>NC_057725.1:49830413-49975959 GCF_004010195.1 Chiloscyllium plagiosum | reverse complement strand
CCTTCCACCTATCGCATTTCCAACGCCCCTCCCCCAAGTCCCTCCTCCCTACCTTTTTATCTTAGCCTGCTTGACACACTTTCCTCATTCCTGAAGAAGGGCTCATGCCCAAAACGTCGAATCTCCTGTTCCTTGGATGCTGCCTGACCTGCTGCGCGTTTCCAGCAACACATTTTCAGGTCTATCGTTTTGGACTAGATTCAGACCTGAGTTTCTCTAGTGAAAGAATAGGGTATGTAACTCACAGCACTGCAGTAAGGAGTGTGATGTTGGTTTTAGGTTTGGGAGAGAATGAAAGTGCTGGAGGAAAATATGTGGAGAAATAAACAAAATATGATTGAAAAGCTTCAGTGTGAGACTCGTCAGAACCTTGAGAAGCAGCTTTTGGTTCAGAAAAGGCTTCACCGGCACTCAGACAACAGAGAAAGTGGCAACAGAAGCAAAGGTTTGTGGTCTGGCAAAATACTTCTCATAAATTAAAAGACAATTAAGATTTTGATTGCTGTATTGTTTCCAACTTTCCCTCCATCTCTTTTGAAGTGAGTATCACATAATATGGCATAGAGTAATAAAGATGTACAGCATGAAAACAGACTCTTTGGTCCAACTCGTCCATGCCGACCAGATATCCTAAATTAATTTAGTCCCATTTGCCAGCACTTGGCCATATCCCTCTAAACTCTTCTTATTTATATACCCATCCAGATTTCTTTTAAATGTTGTAATTGTACCAGTCTCCACCACATCCTTTGGCAGCTCATTCCATACATGCACCACCCTCTGCATGAAAAAGTTGTTCCTTGTAAGTTTTTCCCCTCTCACCTAAAACCTATGCTCTCTAGTTCTGAACTCCCCCCATCCCAGGGAAAAGACCTTGTCTACTTACTGTATCCATGCCCCTCATGATTTTATTAACCTATATAAGGTCACCCCTCAGCCTTGGACTTGCCAGAGAATGAGTCCATTTCAAATATAAATATCTTGGTGAATTAGAAAGCCTCGTCTGAGCTGGAGCCCTGACTGCAAATCCTGATACTAACATTCATGCCAAATGTCCATGTTCCACAGATTTCTTAAGAAGCCTCACCACTCCCGGGGTTTTACTCAACCCAAATTCTGACACTTAGTTACACCTACTGGCTTCAAGGACTTCTCTGAGCCCTAACTGTGGGGAGATATCAAGCAGCTCCTGGATTATCTTCTTGAGCCTCAACTACACAAAGCCAGTAATGTTTAGCTGACTTCTCACCAGCACAGTTAACGCAGCACTTTCTCTGCATGGAGCAGGCCTGCTCCTGACTCTCTCTCAGACTCAAATTACAACTGACTTTGACCCAGGAACTTTCTCTGAGCCCTAACTGTGGGGAGATATCAAGCAGCTCCTGGATTATCTTCTTGAGCCTCAACTACACAAAGCCAGTAATGTTTAGCTGACTTCTCACCAGCACAGTTAACACAGCACTTTCTCTGCATGGAGCAGGCCTGCTCCTGACTCTCTCTCAGACTCAAATTACAACCGACTTTGACCCAGGAACTGTTTTGGGGTGACCTATTGAAAGTCTCACAAGCCCCAGCTTTGTTCCAAGGCAAGTGTGGAAGTAGCAACCACTGTAACACAAGTTCCCTGAACGTTACAATTTTCACAAATCACCCCCCTCCCCCCAATGATCCTAATCTCAGGTATAAGTTAAACATCCATGACTGAGGATTGGATGTTGAAAATAAAGATGCCTTCCAATTTTATGTGTATTCTAGCGGTATAAGACTGCTGTTCTGGGTAGTCAGTTTCTCTTTTAGTAAATTATTGTTGCAATAGCAATTCTTCCCAAGGCCTAGAACAGGACCCAAGCCTGCACTTGGCAGACAAATATTCAGCTGATCTTATCAGAATACTTCAGGTAGAGTTCCCAGAATCATACCTCGACACATTCCCAAACTACCTGTGCAATGCAATGAAGACAGTCAAAAGAGCTTTTCATTCATTTCTGGAGCAAATTGGATTCTGTTCTCTGCCCCAGAGCTACACAATAATTTCAGCCCCTCACCGTATCCTTGTTGACATAATTTAAAGCTTTTACTTCCAATTTCTATGTTAAGGCTGTTAGCAGCATTTTTAAATTAAACTTATCGATCAGCTTTTCCTAGTTTCTGAGGTTGCTATGAACATATTAAAATGTCAACGTTGGCAGACGTTCATACTGATGCATTCCTAAAGCTAATTTCCCCCTCATTACATGCAGCTTCAGAAGCCCTGTGATCGCAATCTCTCAGATGGTGCTGTCGTGGGATTTTATAGAAGACAGGAGGCAAAGAAAATATTCTGTTTAAGAAACAGATGGAATTGAGTTGGTTAATAATAATTTTGCAAAAGCCAACCTTTAGCAAATCATTACTTGTAAAGGTGACCTCTGCAAAAAGAAAAGTAACATTACGTTGGAGAGCTTCAACTGTACAGTAAAAAAAAAACTATGGATGCCGGAAATCTGAAACGAACATAGATTGTTGGAAAAACTCAGCAGGTCTGGCAGGATCTGTGGAAAGAAAGCAGATTTAACGTTTTGGGTCCAGTGACCCTTCTTCAGGACTGAATTGCTGTGTAACATTGAGGAACTGGTTACAGGCTCACTTGCGTATTTTCCTACTTGGTAAACCTTGTATTTAAAGATATAGTGATGATCAATTGGAAGCCAGATACAGTCCCTAAAAAGGAAATGCCTCTTCACTCACATACATCTCAGTGTCCCAGTGGTAGAACAGTACTGGGAAGTGTGTGGAAGCCATTATTCCTTCCTCACCAGGCACAAAGATCTTTAATGAGAGGAAACATACAAGCAAATATACTGCAAACTATATTTGTAGGATTGCCAACCACAAATAATATAAATGACATATCTTTGTGAAAAAGATAAAAGGTGCCCCCATTATTTTTAAAAAAGCCTGAGCCATTCAAGAGTCATATCTGATATTTGGTCTGTACCATTAGCTAAGAACATTTTGTTTCTTCTCCTAATCACGAACTATTGATCTCAGATCAAAAGTATATGTGTACACACGTTAACCAGTGATTAGAACCCATAAATATGCATATATTAACTTATTCATGTTTTCTACTGTCCCTGGTAGATGAAATCTGTTTCCCAGCCCTGTTCATGCCAATGAAGATTGGACAAGTATTTACTCCAAAGGCTCGTTTGTACTTTCATCCATCAGGATCAGCAGGCTTCTTCCGTCTAACCCAGGCACCATCGGTGATTAGCCTCCCTACTCTGTGCAGCAGCACTGTATCCTTCACATGATGTTGCTGATTGCTATTAAAGGAGTAGAAAGAATTTTTTAAAAAAGTAAAACATCTTAAAAAGGTTATAGTTTTGCTGTAACAGGTAGTTAGCTGATCAGGATCATTACTTATATTATTGATGGTCACACAGAATTATATTGAAGGGTACTGAGTTTAGCAATGAAGATGACTACAGATATCGGGAATAACAGTTTTGTGGAAATGTTAAGAGAATAGATTTGACTTTGTGATGTCATGTAAAATAGGTGACCGTGAACCATCACCTCCTTTTGTTTCCCCCAATTTTAATCTCACTGATATTAGGAGGCTGAGTATGAAAAATATCCGCGATCTCATACAACATGAGAAGCACTCCTGTCTCTGCATTATCCTGTGTGTAATATTGCCACACATTGCATCTTGTTTCAGTTGATAGGACTCATTTAGAAAATTGTTGTTTCAAGTACTACTCCAAAACATCTAGGGTGGCTTTTCTGTACTTTATAGCACCAAGAGTGTTATATTGTTGGGGAGATTCTGCTTTTAGGGTGATTCAGTTGAAAATAAAGACGAAGTTTGCTCTTCCCAGTGGTTTAAATGGATGTTAAGTATTATCTCAAATCTTCTGGTGTCCAGCCCATCATTTTATATAAACCAACACCTACAAACAAAGACTGAGATTATCTGATTTGGTGTTAATAGGACTGCTCTGCAGAAAATTGACTATTTTGTCAAAGGCATAATATTACTTATAAGTAATTGATTATGAAATGTTTGAGGAAATGATAGGACGCAACACAGCAATGTAAATTCATCCTTACCCCTTATTCATTCTTTTCCATTTGCTTACCTTAATGATACTATTCAGAGGGTGTCTGTTCTGAATCTCCTGAACCCAAAGGTAACGTTGCCAATAAGCCCAGCCATTGAGGGTAACCACACCTCCACAGAAAATGAGATGATGGTCAACAAACTGGTATCTGGTGCATCCACCATAAATCAGGCATGGACAGACAGTGAGGGCAAGCCACAGGATTAGATCAAGATTCCGAAAATGTGGAGACTTTCATTAAATCTGCAGATGTGCCATTTCCTTTCTCATTCCTGTTCAAAGATGCCAATTCTTGCTAGGGTACTTCCTATGTGTACTTGCAGCTTTTTGACACTATACACATTTTTTTAGACTTATTATTACTGTGGAAGTCTAAACAGTGAGTGTCAAGCTGTTTAGCAGTAAAGCACATCACGGTCAAACCTCATCCTATTTTCACCTGATAGTACGACACTTGTACTTTGAGGGAATCCAGAACGCTTGGTTTGTTTTTCCCTCATTTCCCAAGATAAGACCAATTGTAGTGTTCTATCAGTGCCTCAGCTATCACTGTTAGTGAAATTTCAGTTCTCTTTGAGATGTCTCAGAAGGGATAATTTCAGGATTCAGGAAAGAGGAAATTCAGAAGCAGTCTGAGAACATAATAGTGATTTGAGTAAAAATAAGAGTGGGTCAAGGTGATACAGATAACAAAAATAATAGGGTATTAGTGGCTAAGGTGATAGAGAAAAACATTAAAGCAAAAGGCACTCTAAATCTGCAAAATGTTAATAAAGGGATATAACATTTGAAGTAAATTAATAAGCACTGGCAGATGGAATGTTATGTCTGGAAATGTTGTTATCCACTTCTGGATAACAAACAGAAATGTTATATTTGTATTGAAGTTTAGAGACGAGGGAGTATTGGTATTTGGAAGGACTTGACTATCCCTTGTTTACAAATAACAGAATTTTAGCAAACAATGAAAACAAAATACATTAGCTTTTATAACAAAGGGACTGAGTATAAAAAAAATTAAACCTTGTTGCAATTAATACCTTGCCAAGACCAAATTAGAATGCCATTTACATGTATCCTTGCATTAGGAAGGAAAGGAACACTTAGGAGGGAATGCAGTGAAAGATAACTGAATTGGTTGCAGGAAGAAGGGATTGTCCAAAGATGAGAGATTGTTTAGATTAGATCTACATTCCTTAGATGCAACAGAATGACAGCTGATCACATTGAAAAGTAAAATCTTACATGTCTTTACAGGATAAATACTGGGAAGATGTTTCCCTGGTTGAGAAGTTTACAACTCTTAGGATAAAAGCCCAACTCTAGAGGACTCATATGAGGAGAAATTTCCACACTTAAGTGAATTCCAAATGTACATGACTCTAAGATGATACTGGCTACACTATTGTTCTATATATTTAAGACAGATCAATACATTTTTTGTATGGAAGAGGGCATGAATGTGAAATTGAGGTAAAACATCAGCCATAATTTTATTGAATGATATAGGTTCCAGAAGACCTATTCCTGCTCTTATTTCTTGTATTTTTTTCACATTCACTTAGAAAGTTGGATTGAGGTATGAATGGAACTGCTTCGATATCAGTGTGTTATTTTTATTCCAGCAAGGATTTCTTTCTGTGCTTTTATTTATGAAGCCCTTGAAAAGGAGAGCTCTTGATATTTTTGTTAGCTTTAGTAGATGTATCATTTTAATATCAATTGCTTGACTTTTATCTAATAATGACTTTCAAATAAACATTAACTCCCTTTTAAATGCCTCAAATAAATTTACTACAGTGGTTTTCTGGAATAGTGTTATCCACATTTTCACAATTCACTGTGAATTTTTTTCTCAGATTTACTTTTAACTGAATTAATTGAAATTCCAGGATTATCTTATCCTGACTCTTCAACTGCAGGGAAGAGTTGTTCTTGCTTTGTTGTGCCAAGGTTTTCATTATTTTCCACATTTTAATCTGATCTCTTAAACTGTTTTATTTCCACAGAATATAATCCAATTTCAGGCAATCTATTATCATAGCTCAGTCCTTTCATCCTGACATTTTGTTTCTGGACTTTTCCAAGAACAATATGTCTTC
Organism: Chiloscyllium plagiosum; assembly: GCF_004010195.1. NCBI lineage: Eukaryota > Metazoa > Chordata > Chondrichthyes > Orectolobiformes > Hemiscylliidae > Chiloscyllium > Chiloscyllium plagiosum. Next base: position 49,969,748 of record NC_057725.1, on the reverse strand, counting down.
CTATGGGTCTACTGCAAGTTGGTAGCCTGATTCAGCTCAGTGATACTGATCAGGCAGAGGGAATTGCACTGACTAGAGCTTCAACTAGAAATTAGTGTTTTAGTCAGACTCATTTAATTGTGTGGATTTGGTCCATGGATACTCTTCACTGTGTGTGAAATTTGAACATTGTGTGAAAGATCAAGTGAAAAGAGCATTTATGATCAGTCATGCTTAGAGAGCCTTTAAATATGTAGGTTTAGGTATTAAGTAGAATAGGGATTGACTTTGAGTCAACAGTCTTACTTAGAAAGTTTTAATCACATCCTTGTAAAGGACCTCAAAGAAAGATGATATTGCATTTTTGGAAAAAGCAGACCAGTTATGAAGTTTGATTGGATTGTTAATCTGCTTGTGTACATGGTCGAGACTTGATGCTAGTTATGATATATAGTAAATGAGCACTTTGAGAAAACGTGTTGTTGAAAAAATGTTGAGAGCAAATAAAACATTAAAGAAATTAAATACATAAAAATCAGATTCTAGTTTTCAGCCTTGGGTGACCCAGAATTTATGCACCTTGTCAGCAATGCCATGTATGCTAGTCATCTAAATGGAATTTCTAGTTTGGCAGACTTTATCATATTCTTGGTGAAAAAGCATTTCAAATGTTGACTATTGGCTTAGGAAGTCAAGCAATTTAAATAGGCATACATTAACCACTGCATTTCCTGGGTCTTCATTTGGAAGGTGGAAGCAAGTATGTAGCATCATATAATATTTATGGTTGAGCACCTGGGGCTAAGGAATTCCTGTGCTGGCCTCAAGGATTGTAGCCACTGAAATAAAATTCATTTGTATTTGGTTCTACAAATAAGACCATAAGATATAGGACAGAATTCAACCATTTAGCCCATAAAGTCTGCTCTCCCATTCAATCATGGCCAATTTGTTTCTCAAACCGATTGTGCCGCCTGCTTCCCATGATCCTTGAGGAACTGCGGAAAGGTCACCGGACTCAAAACATTAACTCTGATTTCTCTGCACAGATGCTGCTCGACGCGCTGAGCTTTTCCAAGTAACTTTTTTTTAATCTTGAAAGCCTATTAGGCTGGGATACAGAAATAAGGAGGCGTGTAGACATAAAGGAACTTAAAAACAAAAATTTACAATTGAACTGTTGCTTAACCAGAATCATTGAGCATAGGGGTGATGGATGAATGGGATTTGGTGCAAGATGGCACGTGGACAGCAGATATTTGGATGACTTCATTTACAGATGTAAAACTCCAATGGCCAATCAGAAGTGCATTTGAATAGCAAAACCTAGAGTTAACAAAGGTATGCGTGATAAATGCAAATGTCTTTAAACCCAAAAATAACGTGTTGTAACACTGGCAACACAAAGCTTATTATTCTTCTGTTTATCATAGTGCTAGTGTTGGGAAGACAAAACATGCATTCTGCAGATAAATTTAATGTGAATATTTGGCACCTCAAGGCACTGAGGAAGGTGGAGCTGGAAAGCAGGACAGGTAATCTCAAGACGTCAGTCAAAAGCTGTTTTAAGGTGTGGGCAAATGGCAAGTTTGTGCCAGCAATTAGTTGCTGCATCACATTAATATGAATGCCAACGTAGTTCTTCACTGTTTCAAACCTTTCAGATGCTGAATCTAGCGCATCAATGGTGTTGCTGGCCTTGGGAATTAGTGTCTTCCTCCCCTCAAGCTGCCTTACTCGCTCCAAGCTATTGTACAGGAAAGAAAGATCACTCAAGCTCTGCAACAGTAAAACTTCTCAAGCCGCTGCCTCTGTGACAGTGGGGTGCCTATCACTGCTTTGGATGCTCACATATTATCTTGCGTTTGCTCTGGATTAGCAAGGGGACCAAGGGTTAATGGGAGAAGGAAGGTGAATGGGTTTGAGAAACCTGTCAGCCATGATTGAATGGCAAAGTCGATGGGCCAAATGGCCTAATTCTGCTTCTATATCTTACGGTCTTATTTGTAGCACCAAGTACAAAAGAATGTTACTTAAGCAGTTGCAATCCTTGATAGCAGCGCAGGAATTCCTTGTTCTCAAACGCTCAACCACAAATAATAATGAATATATTCGGGAAATGCAGTTGCGTCCAGAAGCTTTCTAGTTACACACTGCACAGCACGCGACTTGGACCAGTACAAAAAAAAATCAATGTCTTGAGGAAGGGAAAAAAGGAAAAGCGTATGGATGTCATCACAAAAAGGGCACGCCACATATTCGAAGTGGTTTATAACTTCTGTTACTGACATAGTCAAAAGGCAGAACCTTATTCATATAACCAGCTGTAATAGATTCGTTCTGACTATCCCTGTTAGATTTAAAAGGAGGGAACAAAAGCGGGCTATGTTTCCTTTTCGTTGTCCGCCACTTTCATGATAGACGATGAGACTTTTTTTGGAAAAAAGGAATCAACGATTTCAGACAGGAACCTCAATTTCTCCTGTACCTCACAAAAGCAATTGGACGAGTCTGTGGAATCTTCAGTTCTCTACAGAGATTGACTCCTATTCTCGTACAGCACTTGGGAATGTAAACCCTGGTTTCTTTACTGCCTTCTCCCTCCCCATGTATACGGGTTAATCGCCTTTACGCTGCATTGCCGAGGTACGCAGTGACGCATTCTCCAACCCCTCAACCAACACCAATCATCATTCTTCTTCCTCCACCATCATCATCCCTAAACCCATACATCCCTGAAAATCGTGAATAAACTGGATGATCACCAGCATTTTTAACAATGGCCAGGAGAGCAAGTAAGAACTGGGCAGACGAGGAGATCAAAGGTTTGTTGTCCATTTGGAAAGATAAGTCCATCCAGGACCAGCTGGCCGGAGCAGTGAGGAATAAAGATGTGTTCGTGAGGATCTCCAACAACCTTAACGCCTTGGGGGTCAATCGGGACTGGAAGCAATGCCGGGCTAAAGTAAAGAACCTGAAATACGAATACAGGACCATGATGAACCAGAGAAAATCCGGTAGGAGGTGTAAATCCATGCGCTTCTATAATGAAATTGACGCTGTTCTGGGATGCCGATCCCCTCAGGCTAAAAGGTCACAGGATAGAACAGTCCTCAGTGTGGTCATCAAGCAAGAGGAGAGGGAGGATAAATTGGAAAATGGCCCAGCACAGACCTCAGCAGCCTCCGAAAATGTCACAGGTAACCTCTTGATTCTTTCTACAACAGGCGAATCATAGATAAACGAGGTAATTCTAAAGGAAAAAAAAACACAATTCCGAAATTTTCTTTACGTAAGCGAAATTAATGCCAATTACTGATAACAGTTACAAAAAGAAACGTCAGAGATACTTTCAAATATAAGCGTTTCTGAGGGCCGCCATCTATCAATGCTTTTGACTCTAATTAAAGTACAGTACTCTCGAATCATTAGTGTCATTAAGCACAGTACAGCTGAAATGCAAGAGGGCCTATTAACTAAACGGGGTAGCTATGTTTTTTTTGTGATATGAAAGGTTGTCATAAATGTTCACAATTTTTAATAACTATTCTTATGTTTAATATCTCAGATGCAGTCATCTGGAGATATAGTTGTCCTTTAATATTCATTGTACTTACCCCTAAAGTCACCACCAAGCTGATTTTAATTAGCATGTTCCAGGTGAGGAATGGCACTGTGAGGAAGTTGCTGACCAACCGTACTTGATTTCCCACAAATTAATTTTCCATGAATGAAGTTTGGCGTTTTTCTGTTTTAAAGTTGTTATAAAATGAAAATAATTAATCTAAATAGATGGAAATTTGAGAACTGTTAAATTTCTGGCATGAGTGCTCCTGAAGGATGCAGCATGTTATGGGCACCTGATGATAGAATCATCTTTCAAGTATCCTTAATATTCAAAGCATCGACCTCAACAGTTATCACCGTCTTTAACATTCACAGCAGGTTCCAGAAGTCTTGGGTAGAAAATAATCAGTCTTGATCTCCTTCCAGCCAAAGAAAGGCCTGTTCACACATTTTACTCCTATTACCCCAGTTACAATTGTGGCTCTTGTCACTCATTTCGAATGATGATCAATTAACTTGAAAGGACTGCCTATAAAAAGTCTGTAATTACATTGCAGTAATATTACAAAGCATTTATCATACAATGCCAGTAGCAGAGGTGGACTCTCCCTCTTTATGGGCATTTAAACGGGCATTGGATAGGCATATGGAGGATAGTGGGCTAGTGTAGGTTAGGTGGGCTTGGATCGGTGCAACATCGAGGGCCAAAGGGCCTGTACTGCACTGTATTTTTCTATGTTTTATGTTCTATGTTCTATGTGCTAATTATTTTGGCATCCAGCAATTGTTGCTGATGACATATTCAGATATGTTTCACTTGATGCACTGCGGCGTAGTTTTAGATGAATATAGAATCAATATTCATCTATTTCATATATTTATATATATGAAAATAGAAATGTACAGCACTAGGCCATTCCACCATAATCATCCAGCCTAATTCCACTTTCCAGCTTTTGGCCTGTAGCCTTATAAGTTACAGTACTTCAGCTGCATATCTACCTTTATCAACCTTTTAGACAGTGAATTCCAAAACCCCACCATCCTTGGCTGGTATCAATTTTCCCTAGAACCCCATCTGAATCTTCTACCTTGTACAGTAGGTCCATGATTCTTGGTGGTGGACCCCTGAAATAAGGGAACCAAGGCCTTCGTATCCACTCTATCTGGGCCCCTTGTAATTGTTTACACTTCAATTATGTTTCCCCTCAGCCTCTTCTGTTCAAGCCCCTAACCATCCTGATTTTGAGTTATGTTGCTATTCCTTCATTGTCATTTGATCAAAAACCTGCACTCCCTTCAAAACAGCGCTGTGTGTGTACCCTACACCAAGATGGAATGCCGTGGTACAAGAAGATTATTAGAGATGGGCTGCAAATCATGGCCTTACCAACAATTTTCATATTCCATGAAAGAATAGAAAACAATTGGGAGCATGCTTTTGCTGAAACTAATACACGCACAATGCTAGACATGTCTCGTAATCCAGCTGCTCTCATCAGTCTGGTGCCTCTTTGCATGTCTCACATTGGTAACACTGAGAGGCATGAAGCAAACAGCCATTCAATCTTGTCAATACAATGATCACATCTAACTGACCTCTTATATGAGCTAATTCTATGCCTCACTGAGGACACTAATCCTTGGTCAAGCCCATTTTGTGGGTTGGTCACATCATTTTATATCACATGATTGTATTTGCGATCAATAGGGCTGCAAACCTGCAATTATGGCTGCAGTTATGTTGCCAAACTGCATGGGTTATTGGTTCACTTTCAGCATTATATGTTCACATTAACACTGTGGCTTCTGACTTTCTCTATCGAGGGCCAAAGGGCCTGTACTGCACTGTATTTTTTTTTCTACCTCTGCTCTCTTGGTGAGGCTTACTTATTTCGACCCTTGTTCCCTCCTACAGGAGAACCACCAAGGGATACTAAACTTTGGATCCACTCATAATCTGACTTCAACACTTCTACAGCAATACTTGATTTGTACCCCTTTCAATCCTGTCTGCTTTCTGCCCATAGTAAATTTGTAGATTGGCTGTTAATTATAGTGCCTGCCTTTGAACTGCCAGAACATCTGCCTGATACCTACTTTTGTCCAACTCTCAGCCTACTGGACATTAATTTGTTGGAGATGGGAAAATCAGCCACCTCCACCTATGCGTATGGTCACTGATCCACAGTTGATCCCCGTATCAAGACATGACAAAATTCAGCCTTATGACTGGGCTAATGCCCTGCCACATATTACAATGGATCATTTATTGATTTCTTGTTAACTTGATAAATTACACAAATGAGCAGCTGAGTTACAGGATCCAGAAGATCTGGGATTATATTCTCAGCCTGTGTCTAACTGCTGATCTCATTCAGGACAGTGAGAAAGATACTGCAAAGGCCTGATTTCAGGAAGTGAAAGTTAATGAGGTGTTCTGTTCCTGATTTAGTATCCAGTGAGCTTAGTGACAATGCGCATAGGTGGATATGGACTAAGGACAGGTTTGGATTTCAATACTTATTTAGGTTAAATGTCCTACCAACACTCACTCTCTGAAATAAGTAGTAGTCCCTGCATGAGCTATCAAAACAGTACCTCATTCCTGTGCAACTATACCCCAAATAAATTCAACAACTTGGAGTGAGATGTAGGAGAAAACTGTTTAAAGAAAATCTGTTTGCTTGGATGAGTCTTCAAGAGAACAGTATAAACTCTTTGTTCCACTACTGATCACCCCAGATTTCAAATTAGAAGCAGGTCATGTCTTACATTTGAAATTGGTGGAGCACTGACAAACTGTAAATTTTAAACTCCTGCAGCATGCTATATCCAACCAGTTGTTGCCCAGAGCAGAGATGGGGAAGACGATAAGGTTCTGCCCGAACCACAGTCTGAAGCAGACAGTGTTACAGGTATGTATACACACTGATGATGATGAGAAGGCAAGGATCAAATGCTAACACTTACATAAACTACTTATGGATGCAACTAATAATATTGTGAAGAGAGAGCATGGCATCCTGTTTTGTGGGTGCCTGGGATGATGTGGGGCTGAGTTGAGGTAGATTGTCTGGACTTGGATAAATGGGGATTGTCCCTAAAAAGGGTGACTATGTATTCATACAGTCATAAAGATGTACAGCTCGGAAACAAACCTTTTGGTCCAATTCATTTGGTAATTCATTGGCATGGATCGGGAATTGGTTCATGGGCAGAAAACAGTGAGTGGGGACTAAGGTTCTTTTTCAGGTTGATGACCAGTTGGGTTCCAGAGGGATTCGTGCTGGGACCGCAGCTATTTCCAATATATATTAATGACTTGGAAGAAGGAAGTGAATATACAGTAGCCCAATTTGTAGATGACAAGTTGCTAGAGGGATACAAACTGTTTACAGAGAGATGTAGATAATTGAATTAAGTGGCAGAAAATGTGGGAAAATGTAAAGTTCATCTTGGAAGCGAGAACAGAAGAACAGAGTCATATTTAAATGGAGAAAACCTGCAGACAGATGCAACAGAAAGGGACTTCAGGGTACTTGTACATTAAACCTAGACAGTGAGCACACAGCTGCAGCAAATATTCAGGAAGGCTAATGGAATGTTTGCCCTCATTTCAAGGATGTTGAGAGTATAAGAGTAAGGAAGTCTTACTGCAGCTGTACACACGCTGGGGACACTATGACTGAGAGCAGTTTTGGTCCTCTTTATTTAAGAAAATATATCATTTCATTGGTGACAGTTCATAGAAGGTTCTCATATGAAGGGATTGTCTCATGAGCAAAGGTTTAACAGGTTGGGACTCTGCTCACTTTAGTAGAATGAGAGGTGACCTTATTTGAACATATAGGATTCTTAAGGGCCTTGACAGGCTAAATGCTAAGAGGGTGTTTTCTCTCATCGAAGAGTCTTGGACCAGAGGGCATAGTCTCAGAATAAACGGTTGCCAATTTAAGGCTGAGGTGAGGAGGGATTTCTTCTCCTGAGGGGGTTGGAGTCTTTGAAACTTGTCACAGACAGCAATGGGGGGAAAATCCCTGTATATATTTAAACCTGAGGTAGGTAGGTTCTTGATCAATAGGGAAATCAAGGGTAATGATGGAGAAGGCTTGAGTGGGCCAAATGGCCTACTCTTCCTATTTCTTGTTGATAAAACAAGTAATTATGATGATACTCATTGGAGAGTAAAGAGAATGAATAGAATTGATTAGTCTTTATTGTCACATGTGCTCAAATGAGTGTAGTGAAAAGTTTGTAATGTCACCTCTCGGTGCCATCTTAGGTGCAGCGTACCTAGTAACAGATACTTTAAGTGCTGTTACAGAATTGAAATAGTAAAAGAAATAGACTAGCATGGGAATACAGAGTTTGATAAGTCCAGATGATAGTAAAAAAGTATATTTAAAGGACTCAGAGGTAATATTAATGAAACATAGAATTCTGAGATCACTCTACAGGCTAGATGCAGTGCTAATGTTTATTCTCACTGAGAACTCTAAAACTAGTAGTCAGTTTAAAAATAAGATGTCTCCCACATTGGATAGATTAGACAGAATTTTGCCTCTCATCAGAGATGGTGGAGGCTGGATCTCTGAATTTATTCAAGGCTGAGTTAAACAGACTTTCAATCTGAAAGGGGGTGAAGGATTATGAGTGGCTGGCAGGAAAATAGAGTTAAGGCCACAATCACTTCAGCCGTGATATTATTGAATGGTGGAGTGCACTGAAGGAGCTGAGTGGTTTTCTTCTGCTTCTGATCTTATTTCCAGCCTGAAGCTCACATTGAGGATTGTAATGTGTATCAGGAGCAGGTTGGAATTTGCATTTGGATCTAAGGCTTAGGACAAACTGTGACAGAGGGTAATTAATGGTTAAGGTCTCATGAAACAACTTAAGGGTGTATGAGTTTTTGTTCAATTTGTTGACTTCCAATAGAAATCACTGAATAATTTGAATCCCAGTGATAGTGAGTCATGAAATTGTCTTTAATGTTGAAAAGGAAATGTTTGGTGGAGTTCTGTGATGAAATGGGACTTCTAAAGCTTATGGTTGCCTTTTATTTCTCTTGATTTCTGGTGTAGCAGAAACAGAAGGCCCTGTGGAGGAAGAGGTGGTTAGTACAGCCTCGGAGACCCCTGCTGCAACAAGCAGAAAAAGGACTGAATCTGAACACGGTGTGTTTCTGAACAATGATACACTAATCATGTTGAGTATGAGCTGGATAGTTAAATAATGGCTTATAAATTGGGAAAACTGTCAGGAATAATTGGCACAGCCAATACATACTAGATTGTGACCTAACAATGGAAGAACCTAATGTTATATGCTTCTTTCGAGTATTATTTATGTATTTAATGCATTCACTGACATTCTGTAATGTTGGTGTTTGCTGTTTGCCAGACCCAAGCTGCCCTCTTTTCCCCTTTCCTTAGACATCCCAAGCTAGGCCTTCTCAGTCACCAAACCAAACCTTAATAAAGTACATTATGTGACAAAATAACCATCACAAAATGTAGCTCTAAACAATAAAGTTCAGAAGAGTTCAAAGCTCCGTCTTGAATGACCTCTGCTGGGATATTTAACAGAGGCCCCATCTTCTCTGACAGGTTGGTATGAAACGTCCCATGACATTATTGAAGAAAAGTAAGGGAGCACTCCTTGATGTCCTGGCAATATTTAGCCCATAATAATAACACAAACAGATTATTTTTGGGAGCTCGCCGCATGCAAATTGGTTGCCTTATTATTAGAATGACAACTCTTCAAAAATATTTAATTGGTTGTGAAGCACTTTGAAATGTATTTAATTGTGAAAGGTTAAATGCAAATCCATGTTTTTCCTTATCTCAAGTAATTTTATCATATGTCACTTAACTGTCCTTTTGAAAACCTCTAGAATGCACAGTGCCAAACAAGAGGATGAAGCTGAAGAAAGGAACCATGTTTCAAAGACACATTGGCACAATTATCAACACCTTTATGGACTATCAGAGGAAAGCTGAAGAGAGGTTCTACAAATGGGAGGAAGAGAGGCGAAGAGAGGAGCGTGAGCATGAGCTGCGGATTATCCAACTATTGCTCGATCATTCCAGATCCTCAATGATTCAGACATCTCAGACACCAGATTACATGAGATCACTGCACAGCCAGAACACCAATGTGTTCACCCCTCCTCCCTCAAACAATTAACATTCAAGATCTTTTTTAATAATTTAAATTATTTGCTGTTGATGGTGCACTGTTGTAACAGCCAATGTTAGTCAGGACCAATTAAGTTGCCATTTCCTAGATTTGCTCCCATATTGCCAGCTCTTATGCATCCAAGTCTTAACAGGAAGATGAAGTGAAAGGATGGTGACAGTGTTTATGAAAGAAAATATCCCCAGTAATTGCACTATGCGCCAACCAAAACAAGCCAAGTAGGTCCCAGATTCTATCGACAGGTGATGCTCCATTAAATGAACTTAATATTGGTGGTGTTAGAATTGACTTATCCAAGCTTTGTGTGAGCATCTGTGTGTATGTATGTGTGCGCATATTTGGGTTTAGCTGGTGAAGTCCCCTTCCCACAGTCAAAAGGTTGACTGTCGCGACTTGGTGTCTCGGCTCAGCAGGACTGGAAGCTGTTTCCACCTGGAATTGTATCCCAGCAAATCAACACAGGAAAAAATATTAATTGTAGAAAAAACAAACAATGGAAAGGTAAGTTGATAGCATCTAATAAAGGATACATTTTGGGATGGGACTATTCCTCGGAATGTGCTCCAACGATGAAAAGTCTCACTTTAAAATGTTAACCTGACTTCTCAAATGCAGATTCACATTCAACACTTCCACCATTAATTTTTAAAAGTTCACGTTTAGCTGCTGTTTGACTCAGTGAAGCTGTGGTTTTAAAATGTATTGGGGAACCGGGACAGTTTCCTGAACTGCAAAGGATGAAGAGGGGCATTATGTTACAGGATTAATCGATGTCCTATATAAATTATCAAATTGTTTTAGCTCTGTGAGAATACTTTCTTACTGGGACATGATGTGCTTCAAGTGAGAGCAATCTAATATCTCAGCGAGTACCTATACCTTGTGCTATGTTACTGAGCCAGTCAGAAAAGCCGCAGAGTAGCAATATTTCAGTTTGATTTCCTGTCAATACTGAATTCATCTATGGTCATTGTGGGTCAATTTGCCTCTTTAGGGAGAAAAGATCATTCCATTGATAACCTGATTATTATCAAGATGCAAAATATGTATGGCTTGGGTGAGAAGAGGCTTAGGTTTAGCTCTGTTGGTATCATTGTTGAATCCCTTGCCTTTACAAGTTAGTCCAGTTATTTAGGTGAAGAACTATACTGGCACCATAGAACCATCCCCCAGCAAGAATCAGACGATGGAGGAAAACTAAAACAAGAGAAGTATTTTCAAGAATATTATTTTTCTTTAATACTGACTAAATTAAATAGTTCACTGTATAATAATGGCAAATCTTAAACCTTGTCTGCAAAAGCTGGTGGTGGATGAAAAGCATCATGGGTAGTTAATATAGGTGAACCTCTCTTTCTTATTTTGGGATCAAGCAATTGGTTTTACATGGAGACATTCCCTTATGTTATGAAGACCATTATGTTTTCAGCAAACAACTACTGGAGTCTTTAAAAATCATTTATCATAACACATTATGAAGCAGTAACTGTCCTAATAATGCATTGCAAGATCTAACCTTGTAGTATTGCACATATCATTTGATGCTGTATCAGTGAGTTCTTTCATCAAAATGCTTTTATCATACATTTTCCTGTCACTCAAGTAAAGAAAACAGTAAAACCAACAGTCATATGTTTTATTAAAAAAATGAGTCAAATGTTTGTTCTATGTGAGCTAATGCATCTGATTGTTGATGGATTTGTTGATAGCCATTCTCCTTGTTTACTCAGCACTGATTTGTTTAAGTATACTTAAATAATAATATTAATCTTTGCATTTATTAAATTGTCATATTTAACAATGTCAGTGAAAGGGGAACAATTCAGAAAAAGCCCTGCGTCCTACTAATAACAGTAAAACAAAGCTTATTAAATTTTTGAAAGTATTGGATGAGGGAGGAATGTTAACCGGAACTCCAATTTCTTTGTGTTTCTGAACAGACTGGCAGGTCCTTGTATTTACATCTCAGAAAGCACCTCCAATAATGCAACATTGGAGGGTTGCACAGATTATGCACACTAGATGTAGTGGAATTGAATTCATAAGGTGTCAGAATCTTTGTTTAGCTTCCTAAATAAACCTGTACACGTGAAATTGATCCACCGGCTCCTCTGTAAAATTGGAGGTCCTAGCTCTGTTTTACAATTCATATTTCTGGAAAGTTACTTGAGCAGCAGCTAGCACAGCAAATGTTTTTAATGGAGGAAAATGAAAACATGATGTTTTCTTTTGGTTAGTTAGGAGATTGGTCATTGAACAAACTGTTTCAAAGAAATTGAGATTAATGCATGGTTACTTAATCTTCAACTAATCTTGGCTGTCAGATTTACCTTTAAATCTAGCTGGGATAGTCATAATTAGAGACACAAAAGCGAGCCATGAATAAGAAACACAAACTGAGCGACTACTAACACATTGATTCAGGAAAAGTGACATTTCTAATGTTTTTTTTAAAAAACTGTCCTATTTTGGCTAAGAATAATTGTCACCAAAATCTAGTCCTCAAATATTGCTGAATAGTATTTATTCGGATTCCTTGGGTAAAAAGGCATGCAGTTTGGAGCATATTTGGAGTCCTCCATGTGCCTTGGGCACAAGAATAGGGTTCCCAGTGGACATAAGTAAAAAAACTGATAGTAAATTTATATCTTTTCAAATTGGATGTTGGTTCAGTCATTATATTCGTTTATAAAGGCCCATTTGTAAACTTTGTTTTTCAGACAATATTCTTGTATGACAATTAAAAAAAGGCCTTTCTAATAAATTTTAATTAACATCCTGTCGCAACATCTAAGCCACAGAAAAGGACTGCAGGCATGCTTTCTGTTAGGGAGAAATAAATAGAAAAATATTGAGAAGCACCATCTACACTAAAACCGGCATAATCAAGAATTTCTTTCATTGCTAAAACCAGTCATGATGGAATGTTTAGCAGGGTAAATAGTGACTGAAATAAAGTAGAGTGTGTTGAAAAAAACTGACATCTGTACTCTCTGATCTTGCTTTCCCTGATGTTGAATAAATTGCACTTAGCAAATAATTTTTGCCCTACCCTCTGAATTTTGAGTTCAGTGTGATGTTGAACATTTCTTTCTTGCATTTGTGTTCATTTTTTTTCTGGGCAGGGCTCCTCCCTGAGACATGAGGTCCATTTCATCAATCTCCAATATTTTCACTTCACTTTTGAACTCTTACCTGTTCTAGTTCTTTTAATTGTAAACTGTTGACATAACATTGGCCACCTTAATTTCTCCACTCCCCTCATTCACTCTAACCTGTTCTCCCTCTGAACTTATTGCATTCTCATTTTGAAGAGTCATTTTTGACTCAAAACATTAACTCTGTTTCATTCTCCACAGATGATGTAAGACCTGTTGTTTATCTAATACTTCGATTTTTTTTTGTGAGGTTTCCAACATCTTGAATATTTTGCTTTTATTTTAGTGACTATCAATGTGTTCAGTCCACTATTGAATGTTCATGGGCTTGAACACAGACTTTCTGGCTCAGGGTAAAGGGGCACTATCCACTAAACCACAAAGATCTCGTCACTCAAGTATTATCAAAATAAACCGGGAAATAGTCGAGGGTAATATATTTAATGTCAGTTAAATTCCCCAAAGACTCAGTGGGTAAAGCCATAGATCTGAGGATCCCATTGTACATCATGCTGATCTTTTAGCCTTTCATTTACTTTAAGTAGGTTCTGCACAAAAATAAAAGTGGAATGGCAAGTGGGAGAGATGACACAAGACTGGTGAGGGATGTAGACAGGTTAAGTGAGTGGGCACAAATTTGGCAGCTGGAATATGTGGGGAAATGTGAGTCATGCACTTTGGGAGGAATAATAAGAGAGCTGAATATTATTTTAATAGAAAAAGACTACAGTAGGCTTCAGAATAGAAGGATTTCAGAGTCCTCATCCATGAATTACAGAAAGTAAGCATTCAGATTCAGCAGGTAATAGGGAAAAAATTTGGAACATTGGCCTTTAATTCAAAGGGAATGGAGTAAAAAACATTAGGGAGCTTTTGCTAAAACTAGTCAGACCACAGCTGGAATACTGTAAACAATTTTGGGTCGCTTCTCTAAGGAAACATATATTGGATGAGAGGCAGTCTAGAAAAGATACCAGATGGGAAAGGACTGTCTTATGAGGAGAGGTTGAGAAGATTTGCCCTATACTCATTGGAAGATAGAAGAATGGGAGGTGATCTTTTGAAACTGAAGATTCTTCAAGGACCTGACAGGGTAGATGTGGGAAAGCTGTTCCCTGTTGTGAGAGAGTCTTAAGACCAGAGGGCATAATCTGAGAATAGGGGGAATCACACATTTAAGACAGAGGTAAGGGGGAATTTCTTCTCCCAGAGGGTTGTGAGTCTGTGAAATTCTTTACCACCAACGTATATATATTGTTTTGAGATTCAAATCTCTTGGTTATGCCTTTTTTTAAATCCCCCACACGACTGCCAAACAACAGTGATGCTTATTTCTCCCCAGTACCCATGTCCTGTGCGTGTAGGTGCAGGGTCACAGTGAAGAAACATGGAGTGCAGAAAACTTTATTGGTGTTCCACTACCAAGAAAAGAAAACACCCGAGTGGCCAGTGACAAGCAGTGCCCTTCTTTTCAAGGGCAATGCCTACTTGAACGAAAAAGTGAAGGGGCGACCTCAAAAATAGATTGAGATAGGGTCATTCAGAATATTCAAGGCTGAGATAAACAAATTTTTAATCAATTACAGAATTATGGTCAAGGGGAAAAGACATGAAAGTGAAGTTTAAGATGCGACGTCAAATCAGCCATGGATGTAGGTTTGCTCACTGAGCTGGAAGGTTTATTTCCAGACATTTGGTAACATCTTCAGTGGGCCTCAGGCAAAGCAATGCTGAAAATTCCTGCTTTCTATTTATATGTTTCGGTTTCTTTGGGTTGGTGATGTAATTTCCTGTGGTGATGTTATTTCCTGTGGTGAAGTCATTTCCTGTACTTTTTTCCCAGGAGGTGGTAGATGGGGTCTAACTCGATGTGTTTGTTGATAGAGTTCTGGTTGCATTTCCATGCTTATAGGAATTCTTGTGCGTGTCTTTGTTTGGCTTGTCCTAGGATGGATGTGTTGTCGAAATGGGGTCCTTCCTCATCTGTATGTGAGGATACTAGTGAGAGAGGGTCATGTCTTTTTGTGGCTAGTTGGTGTTCATGTATCCTGATGGCTAGTTTTCTGCATGTTTGTCCAATGCAGTGTTTGTTACAGTCCTTGCACAGTATTTTGTAAATGACATTAGTTTTGCTCGTTGTCTGAATAGGGTCTTTCAAGTTCAGTAGCTGCTGTTTTAGTGTGTTGGTAGGTTTGTGGGCTACCATGATTGGACAAACAGGCAGAAAACTAGCCACCAGAATACATAAACACCAACTAGCCACAAAAAGACATGACCCTGTCTCACTAGTATCCTTATGTATGGATGAGGAAGGACACCACTTTGACTGGGACAACACATCCATCCTAGGACATGCCAAACAAAGACATGCACGAGAATTCCTATAAACGTGGCATTCCAACTGGAACTCGATCAACAAAAACATCGAGTTATACCCCATCCACCACCCCCTGAGAAAAGGAACAGGAAGTGACTTCACCACAGGCAATGACATCACCAACCCAAACAAACCCAAACATATAGTAGAAAGCAGGAATTTTCAACATTGCTTTGCTTGAGGCCCACTGAAAATGTTACTGATTAGGGTAACGAAACATCTGGAAATGAACCTTGCAGCTCAGTGAGCAAACCTACATCCAAAACCTCAACCTGAGCTACAAATCTTCTCAAACTCACTAAATCAGCCATAATCTCATTGAATTGTGGATCTGACTCAATGGGCTGAAATACCTATTACTGCTATTATGTCTTGGCAAGTGTAAATATATGGCTTACTTGTAAATATACGGCTGGCTGCGACTGTAAATATACTCGGCATTCGGAAGCCTTTGGGGATGCTCCATTATGCGCGCGCGTAGAACAAGGTCACGTGGTGCTCTGCTCCGTTGCAAAACAGGGTCACGTGATGCTGTTTCACGTGCCGGAGGCGTGCAGGGAGGTCACATGATGCTCTGTTTCACGTGCCAGAGGCGTGCAGGGAGGTCATGTGATGCTCTGTTTCACACGCCGGAGGCGTGCAAGGAGGTCACGTGGTCCTCCGTTTCGCGGGCAAAACAAGGTCACGTGGTCCTCCGTTTCGTGGGCAAAACAAGGTCACGTGATCCTCTGTTTCGCGGGCAAAACAAGGTCACGTGGGTTCGACATCCGGGAACGCAAGGAGGTGGAGAATGGAGTCAGATCAACAGCCAATCAGAAGATAATCCCACCTCAGTGATTGCATGACGTTGTTTATTATATAAAAAGACTGGATCAGGGACAGAAGGCAGTGGGATTTACCCAGAGCTCTGTATGCTTTATCCACTTACTGCTAAAATAAACTAAAAGTGTGAGACCGTTGTTTATTATATAAAAAGACTGGATCAGGGACAGAAGGCAGTGGGATTTACCCAGAGCTCTGTATGCTTACTGCTAAAATAAACTAAAAGTGTGAGACCGAATATCTTCTCCTATTGCTTCATTTAAAGAACAGGCTCACACATAGAAGAAAGTAAGTTGGTAGTTTGAGCCAAAGTCCGACACAAGAAAGTCTCAGTTAGATCTTAGCGCAGTTTGGAGATGTTGACAGCTTTGTTCGGTCCATGACCCTATGTCAAAATAGCCATTCAAGTTGGACTCGAGCTGCTGAAACAGGATGGCATGTGCGAAGAATTCTACGTCTCCTCGCCCAGCCCCTAACTTCATGTCACTCTATATGCTGAACCGTTCCTGAAGAAACTATTCCAAACACTTGCTTCGTTACATGGCTCGGGGCATGTTATTAAAATTAAACACAAATCCATTGGAATTACTTTCGTTATTAGAAAGTTTTAAACTGTTTTCAAATATTCACAGCAAAGCAATCTGCTGCCCGCTTTGTGACCCCACCCACATCGTGTTTTAGTACTGAGGTGATTTCCGTGTACAAAAGGGAGGGTTTGTGCTGCTTGTTGATTTTCCCCTTGGGCACCGATTGGAAGGCGAGGCCCTGACCGGTTGCAGCAGGCCCAGGAAAGTTAGGAGATTGCTCTGGGACTCTCGGTGAGTGGCCAGAGTTTGCATTTGCGGGTTCATTTGAGAATGCAGTAATGGCTCAAACCAAACTTGATTGCAGGAAATAGCTGAGAACTGCAAGTAACCGTTTGATTAATCCTATGTAACAAACTCTGAGCTTTGTCCCGTTAGAATGAGACGGGGCGCTTTGCGCGAGCAGTCTCTACTATTCTCGCAAATGTTTACACTTTAGAAGCTTTCGTTGTCCGAGCGAAGTCTGAAGCTGGGAACCTTTATTTCCTGATTGGAGTAAGTGTAATCTTTTGTTTTTGACAACGAGCAGCGGGCTAGGGGAGGTTTCTTGAGGCTTTAAGGTCGGAACTTTGGTTGGATTTGAACTTCAATGGTATATTGAAAGCCAGATCTGCAAAATAAATAACGAGAAAAGGAGTCGGGGCTTCCGCAAAGTAAATCTGATCAATTTAGGTTATAGTCAGGCAGAGACTGATAACTTCCAGTTTACCCCTCAACCTGGGCAATTTAATGAGCCACATGTCAAGCGGGGATAAGTTTCTGCAAAACAATAATTTCGATCTTGTAGCATTTCTCACCTAAAATAATTGACAAACAGCTTTAACAGGAGAGGTGAAAATTCCAAAGAGGGAAAAAATGGAGAATTGAATTTTCTTTTCTACCTCATGCCCCCACGCGGCCACCCCAAGATTAGACAAAAGTTGGGATGCTTCAGTCCAGTGAAAGGTGGCAAAATCTGGTTTATGGGACGAGGTAGTTCGAGGGGGATGAAGTGAAGCAGCAGTTGGTGATAATTATATCATAAAGTTTAGGGTCTTCAATGGAAAAGATGCAAACTAAAACGAGAATAACTCACTGGGAAAAACCTATTTCAACTAAGTGAGAATGGATCTAATCCAAATGATAACCACCTGATGAAGGAGCAGTGCTCTGAAAGCTAGTGCTTCCAAATAAACATATTAGACTATAATCTGGTGTTGTGTGGTTTTTAACTCTAATCCAAACAAATAGGGATCAAAGACTGGCAGCTAAACTGCAACTGAACAACAGACTATTAGCAAAGACATAGCACTCTGGATGATGAAAAAGATAGGGATTAAACTGAAACAGAAAAGGTGCACTTGTGGCAGATTAGGTGGATAATCTAAATGAGAACCAATCTGAAGAAAGAAGTTTCAGGGGATTTAAAATAAGAGAAGCAAAGACTAAGTACAAGAATAGACAGGTGACCAACATAAAAGCAAATCCCAAAGTCTTCTAGAGAAATATAAGTAAAAGGAGGAGCGGGACTAATTAGAAATCAAAAAGGGGATTTATATTGAGGTAAAAGGCATGGCTGAAGTATTAAACAAATACTTTGCATCTGTGTTAACCAAGGAAGATGAGGTCATCCAGGTCCTGGTGAAAGGAAAGGTAGTTAAAACACTTTCTCAGGCATTAAAATTGATGCGGAGGCTTTTTTTTGTTGTTTTTTAAGTTGATAAGAAACCAAGCACATATGAGATGTATTCAGAGCCATTGAGGGAAGTAAGAGGAGAAGTTGCAGAGGCACTGATCATAATTTTCCAATCTGTCTTAGAGTCAGGGATGTTGCTAGTGAACTCAAGAATTGCATATTTTATAACCCTATTCAAAAAAGGCTGTGAAGATATACCCAGCAACTAACTTAAGTTCCTCATCTCTGGAACATTCTTGTGGATCTTGTCTACACACTCTCTACCATCTTCTCATCCTTCCTGAAGTCCAGAACTGGACTCAATACTTCAGTTGAGGCCACACTAGTGTTTGATACTAGTTTGACATAACGTCCTTGCCTTTATTGATAAAGCCAGGACTCCTCATGCTTTATTAAGTGTGCTGTCAATGAGTCCTGCCAATAATTTATAAAATACACCTAGTCCCTTTCTTGCACCTCCTTTAGAATTGTATCTTTTGTTCCATGTTATTATCACCATGTTCTTCCTACAAAAATTAATCACCTTACACTTCTCTGCAATAAATTTAATCTGCCACATGTTCATGCCCTTTTGACACTACTTTTCTCATGAGTTTCAGTACTTAGAAATTTAAGCGATCCACATGTGACCTAGGCACCAAGATCTAGCACATTAACATATAATGAGAAAGAGCTGGGATTCCAACACCAATACCTGGAAAACTCTACTACAAACTCCATTCTAAAAAATCATTCACCACTCTTTCTTTCCTGTCACTCAGCCTATTTATATCAATATTGCTATTGTACCTTTTACTTCTAACTTTATTTACAAAACTGCTGCATGGCACTTTATCAGATGCGTTCTGGAATTCATATACACCACATCAACAACACTACCCTCAACAATCCTCTCTGTTATTTGAAAAAACTCAAGCAAGTTAGTTAGTCTTGGTTTGACCTTAAGTCCATCCTGGCTTGCCTTCAAAAACCTGCATTTTCCTTATTGACCATTAATTTTTCCCCAAATGATCATTTTTTAAAAAACTTGCCCTCCACGAATTTAGATTGACTGGCTTGGAGTTGCTGGTTTTATCTTCACAACCTTTTTTGAATAAGATTGTAAAATATTTGCAATTCTTGAATTTGCTGGCATCATCCCTGAGTCTAAGAAAAATTGGAACGTTCTGGTCAGTGTTTCTGCAATTTCTCCTCTCACTTCCCTCGGTTAACTTGGGTGTAACTCACCCCGGCATGGTTATTTAATAACAAACAAAAAATGAAACATGCTCCTCGTCAATTTTAAATTCTTGAAGTGAAAAGTTTGGAGAAACTGGGACTGTTCTCCTTGGAGAAGAGGAAATTGACAGGAAATTAGATGAGAATTATTCAAAATCTTGAGGGATGTGGACAGAGTAGATGCGATACTGTTCCCAATACTGGAAGGATTGAGAACCAGAGGGCACAGTTTTAAGATAGTAGGCAAAAGAAATAATGGCGACATGAGAAAAAAACATTTTTACAGTGATTTTGTATTCAAAAAAGTGTCAATTCTTTCGTGCTATGTCTCACAGCAGATGTGTGATATCCCTTTTAAGGTATGTGTTCAAGAATTCATCACTGTATCATTGGATAATAGTATACAGTTTCAAGTCTCCATCTTACTGAGCTTGGCCTCTTGCAGCATGACATGCTAAGTGAAGCAAACTACAGTACATCCAAATTATTTGGCTTCAGTCCAGACATGCAAGTACCTATGATTGTAATGTACCTGTGATTGTAACCTACCTGTGTAAAACCCAGAGCTGTAATAGAAGTTCATTTAATTTTGCAGTACTATGTGACTCATGTCTTATCCTTGTGTTATGAGAACTAGCGTGAGTTTAATAGCATGCTAATGGCAGATCATCAGTATGTCGCACCATCTCATGTTAAATACCTGTTCAGTCCCTTCACTCTGTGCCTGCAAAAGTGCATATTATTATGGAGATTGGGGATGGGAGAATAAGAGGAATAAGTTATTAGATTTAAATTTCAGAAATGTTTTCTTCTCATTTAGATGCCACATGCAATATGTCAGATTATGAAGATGACCCTGCAGTATTTTCCAGTGACACATTGCCTTCTGACCTTCGTTTTATGGCAACAGTTGCCAATGGATACCTTGGCACGAGAGTGTATGGTGATGTAATGCATATTAATGGGATATATAATGGTGCAAATGGTGACAGCTGTCGGGCAGATGTACCATCTACTGTTAATGCCAGACTGACCATACCCGATGAGAGAACTTTTAAAGAAACCTACACCTTGAACACAAGGATAGGTAAAAGAAATCTATTTCCTTATAATTTTTAAAATTTACAAATGCTTTTTCAAAGACTGTCTGTCTCATGCAGGTTTTATTTGCAGATAGCTAGCGCCTAACACTAATATCATTGCTTTTGTGTCAATGTTTCTATTTATCAAGTGTGAAATATATGTCCTGCAGAAACAGATACTTGCCATTTTGACTCCGAATACACCATCCAAGATTAAGTGCAAAATAGTAAGATATAGAATAAAGTTTCTTTTGCAGATAAAACAATGTTTTAGCCCAGACTTGAGTGTGACATTTTAAAATCTGAATTACGCACCAGCTAGTTTGTTTGAGATTAACAAATTACAGTTAGATCTGTAACTTTTTTTTTACAAACAATAGATGGACAATTTAGGCCTTGGTCTAGATTAGATGGGGCTGGAAAAGCACAGCAGGTCAGGCAGCATCCATGGAGCAGAAATAGGTTGTTCTGCCTTTCCCCCTGTCAGGAATATATCTTAAATGTAGCTAAATCATCTCCCTTTTAAAAATGTACTGTCCTGCTGCAGCATAACATAAGACCGAGACACAATCATGCCAACATTTTCATCTTATGTCTACAGCAGGGATCACATGAGACTCAAGGCAAACTGAAGGAACAATGTCTCATCTTTGCCTGGGCACCATCGAGCCTTCAGGATTTAGCATTGAGTTTAACAATTTCAGAACGTGAATGCTCTCTCCATTGTTCATTCCCTACCTGTGTACCCCTAGTCTTGTCCTCCATGATCTGTTCCCAGCACAGCCAACTGGTTTTCAAACAATTACACTTTTCATTAGCATCCCACTTACCTATAATCTCTGTCTCTGTCTGTCTCTTTCTCTCCACCCCCCCTCTTCCCTTATCATTAACAATCTCTTCGTTTACCTATCCCTGTATTTTCTCTTTGTTTCTCTAGGCTGTTTTTTGTAAAAAAATACATGTTAACTGTTTCTCTGCCTACGTTTCTTACAGCTAAAATAACCTATATGGTGGTTGCTTTTCCAGGACGCAAGTTTCTAAAATTCCTCTCACTAGTTGCATAATGATTGCTGCTTTCCTTTCCCTAGGTGTGTTTAGCTATATCATAGAGACACAGCATTTCAGGATGATCCAGCAGATATTTGCCCATCGCACTCAGATTCATCTCATGGTTCTCATCATAACTTTGGAGCGATTAACCACTTCCAAGGAGCAGTGCACAGTCCAAATAAAATCGTCATTTGCTCCCCACAGCCAGAATATTGACTTTGTGAGTGGACCAGACTTCATGGGAGCAAAGTAAGGATCAGATCTCTGATTCTTGATGTCATATGTTGGTGCTTAGGGCAACAAAGTTTATACGTTTAGTGTTATTGAGATAAAAGTTCCTTTCTTTTTTCCTATTGGAGTTGTTGAGGTTTTGTTTTATGGTATTGTCAGTGTGCCAATAGAGACAGCTCAATCTCAGAGGGCTGTTTGAATGTAAGGACAGGGCTATATGCATGTTGTCATAGTCGTGTCTTCAATATCTTGCCTGATCATTCTTCTCCCTTGCATAACTCATTTGGACCTTCTTATGTTGCTTATTTTTTTCCCTTTAACTATAATTGCTAACAATATTCTCTTGCTGTCTCTTAGGGTGAACTACTTCTTTAAACTGCCACCCTCTCGTTTCAAACTTCATCCATTTTATAATATTGATACCCTTATATTTTGTTTTCACTAAAGTATGACTTTGCTCTTTATATTTTTCTGTATGCATGCAGTTGAAAATCTTTGGACAGCTTCATAGCAAAAATTCAGATGAAGCTGCCATTTAGTTTATCCGACACCACCCATGCAGAAATACGTTGTTCGTAACATCTAAAACAGATAATGAATGATTCCACTGTCTTGCACCCATTGTTTTTTTTTCTGGCAATCCAATTTTGTATGTTGAATTGGTGATTGGGAGAAAATTTCTAAATACTGAGATTATATTATAAACAGCATTATACATTGTTATATTTTAATCAATATAAATTGCTAGCTTCCAATTTTGGAACCTTGGCTCCTGAAGATGCTAACTTTTCCTGAGGTACTTAAGCAAGCGTGTGTGTAACTAATATCGGCAAGCCCGTCAACTGTGGTGATTTACAGAAGATTCAAAGTCAATCTTCACCCTTGTCAACATGTAAGAGCAATAATCACCAGGACAGAAAACATTGGCTAATTTTTATTCACCCTCACTCCACCCCAGTATGTTGGGGATGGGAACCTTCCATTCATCCACCATCAGATTATTAGACAAGTTGTAGAAACCCCAGAAGAAATGTCATAAATGTAGCTTGATCTATTTGTAAAGGTTCATGTTGCTTTTCTGCTGAAGTTACAGAATCCCCACTTTGGAAATTCAGCTCCAATGTGTTGGCTGCCTGGGTTGACCATAGAAGCAGTGTGGTTTAGTTGTTTGTCTCATAGAGTCATAAAGTCATAGAGATGTACAGCACAGAAACAGACCCTTCAGTCCAACCCGTCCATGCCGACCAGATATCCCAACCTGATCTCGTCTCACCTGCCAGCACCCGGTCTATATCCCTCCAAACCCTTCCTATTCATATACCCATCCAAATGCCTCTTAAATGTTGCAATTGTACCAGCCTCCACCACTTCCTCTGGTAGCTCATTCCATACATGTAGCACCCTCTGAGTGAAAAAGTTGCCCCTTCGGTCTCTTTTATATCTTTCCCCTCTCACTCTAAACCTATGCCCTCTAGTTCTGGACTCCACAACCCCAGGGAAAAGACTTTGTCTATTTATTCTATCCATGCCCCTCATGATTTTATAAACCTCTATAAGGTCATCCCTCAGCCTCTGACATTCCAGGGAAAAATGCCTCTCCCTATAGCCAAATCCTCCAACCCTGGCAACATCCTTGTAAATCTTTTCTGAACCCTTTCAAGTTTCACACCATCTTTCCGATAGGAAGGAGACCAGAATTGCACGCAATATTCCAACAGTGGCCAAACCTAAGTCCTGTACAGCTGCAAAGTGACCTCCCAACTCCTGTACTCAATACTCTGACCAAGAAAGGAAAGCATACCAAATGCTTTCTTCACTATCTTATCTACTTGCACTCCAAGGTCTCTTTGTTCAGCAACACTCCCAAGGACCTTAGCATTAAATGTATACGTCCTGCTAAGATTTGCTTTCCCAAAATGCAGCACCTCACATTTATCTAAATTAAACTCCATCTGCCACTTCTCAGCCCGTTGACCCATTTGATCAAGATCCTGTTGTAATCCGAGGTAACCTTCTTCGCTGTCCACTACACCTCCAATTTTGGTGTCATCAGCAAACTTACTAATTATAACTCTTATGCTCACATCCAAATCATTTATATAAATGATGATAGTCGTGGACCCAGATCCTTGTGGCACTCCACTGGTCACAGGCCTCCGGTCTGAAAAACAACCCTCCACCACCATCCTCTGTCTTCTACATTTGATCCAGTTCTATATCCAAATAGTGAGTTCTCCCTGTATTCTGTGAGATCTAGCCTTGCTCACCAGTCTCCCATGGGGAACCTTGTCAAACGCCTTACTGAAGTCCATATAGATCACATCTACTACTCTGCCCTCATCAATCCTTTTTGTTACTTCTTCAAAAAACTCAATCAAGTTTGTGAGACATGATTTCCCACGCATAAAGCCATGTTGACTATCCGTAATCAGTCCTTGCCTTTCCAAATACACGTACATCCTGTCCCTCAGGATTCCCTCCAACAACTTGCCCTCCACTGACGTCAGGCTCACTGGTCTATAGTTCCCTGGCTTGTCCTTACCATCCTTCTTAAACAGTGACACCACGTTAGCCAACCGCAGGTCTTCCGGCACCTCACCTGTGACTATTGATGATACAAATATCTCAGTAAGAGGCCCAGCAATCACTTCTCTAGCTTCCCACAGAGTTCTAGGATACACCTGATCAGGTCCTAGGGATTTATCCACTTTTATGCATTTCCAGACATCCAGCGCTTCCTCCACTGTAATTGGACATTTTTCAAGATGTCACTATCTATTTCCCTACATTCTATATCTTCCATGTCCTTTTCCACAGTAAATAATGATGCAAAATACTCGTTTAATATCTGCCCCATTCCTGTAGCTCCACAAAAAGTCTGCCTTGCTGATCTTTGAGGGGCCCTATTCTCTCCCTAGTTACCCTTTTGTCTTTAATGTATTTGTAAAAACTCTTTGGATTCTCCTTAACTCTCTTTGCCAAAGCTATCTCATGTCCCCTTTTTGCCCTTCTGATTTCTTTCTTAAGTATACTTTTACTGCTTTTATACGGTAAGAATTCACTTGACCTATCCTGTTTATACCTGATATGCTTCCTTCTTTTTCTTAACCAAACCCTCAATTTCTTTAGTCATCCAGCATTCTCTACACCTAGCGGCCTTTCCTTTCACCCTAACAGGAATATACTGTCTCTGGACTCTCATTATCTCATTTCTGAAGGCTTCCCATTTTCCAGACATTCCTTTACCTGCGAACATCTGCGCCCAATCAGCTTTTGAAAGTTCTTGCCTAATACCGTCAAAATTGGCCTTCCTCCAATTTAGAACTTCAACTTTTAGATCTGATCTATCCTTTTCTATCACTATTTTAAAACTAATAGAATTATGGTCACTGGCCCCAAAATGCTCCCCCACTGACACCTCAGTCATGTGCCCTGCCTTATTTCCCAAGAGTAGGTCAAGTTTTGCACCTTCTCTCGTAGGTACATCCACATACTGAATCAGAAAACTTTCTTGTATACACTTAACAAATTCTTCTCCATCTGAACCCTTAACACTATTGCAGTCCCAGTCTATGTTTGGAATGTTAAAATCCCCTACCATAATCACCCTATTATTCTTACAGATAACTGAGATCTCCTTACAAATTTGTTTCTCAATTTCCCTCTGACTCTTAGGGGGTTTATAATACAATCCCAATAATGAGATCATTCCTTTCTTATTTCTCAGTTCCACCCAAATATCTCCCCTGGATGTATTTCCAGGAATATCCTCCCTAAGTACAGCTGTAATTCTATCCCTTATCAAAATCGCCACATACCCTCCTCTCTTGCCTCCCTTTCTGTCCTTCCTGTAGCATTTGAATCCTGGAACATTAAGCTGCCAGTACTGTCCATCCCTGAGCCATGTTTCTGTAATTGCTATGGTATCCCAGCCCCATGTTCCTAACCATGCCCTGAGTTTATCTGCCTTCCCTGTTATGGCTCTTGCATTGAAATAAATGCAGTTTAATTTATCAGTCCTACCTGTTCTCTGCTTTGTCCCTGACTGTTTGACTTGCCCTTGTTCTCAACTGTACCAGTCCCTGAGTCCCATTCCCCCATCTTACTAGTTTAAATCCTCCCGAGCAAATATCCCTGTGAGTATATTGACCCCCTTCAAATTTAGGTGCAATCCGTCCTTCTTGTGCAGGTCACTTCTACCCCAAAACAGCTTCCAATGATCCAAAAATGTGAATCCTTCTCCCATACACCAGCTCCTCAGCCATGCATTCATCTGCTCTATCCTCCTATTCCTGCCCTCACTAGCTCGCAGCACCAGAAGTAATCCAGATATTCCTACTCTCGAGGACCTCCTTTTTAAATTCCTGCCTAATTGTCTGTAATCTCCCTTCAGAATCTCAACCTTTTCCCTTCCAATGTCATTGGTTCCAGTGTGTACAATGACATCCCGCTGGTCCCTCTCCCCCTTGAGAACATTCTGCACTCTCTGAGACATCCTTGATCCTGGCACCAGGGAAGCAACACACCATTCTGATTTTTTGCTGCTATCCGCAGAAATGTCTGTCTGTGCCTCGGATTAGAGAGTCCTCTAACACAATTGATCGCTTGGAACCTGACGTACCTCTCATTACATTAGAGCCAGTCTCAATACCAGAAACTTGGCTGTTCATTCTACGTACCCGAGTGTCCATCACCCCCTACATTTTCCAAAACAGCATATTTGTTTGAAATGGGGATAGCCACAGAAGACTCCTGCACTACTTGCCTACCTCTCTTACCTTTCCTGGAGTTAATCCATCTATGTGACCGTATCTGAGACTTTCCCCCTTCCTATAACTGCTGTCCATCACATCCCCTTGCTCTTGTAAATTCCTCATTGCCTCTAACTGCCTCTCCAACTGATATATTTGATCTGATAGGATTCATAACCAATGGCATTTATTGCAGATATAATCCTCAGTAACCCATAAACTCTCCCTAAACTCCCACACCTGACAAGAAGAGCATATCACTCTACTAAGGGCCATTTTTGCTTCTTTCAATCTACAGACCCAGACAATAGGACTGTCTTATTCCTCTACAAAACACTGCTCCAGGTTAAATTTATACTTATGGCTTATAACTTAAGTTTAATCAAGAGACATAGCTCAATAAAACATATAATCAAGAAAGAACCCACTCTGCTCACTACTGCAGACTTATTTTAAGGCCACGCTTAAAATCCACTTATCTGCTTCTGTGTTGTGACCTTTCCCAAACAAGTTCCTCCAAGATCAGTTGTGAATTTCACTGTTTTTTTTAATTTTCCCAGACGCACTCCGCAGTCCAGCAATACATGAATTCAACAAAGGCAGTAACTGCAAACTCTGTCAGTTAGCAATGTGGGTTTCTTTCTCTCTCTCTCCTGCACTGACCTCACCATGTGCTTCCTTTGTCTGTTCTTCTCCCTTTTAAAACTGCTGTTGTTCTGACTTTTTTTTCTGCAAAGTTCCAAAACAATGCAAAAGCACATAAAACATTAATTGATGTTCCTGGAATTCAAGGAAATCACCTCCAACACTTAAAACAGCTTAACAAAGAAGGAGCATGTTACAGCCAGAAATCTTTCCCGTCCTCCATCTTGGATTACCCAGAATCAATATTACGGAAAACATCATCTACCCTCCAATCATTCCTCTACTGAGTGTTGTTTACCTAAAAGTAATAGTTCACAATCTTTATTTATAGTGGATCCCCTTATCAATTTACCAGCTCTCTGAGCACCCAAAATAATGTGAATGTTTAATATTTTAACCTCTTTCAGGTTTGAGAATTGTGCAAAATGCACAAATTATAATACACATAAGCAATGCCGATAAGATATTGCAAATGTGAAAGATGAGATTATTATGTGTGGATAGTTATGTTTGGAATGTCAATTTATTTTTTGACAATGAATAAGAAATAGAATTTATTGTCTCATATAATGCCAAACTTGTATGCACTTCATAGCTGGGTGAATAAAACTTTTGTTCTGACTCCCCAATCCACTTTGCTCAAATTACTTGCCCTTTAAATGGTTTTCAGCCATAGCTTTACAAATTATTACTAATGGTTTGGCTATAAAGATATGCAAATTGTACTGTTGTGCAACCTATTGACAGAAATGGCTTTGCCCTCAATCGTAACCTTTAATCCTTGTGAGCTCATTCATTGGGTCAGTGAGAGAATGCACTGATGTCTCTGTGGGTTGCAGCTGGGAGGTTGTGTCCAAGTCATGGCTAAACTCAGCAGAGGATGAGTCCAGTGCTGGGAAATGCTGGTAGCTTCTGTGAATGGCCTCTTATTGGGGCCTTCATTGGCTACTCAGCTCAATGAGGCAGGCCAAGCATGTTTTGTATTTGCTTCCTGCTACCTCTGAAACTGTCGAAGATATATACAGGATCAGAGAGCCATCCTGCATTGCAACTATCTGAATTTCTTTATCTGCAAAGCTGATACTGTCTTCTGAGTAAAATTCCACCCAAAATGTATGAATCCTTGCATACTGTTTATTCTAAACTGAGTTTTAAATCCCTAGCCTTGAATCATCACCATCTCCAGATGTGGTGATCTACCTCATCGGTACATTACGCCAGATGACCCTTCTGGAAGAGGACGAGTCCTCTGTGGAATCTTTCAACCCACGCTCAGAAGCTCAATAAACTCTTTGGGGGGTGTCTAGTGACAGAATAGTGCAGAGACCTACATCCCATGATAAATCTTCCAACCTGTCCCCAAGCCAAGCATGTGTTTTGTATTTTAAAAATACGACATGTAGAGCAAGAATACACTGGGAAACATTAGACATTTTTCCCTGCATACATAAAATGCAAAGTGAATAAATTAAAAATTATGTTAAAATGCTTAAATATTTGCATTCAACCTCAAATTCAGATTCAGACTATTTCTCTGTATAGCTTCTGCATAAATGTTTCGTGTCCTAGAGATACCCATGTCATAATTGGTAGCCAATGTCTCAAAATAACAAATTTAAATTTTCCCCCATCTGTTCTCATGAGTTATATTTCTCAATATTCATTGGCTGAGTATAGTTAAGATCTTTCTTTTGATGCTTCCTTAGGAAAGCTTTTCTTTCTTTGTAATTCAGGTACATCTATGGACAGACTCTTACCCCAGAGGTCAAAGGGGCTGCAAGACAAAATGTTCACATGATCTCAGTGCCACTTCCAGAGTCTCTGACTATGTTGCCAGAGGAGCAGAGAAATTCCTGGGTATTCCTGACCGCGGTGGCCAGCACAGCAGAGCAAGTAAAGGCTTGTTTTGTGGAAGGACAAAGCCTGATCCAATTCGATCAGCTGTACTCTTCGCATGTGGCTGCATGGGCTGCACTATGGAAGCAGAGCTGTATTAGTGCCAAAGGCTGCAGAAAGTTAAACCAGGCTATGTACGGGTGTCTATATTACCTGCTCAGTGCTCTTCCCCCTCTGAAATCTACTGACTTCCATTATATAGGATTAAGTCCTGGAGGTCTTTCCAATGGGGGTAAAGGAGAAATTTATCATGGACACGTTTTCTGGGATCAGGTAGGAGGTATTAGATATGAAGACTCTGATCATATGGCTGAACTTTGTACATTTTGAGGAAATTTGATGAAACTGTTATGGATATATGTTCTGCTTGCTTAGTTTGTTGAATGGAATCTGATCCCAGTTGATTTTCAGGGGTCAGAGCAACTTAAATATTATTGGCGCCTACTGGTGGGTAGGATAAAGTGATGGTGGTAGTCCTCAATACTTGCAGAGTATAATGTGGAACTTCAAGGCTGAATCAAGTTGAAAAAACAAAAATCAATTTTAAATGACTCCCTACATTTTAAAAGATTCTGTCAGTAACATAGCATCCCAAGAGCCCAGTATTTCTTGAGTTCAGTTCACAGGGAATATGAGACAACACTACGTTGCTGGAGCTAATGACCGTGAGATAAAAATACCAGATCCCAAGGTGCTGTTTGAACAATATCAGGGGAATTCAGCCTGACGTGCAGGCCAGTAATTATCTCTTGATACCACCAAAACAGACAAACTAGTCATTTTATCTCATTGCTGTTTGTGGAATTCATTGTGTACGATTGTTTGCTGCATTTGCCTTTAAAATTATAGTGATGACACTTGAAAAATACTATACAAATGCAGTTTCCTTCTTTTATTAGTGTACAACATTTAAAAGGCATCTGGATGGGTATGTGAATAGGAAGGGTTTAGAGAGATATGGGGCAAATGCTGGCAAATAGGACTAAATCAGTTTAGGATATCTGGTCAAGGCAGATGAGTTGGATTGAATGGTCTGTTTCCATGTTGTAAACTCTCTCTATTGATGTGAATGTAATGATTGTGATTTGGCCTTTCGACGTCTTGTAAGTCAGAGAAAGTTTTTTTTTAAAAATAAGAATGAATCTCATTGAATAAACCACTGTTTAGATTGCCATAATCATAGCCATCTGTGAAAAATAATGGTGTCTGTAGCAAATCAGACGTGGAACCTTATGACTCAGACTTGGCCTTTTTTGAGTCCATTTTACCGCTGCCTGTTGTTTATGCCCATTGTGTGGTTGTCCAATTTTGTTTTTGAAAAATGTAATTTGTAAAACCTTAGTAAGATGAAACTATATGATCTTAGACTACAACTGATACAAACAAAAACAGAAATTGTTGGGAAAATGCAGCAGTCTGGTAGCATCTGTGGAGAGAAAGCAGAGTTAACGTTTCTGAAGAAAGGTCACTGGACCGAAACGTTAACTCTGCTTTCTCTCCACCAATGCTGCCAGACCTGCTGGGTTTTCTAGCAATTTCTGATTTTGTTTCTGATTTCCAGCATCCACTGTTCTTTGGTTTATTTTCACAAGTGTATGGACCCCTGCTGAGCACTCTGCATCAAAGACCTGACAACCTAATACATTTGAACTATTTATTCATTTTGCAAAAATAAGCTTCTATCTGTCTTTGAGGATATGGCTTTAAAGTCTAAATTATTGGAAATTTACTTGTCTCTCTTTTATTTTTAAACTTGTGTGCATGCATTTTGCTTGATAATACAACTTTAACATGTGACTCTGTCCGTAGAAATTGCTGACTAGTGCTACCGTGACTAATATGACATTGCTTTTGCTACATGGAGTAATTTTAGTCAGAAATAGCTTGCATTCATTAAACATTACAATGTACTTGAAGTTGTACTTTATGGACATATATTGACTGCCCCACCCTATTGTAGTTGTATCAACAAATGGACAAAATGGTTAAAAGGACACATGCAAATGCTATTCAAATATTGAGATCACATGACTGACAAAAATGTTTATTGTTCACTTTTTATTCAATTGCTAGGCAATGACCATCACCATTAAGATAGAAATCAACCATCTCCCCATGACATTCAAAAGCATGACATCAATAACAAGATTATCCATATCAACTCTGTAGATCACAGTAAGAGCTTGCCTCTTGGTTCTCCAAAGTCGTCATCTGTAAGACACAAATTAGGATTGTGAAGGAATAGCCCCCCACTTGTGATTGGCATCATCCAGAACCAAGTAATCCACTTGATCAGTACCCTATCAACCACCTTAAACCTTCATTCATTCCTTTCACCCCAAGTTCAGTAGATACTTTGGTTTGCGTACTATTTACAAGATGCATTGAAGCAGCTCACTAAAATCTCTTCTAACAGCACCTTCCAAAACCATATACTCTACTATTTGAAGGATAAGGGCAGTAGGTATGTGAGAACACCACTATTTGTAATACCTCCTCCAAGTCACAAACCACCTGAATTGTATTCCAGTTCCTTCACACAGTTATTGTGTCAAAATCCTGGAATATCCTTATGAACAGCATTGTGGATACACATTGTGGACACCGGACTGCTGTTCAGGAAGGCTAGCTGCTCACCAACACCTACTCAAAGGAAATTGGGAATGGATAATAAATGTTGGCCTTACATTGATGCTCACATCACATGAATGAGTGTGTTACAAAATATAATCAACAAGGTTGCACCTAGATTCTGAATTAGCCATGCACGCACTGGCCAATGTGTTGGATAACACTGATGTCACTTTTTTTTCCTAAGTCCTTTCTGTAAAGCAAAAAGAAATCTGAAGTATTTTGCTCTGGACTTGGGGTGAGATCAGTTAATGTGAACATGAATTAGAGATCAAACCTCAATCTCATACCATATTGATGGTACTTTAAACCACAATTGTTGGAGAGCTCAGTTACTATTTTTGTTATAAAATGCCCATCCCAATTTCTGATCCATGTCAGGATGTCATCATCAGCTTCCCCTCTTTAATTAACTTAATAGTTCTGCGATCTAGTTATTAGCTGCCAGGATCCTTTAAAAAAATTTGGCTTTGTTTGTTTTAGGAAATCTGGATGTTTCCAAATGTACTAGTATTTTATCCAGAGTTGGCACGCATTCTCCTGAAGAACCGCATTCAAACACTTCCTGCTGCAAAAATCATTGCTGGACAACAAGGATATAGGGTAAGCAAGTGGCAACAGAACAGTAAATTTCTTTTCACATTGTGGGCTCAGTGTCCCATACCTGCCTTTATTTGTTTTGTGGGTTTTTTTTTCTGGTCCTGATATTGAAGAGGTTCCATGAATTCTTGCCATGTTTTATTCTCAAAGGAGTATTATGATGATGCTTTTCCTGACACTGAACTGAGCAGCTGGTAGTTACCCAGGTGTACACATTCCACTTCTTTTGCAGAGGAAGGTCTGACATGTTTCTTTACAAATGTGTTTTGCTCCACTCCATTTCCTATTGTTCATTAAACCTGAATAATACAAGGCATCTGACCACAAATAAATAACTGCCAAAATGATAGTGCTTTTCCATATTTTCATAGAAAAATTATCCAGCCAGAAATGAATGACGACTACTGTAGTTCTGTTTGACTAAGTAAACATCAGAGAATTATTTCACTTTGGTGTGAAAAGGTTTGGTATGATGTTATAATTGAACCCAATACTTTACTTTCTGGACTGTTATGTGCCTGCAGTGGTAAATAGAACAACATTCCTTATGATCTGTCCATAAAAAAAAAAACTTCTATTAGATCAGTGTACATTTATTATGTTAGCTGATATTCCCTGATAGGTAGATATTAAATTGTACAGAAAAATTGTCAGTAACTCCGGGTTCATGTAAAAGGTTTTCATGTAAACCTCAGTTATGTAATATGGTAGGCACCCAAAATTAGTGTGTAAAAGAGTAAATAAAGTTGAACAGCAGCATGATCCAAGTTCTTCTGTGAAAATAAATTGATGAGATTCCTTTGTTCATTTGGAATGTTTGATAAATGAAAATAATCTTCTATACTACCAATAAAACACTATTCTCAGCACCACTTGCTCTATGCTATGATCACGTCTTAACTAATTTTATGAAAATTAGTGTTGAGATATACAATACCAGATGGCAGTAATTGCTTCCTGTTGTACAGGAGCTGACACCATAACACAGATGAACCATATACTGTAAGACAAGAGTAAATCGTTCACTTGTGGATGGTGTATATCAAATTTATTTTAGAAATTAAAATCTAAAACTTAATTCTAAAAAGCTTCTTCTGTTACCAAACTGATTAAATATTTAGAGTTACAGCTCCTGTTAATCTCACTGCATTTCATTATTTGCTAGTAATCTGCTTTACTTGCATAAATGGGCTCTGTGTATGAAGTTTAATATCTCTTGTTTCATAAGGGTGCCAAATACCCATGGGAGAGTGCAGTGACTGGATTTGAGGTTTGCAATGAAGCTGTTTATGGACTAAAAGAAATCCACATCAATGGTGACATCTCATTTGCATTTCAGCAGTATTTTTACGTCACCCAGGTGAGCACTGTTTCTGCAGCATTCCTTTATAGCAGACTGCGACCAATGTTTTTATTGCTCCGGATTTGAACTCTGGATATGAAAAGAAAAATGTCACCTGTTGAATGATGCTTCTGGAATTTCTTGCTCAAATCAATTTATTCATTGCAGTCTTTCTTTT
Organism: Chiloscyllium plagiosum; assembly: GCF_004010195.1. Classification (NCBI taxonomy): domain Eukaryota; kingdom Metazoa; phylum Chordata; class Chondrichthyes; order Orectolobiformes; family Hemiscylliidae; genus Chiloscyllium; species Chiloscyllium plagiosum. The sequence continues at coordinate 49,935,758 of NC_057725.1, read as the reverse complement.
TGAATTATTTTCTCAATATCACTGTGGAGAGTTGCTGTTCTGAACTGTACTTTTGTTCTTCGTAAACAGTTAATGCTCTACCTTACATAATCTTCCTCTTCCCTATATCCCAATGTTGAAATCAAGACTGTCTTTGTTTCATTGAGTTTGAAAACTGGAACTCATTACCTCCCTTCAATCTGCGATGTGAAGGATTTAAAAAAAACCCATATTTTTTGATATCTACTTATAACTTACATTTCAACCTTGTTGGTGTTTTGTCTTTTCACCTTTGATAGTTTCCTATTTTCAAACTTCAAGTTTTTGAATTTCTTTTATGCTTGTTGAAGAAGGAAGCACATTTGTGGCAATGAGGAAGAAATTTATGTGATGAATTTTTAAGGCTTATAGATTGGGAGATTGGAAGCATCACTGTGTGCAATCTGGAAATGCTAGAGTTTAAGGCTACTGGAAGAATTTAATTCAAATGTGAATTTGGGACAACTGGACAGTGTGCATTTGGGGCTTTTAAGTCCATGATCTTCTATAGAAGTTTAATGTCTTACTTCATTAACTGTTTTTTATTTTCGTAAAAGGTGGAAATCTGCTGGAAACTTGTATGGTTGCTTTTTGAAAATGCTAAAACTGTGAGGTACCAAGGTGCAATTTTCTCTTCAAACCCACTTCATTCAGATCCCATATTTATTCTATCACGGACATCCTGCCCACCACTCTCTGATCCTTTACAGTAAGGAGAATAGAATTCTGATATTTCTCCTTAAGAAAGTCAAGCAGGTCTGTCACACTCAAACTGTTTTCCCAAAGTAGAACATTTAGGTCTTTGCAAGTTTCCACAGTTGTAGTTTCTATTCTCACTCATTTCTCACGATTTACTTTTGGTTTTAGGACCTGGAGTTTTTCCAAAAGGATGGGGGTTGGTATGTGGTCAGCAACATAGCTGAATTTTGGAGCAGTCGAGTGACTTGGAACCCTTTGGAGGAGTGCTATGACATCAAAGGTAATAAATATGAAATTGAGCAAAAAGTTGGGTCATTTGACCACTTCAGACTTTCGATCTCAGAAAATGTTATAAGGAAGAAGATCCAGCTAGATGATGAAGGTGTGAGGTACACTTAGAATCAAGAACTCCCTAAATTGGAAATTTTAGAGTTGAGACCATGTTGGATGTGATCCATGTCACTAAGACTCTGAAATGCATCATTTTTATTAACTGATTTGTTAAGAATTTATTTACATGCTGAAACATCTCCCTCTGTGATAGATTTTACATTTCAGAGCATTTCTTATGCCGTTCATCTGTATAATTAGAGTCATAGAGATGTACAGGATGGAAACAGACTCTTCGGTCCAATTCGTCCATCACAACCAGATATCCTAAGCTAATTTGGTCCCGTTTTCCAGCACTTGGACCGTATCCCTTTAAATCTTTCTTATTCATATATCCATCCAGATGCCTTTTAAATGTTGTAATTGTACCAGCCTCCACCACTTCTTCAGCACATTCCATACACGCACCACCCACTGCATGAAATGTTGCCCCTTAGGTCCCTTTTAAATTTTTCCTCTCTCGCCCTAAAACTGTGCCCTCTAGTTCTGGATTCCCCCACCCCAGGGAAAAACATGAGATCTGAATGAAGTGGGAAAAGGCCTTGTCTATTTACCTACCCATTTGTGTGAGAAGTTTCTAGTATGTTTGTTCTATAACCACAATGGAGTTGTCTACAAGTGATCCTATGACCAATAGGGTCACTGGGATGAAGGAAAACATATATGTTTGGCCAATAATTATGGAATGTTGCTGAACAAAGAGACCTAGGGGTAAGGGTGTATAGTTCCTTGAAAGTGGAGTCGCAGGTAGACAGGGTTGTGAAGAAAGCATTTAGCACGCTTGCCTTTATTGGTCAGTGCATTGAGTATAAGAGTTGAGAGGTCATGTTGTGTCTGTACAGGACATTGGTGAGGCCACTTTTAAAATACAGAGTTCAAGTCTGGTTTCCCTGCTATAGGAAGGATGTTGTGAAAATTGAAAGGGTTCAGAAAAGATTTTTAGGATTTGTTGCCAGGATTGGCGGGTTTGAGTTACGGTGAGAGGCTGAAAAGGCTGAAATTTTTTACCTTAAGCATTGGAGGTTATGGGGTGAACTTATAGAGGTTTATAAAATCATGAGGGGCAATGGATTGGGGAACATCCAAGGTCTTTTTGCTAGGGTAGGTGAGTGCATGGGTTTAAGGTGAGAGGGGAAAGATTTAAAAGGGACCGAAGGGGCAACTTTTTCCACACACAGTGGTGCTTGTATGGAATGAGCTGCCAGAGGAAGTGATGGAGGCTGGGACAAATACAACATTTAAAAGACATCTGGATGGGTATGTGAATAGAAAGGGTTTAGAAGGGTATGGCCAAATGCTGGCAAATGGGACTAGATCAATTTAGGATGTCTGGTTGGCATGGACAAGTTGGACCGAAAGGTCTGTTTCCATGCTGTATGCCTCTGACTTTATGACACTCTGTCAGCTGCACCAAGATCAAAAGAGTCAAACATTGTCACATTCCTATCATTGAATGGTCGGCAATATTTTAACCTTAACTATTACACAGAAGCTCTCGAGTGGGTCTGTGTTTTACCGAATTTTCACAGAATATTTGGTGCAAACACAAGTTCCAAAATGTTTATTAAAAGCAGAAAAATTTTAGGTCAGCCTAAAGTTATTAAAGGAATTGCAATGCTATGAATTTGTGTGTTTAAAACAGTACAACACATTACAAATTATGAAGCAGGCATTACAGCAACCAACTGATTTTCTGTATGTGCATGTGGCAGACTCAAGGCAAACTAATTGCCAGGATGAATTGCAATATTGCCAACATTCAACAATTTTCTTCAAGCCAAAATACATAGATGATAATGCCTTTTGCTATATCTTTTTACTATTCAAATCTTTAGCCTTATCTGCTGTTGCACTCTTAAGTTTCTTTGCTTGGTCCCTTCCTGCCATGCTCAGACTATCAATACCCTTATTGCTAACCTACTTTCATGTCTTGTCCTCTCCTTTTAATTTATCATACTGTCCCTTGTTTGATCCCTCACCCCACTATTTAATTTAAAGCCATCTCTATCACTGTAGATATATGGTTTAAAAAGACATTGGTTCCAGCATAGTTCAGGTGAAGACTCTCCCAATGGTATAGCTCCCATTTTCATGAGGCCTGGTGCCATGCTTCGTGAATGAAGACCAGTTATTCCATATCAATCTTTGAGCCATGCCCTCAAATATTGAATTTTATTTACACATCACCTATTTGCTTGTCACTCCAGTAATAATTCAGAGATGATTTACATTTGACATTCTGCTTTTTAACTTCACCTCTGGCAGCTCATAGTCCTACTTCTTTCTTTCTTTGTGCTGTCTACATCATTGTTACCTGTGTAAAACTCAACAACTAGATCTTGCCCTTTTGACTGCAAGGTCCTAACCAGGCTAGAGTAGATATCTTAAACTCTGGTACTGAGCAGGCAACATTATATTCTACACTGACTACACTATATTCTTCTGAAAACTGTGTTATACTGTCCCCAATGCCATTACATTCCTATTTTATTCTTCTCTGATGGAGGCTTCCTACTCTATGGTGCCATGGTCTGTTTGCACATCCACTTTGCAGCCTCTGTTTTCATATGTACAAACCACAAGAACTTCATACCTGTTATATAATTTGCAAAAGCTGAGACTTTTCTACTTCTGCCTCTGTACATGCCTCATTCACTGTAACACCTCCCTGTCCCTGACACTTTCATCCTAAAATGAAGTGCCTTAACACCGGAAATAAAACCCATTTCCATATTTCAGGCATCCATAACCAAGTACTTCATTTGAGATAGAATGCAGAAAGTATTTTATTTATTCTTCCTATTAAGGTTTTAATGGATAATACATGGGATATGAGATTAAATATGACTGTTAATTCAAAGAATCAGCGTGACATAATGGGCAAAATAACCCCCTTCTGTGCTGTATTTCTATAATTCTATAAACCTCAGTCTCTGAAGAACATTCCTGCTGCAATCTTTGACCTTCATCTCTAATGGCAGCTATTTTCATGGCCTCTGAATGCTATCAATTAGTTGTCATGTTGAATTTATTCAGTACCTCTGTATTAGTCCTTGTCCAAATTGGGCTGCAGTCAGGAAGAATTGCTTTTCTGAAGTAGTGGGAACTCTTTGGAATAAAATATCAAGCAAGGTAATAAAGGCAAATGTGATAGAAAATAAAATCAGATATTATAAAGGGCAAATTTAATGCATGAATGGAATGAGTTGAAAGAATCAAGTGGCCTTTTCTCATTTGTTGCATGATTGGTAACTAACATTGTGTGAAAAGTATCCAGGAACCCATCTGTTGGTGACTCGCTGATTATTTCACTGCATGTAATTTCTTCAAGGAGTAATGCCACCTGATGAATATCAATCTGATGTTACCAATTCTGCCTACACTGCTGTGGTGGCCAAGTACAGGTGAGGATGGGACAGGGGAGGTGAAGTTTCATTTTCTCATTTTTCTACAGTTACTAGCCTTGAGTAATAAGAAACAGCTGAAATTGTGGCACTAACTCTTATGAAAATACAAGACCAATAATAAACTGAAATTGAAAAAGTAGTTGGAAATACTCAGCAGGTTTGGCAGCTTCTGTGGAGGGAAAAATAAAAATATCTTTTCATGTAGATGACCTTTCTGTGAAAGTTGATCTGTTGAGTATTTCCAGCATTCCTGTTTTTGTCATATTTCAAGCTTTCATTATATTTAGTTTTATAAGTGTTGAACTTGTGTTGTTACCAATCCTCAGAATGAAACACAGGAAGAAAGATAAAGATTGTTTGAAAAATGTTTATGAAATCTTTTTCTTTGTTTTCATGCACTTTTAGTCTAGACATTTGAAAATGAACATAACTACTTTGGGTGCATCACAAAGCTTTCTCCTCTCTGTCCCATCCTCAGAAAAAAGACTTTCCAAAAGCAGCAATGTGATATTTGCCAAATCTAAGCTGCTGTCTGTACGCTTTATTGTGTTACCTCCAACTGAATTGGAACTGCACAAAATTGCTCATTTGAACCTTTAACTTAACAGCGAAAAAATCCTTCAGCATAAATTGAATTTGAACCCAGATAGGAGAGGTGAAACTCTGGTGAGCAACTTTGTTATTTCAACCATTTGCAATCTTCCAAAGGTGTCACAGGGTGTGGACATCACTGCTGGAGTTCTTCAGGGTAGCATCGTGGAGCAGACCTTAGGTGTAACAGCTGCCTTACCAGTGACTTTCCCAACATCATAAAGTCACGTGGGAGTGTGTGCTGATGATATCAGAGTGCTCAGTTCAATTAACAGTTTCTCAGATACATGCTAACATCAGCTTGTGCTGATAGGTAGCATGTAACATTTTTACAAAACAAGTCATAGGCAATAGCCATTTTCTAACAAGAGAAAACCCAATTATTCTTAACACTCAATGGTTTTACCTGGTACCAAATCCCCAACCATCATTAACTATGGATTCAGTGCTGTATTCCTTAGAGAGCGGTTTATTGCCTGTCCATCACCTACTTGTCTGAAGTCATAAGTATGATGGAGAATTCTCTACTTTGTTGAATGGGTGCAATTGTAACAACACTCAAGAAGTTTGATACCATCTAGGATAAAATATTCTTTTTGACTTGCACGCTAGCCATTATTTCAAACTCATCCACTACCTCTACCATTGTGACTGAAATATATGCAATTTGACTAAGTATTGCACTAAGTTACCAAAGCATGTAATCTTAACTACTTGGAAGAACAAGAGCAGTAGACACTGAAATAAAAAAATGCTGGAAATCACAGTGGGTCAGGCAGCATCTATGGGGAGAGCAAGCTAGTGTTTCGAGTTGAGATGACGCTTCAGCAGAGTTAAAGAGCAGCAGGCATGTGGGACCACCAACACTGCCCTCCAAGCCTCACATAAACCTCAACATTGGTGCTTTGTCTTGAATTTTAAATCAGAACTGCTACTTGCAGATTAACATATTGATCTGGAGTATCACAGTCTATCAGTGTCTCCATGCATTGTCCCGAAGGCTGCTTGCTCCTTATTATGGAGTAAATCTCATCAATTCTTTATGTGGTGTGATACTTTTATTTACATCTATACATAGTAGTTGTCAAATACAGCTCCTTTGTAGTGTCTTGGACCTCACTGATTCTAGACTGGTGTCTTCTGTCTCACTGATATCCGTCACGTCGTCACTTACACCTTAATTATGTGAATGTCATTGTGCCACACTTGCTGCTGTTACCTACTTCATCATTCCTAGTTCAGGAAAGCTCCCTGTATAACAGCAATGACTGGCTGTAGCATCTAGGGCAAGAGAGGAGAGAAGTCAGCTAGGGTTCCTATGTTAGAATACCATTCAGTGACTTTTGCATGCAGCCATCAGTAGAGTGGAGAACAAGTGAGAAGTACGTATTGCAGTAGGTTTATTGGCCAAGAACATCAGAATAGTGGTGCACTATACCATTAATGGCAACATATCTGTATGTAATTCTCAATTTATCTATTCTTATGGAATTTGAGGAGGAGATAACAACTGCTTATCTTCAAACTATCTCATTAAATCAAGAAGCTGGACCACCCTTGCAGGAATTAACCTCATCGCAGGATTTGAAGAATGCTTACTTCTGAGTGGTACAATGCTAACATGGTGCTTTTAATGTAATGAAACATTCCAAGGCACTTCACAGGAGCATTACAAAACCAGTTGCTTACCACAAAACCACATAAGCATATAATAGGTTATTTGACCCAAAACTTGATCAAAGAGATTTTAAGAAGAGTCTTCAATGTGGAAAGTAACATTGAGAGTCAGAGAGCTATATAGCAACACTTCCAGAGCTTGGGCCTAGGCAACTGAAGACATGGCTACCAGTGAAACAGTTATGATTATGAAAGTGCAAAAGACCAGAATCAGAGACATGCAAATAACATGGGCAGTTTTGGGATTGGGGGGAATTACAGATGTTTTGGGGGAAGGGCAGGTCATGGAGATATTTGATGTAAAGACTTGAATTTTAAAATTAAGGTTTAGCCTTACCTGGAGTCATTGTAGATGAGTGAGCATGTGCGTGACTGGACAACGGGTCTGTGTGAGTTAAGGTGTAATTGATGTTATAGATAAGTCTTTCATTTGCCACATTGTGTTAGACATCAAATTTACAACTAATCTTCAAGTAATTCAGTAGATTTAAATTATTTATTTTTTTCCAGCCTCCAGTTTGCAACAGAATTGGGATCACGTTTAAAAGTTACTGTTCCATCAAAATGGATGAAAATAGCTGAGAAAATCAAAGTGCCATTTGACCCTTTGAAGCAGTATCATCCTGAGTTTGATGGATATAAGTCAGGTGCAGAAGAATTAACTTCAGACTTCCTTACTATATCCTTCTTCAACAACCTTCCCCTCTCTTCCTGCCACATGATTTGTTTTATCAGAACCCACTATGGTTTCTCACTTTCTTTTGACTGAAGGTTTGACGTAACCCAAGCTGAAGAAGGAAGGGCAGAATCCTCTCCCACAACTTTTCAGGTATTGGGAGCACGTAGGGGTCCTGATCCTTCACACGTGCTTCTCCGCAAAAATGTTTCTGGCCATTTCAGTTTCACAGTTCTGTGATCGCAGCATTTATGGCTGCCTCCAATGCCTTCTGCATTCTGATGTGTTGCTAGGTTCTCCTTATTGCCCAGAAACAATATGCCTTCTTTCATATTGCATTAAAAGACAGAATTTAATGGCTAATTATCCTTTGACTGGCTCTCCACCATGAACTGGTGTGCAGCTATTGCCATTGGGAGCCCCTTTATGCGAAAATATGGAGGTGAAAGACATTGGTGAGCAATTCTGATATTCCACTGTCCAAGTTTCCCCTCCTTTCAAAAAAAGGCTACTTCCCTGGCACTTGGATTGTTCCTACATCCAGGCTGTGATATTGATAGGATAAGATGGAAATCTTGTGGAAATCTAGAACTAGGAGCCACAGTTTAAAAATATTTAAGATGGCATTCAGGAGTAACTTCTTCTCAGAGGGTTGTTGACCTTGGAATTCACTACCCCAGAAAGCAATGGAGGCTGTATCTTTGGATATATTCACCATTAAATTAGACAGAGTTTTGATCTTAAGGGAGTCAAAGATTATGCAAGACAGGGAGGTGGAGTTAGTCATGAGCCAATCAGCCATGACCCTATTGAAGTGGCTCAACAGGATCGAGGGACCAAGTAGCCTACGCCCTACTCCTATTTTGTTTATTTCTTAAGTTTCTTGTATCCTTGTGTTTATCTTCTGAGGCAGCGTAGTTAATTTCAGTGCTTCATAAGACCATAGACATACAATGAAATGTAGGCTCTTTGGCCCATCAAGTCCACTCTGGCATTCAATGAAATCATGACTGATATAATAATCCTAAAATCCACTTCCTTGCCTTATCATCATAAATCTTGTTTCCCTTAATGATTAGACGTCTGTCTATCTCAGCCTTTAAATTGGAAGAAAATAGTCAGGGATTCCAGTCTTGATCACAAACCAATAATCCTTACTGGGAAGGCTATTTGTATCGATATTATTGAGTGAAACTGTGATGTTAAGCCCATTTGAACAATGTTCACTTGGGCAAGACATTACTGGTGTTTGTGTCCAAGGAAAGGAAGATAAAAAGTTGATTAGAGTTTTAAAATACTTTATCTTGGAGTTTCTCACACTGTATGTGCTGCTGAAGATTTGGTTACAGCATCTTATGTGCTTAAATTATATTTCTGTGTTCCAGGAGTCGTCGTGAAACAAGCTGATGTTGTGCTACTCGGTTACCCACTCATGTATCCCATGAGTACTCCGGTGCGGAAAAATGACTTGGTGATGTATGAAGGTGTGACAGCTCAGGATGGACCTGCCATGACCTGGGTTAGTAGAAGGTGATAATTCAACAGGCACAGAATGATGCTGCTTTAATCACAGTATAGTAGTATCTAAAATGTGGATAATCAAGAGGGAATAAGAAACTGGCCAATTTAACATCTGTTTTCAGGAAATTACTGGAGTCCATAATCAAGGATGGAGTGACAGGGCATGTTGAAAACCTTTGGTTATCAGAGAAGCTTATCTTCTGCCTGGGGCAGCCGACAGCCTGGAGAACTCAACTTTTGAGTTCTCCAGTTTCAAAAACATTTCTTCCCATCTCCTGACTCCCTGTCCAGCCCCTCATCACTGCTCCCCCCCTCCCCCACTCCATTCCTCTGACTGACCCTTCCTTCCAGCTACCAAACGGATTCATTCCTCCCATCAACCAACCAGGTCGTACCCACGGCCTGTGTTTTTACCTATCCCTACCTCACCGCTTCACTCCTCTCTCCACCCAAAACCCCCCCCTAGCCCACCCTCACCTTTATCTGCTCCCCTACTCCCATTCCATTCCTGGAGAAAGGTTGTACCCGAAAGGTTGACTTCTCCACCTCCTGATGCTGCCTTGCTTGCTGTGTTCTTCCAGCCTCCTGCTTGTCAACTTTAGCTACTAGTATAGCTAAAGTAGAACAATGGTTGCATGAGTGAGTAGAAAGGTTGAGGTCTAGTTGGTTGGGGATGGAAGGGATTGAGCCGAGGTGGAGGGCGGGGGGGGGGGGGGGGGGGAGGTCAAGTCAATGCCTAGGGTCAGGAATGGGGCGTTGAGTTGGGTCCAGATCACTGTGGAGGGAAGTTCAGTTTGAAGGTTAGCCAGAAGTTAGTGTATTTTTAACTTTTACTGCCTATCTGTTCAGGTAAGCTCCGCAGACAACCCCATCCACAATGATGGGGGAACCCAGCATATGTATAAAATATAAGGCTGAATAATTTGCAGCAACCTTCAGTCAGAAGTGCTGAGTAGATGGTCCATCTTGGTCTCCTCAGAAGGTCTCCAGCATCACAAATGCAGGACTTCAGCCAATTTGATTCACTCCAAGTGATACTAAGAAACCGGCTGAAAGTATTGGTTATTGCAAAGGCTTTGGATTTTGGTAACATTCTGGCAAACCAGAAATTTCCTGTTCCATTGGCTATTAATTTAATCAAAATAGTCAATATCTGTGTTTTTTAAAAACACATTTCTTTTTCAGAGTATGTTTGCAATCGGTTGGCTGGAGCTGAAGAATGTTAGTCAGGCTCAGCATCAATTTAGCAAATGTTACAGCCACATTCAGGAACCATTCAAGGTAATGCCATCAAAACATTTTGAGGCTCTGTACAATTGCATGTATACCAAACTATAAAACTATAAAAGGCTAACCAAGGCCTTCACAAAAGATTTTTAACAACAAACGTACACAAGCTTATTTCAGAACAAAGGTAGAATTGAAATTTACTCAAGAGGATATAAGTGCAGAAGGAAAGAATATTAAATTTTGTTGGGGGTTCTACCAGGAAATTTAGATTTTCTGCAACTTTAATCTTGATATATATTCAGAACTGTAATTTTCATCCCTGAATTTAGTAAGGATATATGTTTTTGCTTGTTACCATGCCCTGAAATTTCTGTAAGGAATTCCTTATTTGATCACCTTACTGAAATGTGACATCAGTCTCTGATGCCAATCCCTTTCACATCCTCCTGATGCCTGTGTCACTGAGGTTACCTGTAGCAGGCTCCTGCTTACTCTGCTGAGGTAAATTAACATGACTTCTATTCATCTATACTTTTCATGAGAAATGAACATTTCAAAGCATTTCATAGGTATAGGTTTAGAATTAGATTTTATTGTCACATGTACTCAAGAGAACAGTGAAAGTGTACAAAGTCACCATTCTCAGCGTCATCTTGAGTATAATGGTGCCTACGTACAAAATCGTAAGTATAACATAGAAAAATAAGGAAATAACATTAAAAATTCAACATGACAGACTTTTCTTAAGTGCTTAGCCATGTCTGGCTCGCATGCCCCACAAGGTTCCATCTACTCCATGCTGGGTTATTTGCGAAATGTAGTCAGTGTTATAATGTAGAAAACTCAACAGTCAAAATGCACTAAGCAAATTCCTAGAGACAGCTATGTAGTGATGTGGTGTGGAGAGCAGGGTATTGGATGTGATTATTATCTATACATATTATTGTGGTTCTCATTGGTCATTTACATGCCTGTTTTTGTGATGTTGATTGAGAGTTAAATATTGGCCTGGACACTGGGGATGACTCTCCTGCCCTACTTCAAAATAGTGCCATGAAATCTGCGATGTTAATCAGAGCCAGCAGATGGGGCTTTCGATTCATGTCTCATCTGACCGATAGCACCTCCAATATTGCTGTATTTCCTCGGTACGTCATTTCTGTGCTCATGTTCTGGTCTAGGGCTTGAACATAGAAGTTTGTGATTCAGAGGTGAAAGCACCAATAACTGAGCCATGGCTGTTCCTCTATGGATTAGATAAAGGAATGAATTCTTTTATTTCGAAGTCGGGTCATCATTAATGCTGTATACAGAATTTGAATCAAAGGATAAGCATGGAGCTTGCTGAAAAGTTTCTGGATACTTATTTTGCCCTTACTTATCCCCTAAGTCAGGTTTGGAGTGAAAATCCAGATGGATCAGGAGCTGTGAATTTCCTGACCGGAATGGGTGGCTTCATGCAAACAGTGTTATTTGGCTACACTGGCTTCAGGTCAGTGTAAATATAGCTAATTTTTATTTGAGTCATTCAGATATACAATAATCTATTATACACAAATTTTATTTTTCCATAAAGATGTATATCAGAATAGGGTATTTGTATATTTTTCTTCTACGTGCTCTCTCTTTAATTAATGCTCTTTCTTCAGTTCTAAGTGCTTTGGTGATAAACCACTAATATTACTATCTCTAACAAGTAATCATATTTTGTGTGTGTATCTGTTGGGCGACAGTCAAGGAATGTAGTTAGCTTAGGTGATCCTGTCCATAACTTAATTATATACACAAAGACAGAATTTCCAAACAGGGTCACTGGATATGTGCCAAGGTCAGGAACTCTGGCTATTTTATCTCTCCTTAGCCCTAACTCCATCTCTTCTCTCTGAATTGAGAGGGTTAAATTTAGCACCAACTAGGAATTCAATCTGAGAACTTTCCAATTTATATGACCCATCTTCTCTGTTTATCCTACTGCACTTTTGGAAAGCAATTTTTAAAAAGTCTAGTTTTGCAGCAAGTGACTCAAGTACATACAATATTCCAGAATTGCAACTAAATCAATACTTCTCTCCTCACATCTGCGCCTCCTTGTGCCAAGATGCTGATGTTGAGAAAAACACTTTTGTTCTGTGGAATCGGTGTTAGTGTGTTAGACCTCTGATGGGATGTGACTATTTTTTTTCTCCAAGAAGTTCTAAAGCTTAACAAAGTTCTGTAGCACTGAGAGCAATGTTTTATTCCCTGAGCTTTTTGGGAGGTTTCTTCAAGATTTGCTAATCATTTAAGATTTTGTTTTTGCAAGCTATAGACATTTAGCATGATTTTTCTGAGAAGTGGGGTTGTCATCACTAACTGTATCAACATATGGAAAATACTTCTCCTGCAGAAGTCAGATTGCTACTTTTTGGTGTAGTTCTGTGCAGGTGCATAGGCCAGGCTTTGCCTCTTTTAGAGTCATAGAGATGTACAGCATGGAAAAATACCCTTTGGTACAACTTGCTGAACAGATATCGCAACACAATCTAGTCCTACCTGCCAGCACCCGGCCCATATCCCTTCAAACCCTTCTATTCATTTACTCATCGAGATGCCTTTTATATGTTACAATTGTACTAGCCTCCACCACTCCCTCTGGCAGCTCATTCCATACACGTACCACCCTCTGTGTGAAGAAATTGCCCCTTAGATCTCTTTTATATTTTTCCCCTCTCACCCTAAACCTATGCCCTCTAGTTCTGGACTCCCCCACCCCAGGGAAAAGACTTTGTCTATTTATCCTATCCATGCCCCTCATGATTTTATAAACCACTGTAAGGTCACCCCTCAGCCTCCGACGCTCCAGGGAAAACAGTCGCAGCCTATTCAACCTCTCCCAATATCTCAAATCTTCCAACCCTGGCAACATCCTTGTAAATCTTTTCTGAACCCTTTCAAGTTTCACAACATCTTTCCGATAGGAAGGAGACCAGGATTGCACGCAATATTCTAAAAGTGGCCTAACCAATGTCCTGTACTGCCGCAACATGACCTCCCAACTCCTGTACTCCACAGTCTGACCAATAAAGGAAAGCATACCAAATGCCTTCTTCACTATCCCATCTACCTGCGACTCCACTTTCAAAGAGCTATGAATCTGCACTCCAAGGTCTTTTTGTTCAGCAGCACTCCCTAGGACACTGCCACGAATTATATAAGTCCTGCTAAGATTTGTTTTCCCAAAACGCAGCACCTCACATTTATCTAAATTAAACTCCATCTGCCACTTCTCAGCCCATTGGCCCATCAGATCAAGATCCCATTGTAATCTGAAGTAACCTTCTTCGCTGTCCACTATACTTCCAATTTTGGGGTCATCTGCAAACTAACTAACTATACCTCCAATGTTCATATCGAAATAATTAACATAAATGATGAAAAGTAGTGGACCCAGCACTGATCCTTGTGGCACTCCACTGGTCATAGGCCTCCTTGCTGAAAGACGTTCCTAATATTCAGAATTGGAATTAAGATAAAGAGCTAAACACAGAAGTACTGTGGATGTATGCAAGTACGTGAGAATTTTGACCATTCCATCTTACTATACTGTCTGCTTCAGTGTCTTTCCATGTGACTCACTGATTCATTATCTTGAATGTTTTTTAAAAAAAGACAATCTGACTGCCAATCTTACTCCTAACTTCCTGATTTTTGAACGTATGGTGAAATCTTGACCTTGGAATCCTTTTTCCTAACTGAACAATTTCCACGCATCAACAATTCTTTGTAATATAGATTACTCAGGAAAGTGCCTTTATTATAGCTATTACTGCTTCCAGTTACAATCACAATGCAGACCAAACTTTTTGTCTGAAAATTGCTCTTCTGATCTGTATTTTGTCCTTTTCCTTTGCAGGATAATGAAAAACTATCTATACTTTGATCCCACTATCTCAGACAGTCTGGGTGAACTATGGATTACTGGAATTAATTACCTTGGAAATAAACTGCACTTTCAGTTTTCGACAAAGCAAGTCACCATTGTTTTGATAAGGCCTTGTGGGTTTCGGCACTCTGCCTTGGAAGTTGTTTTAAGTGATTCAGGAAAGAAATTTGCTTTAAATGAAGGTAACATTGGGAAGTCCATACTATAATTCAATTGTCAGAGTATCCCATGCATGCCACATGTAGGTGATGCAAAGAGCAGAAAGAAAGCTGACATCATTCTCAAACGATGGAAAGCAGGTGTTTAAATCCCCTGGATGACAAAGAAAATGTTAGTTTGAAGCCTGTTCAGTGTAGCCTGTACCCAACACGCCTGCTCCCAATGAAGGCCCAGCCCCTGACAGTGGTGCAGGTCTTGTTCCCAACCCTGCTGCTGGTACAGGCCTTCCTCCAAACTGCCTCTCCCCACACCCTGCCCCACCCCCCCCCAAAAAACCAAAACATCCTTTGTCTACACTTCAAGAGTCACTAGCTGCCAGGCAATCCGTCGGTGTGACGTGTGCTGATGATGGTGAGTTTTGGGTTGCACTTTTAGATGAGGATGTGGTGATTATTTTTCTCTTCAAGGGTAGTGAATCTGTGGATATTTATACTGCAAAGGGCTACAGAGGCTGGGAGGATTATTAAGTCTGTTTATGGCTTAGATAGGATGATATTTAATCAGGTAATCTGGAATTATAGAGTGAAAATAGAATAAAAAGTAGAGTTAAGGATTACCAGATAAACCATGATTTTATTGATTGGCAGAGCAAACTTGATGGGCCAAATGGCCTACTTCTGCTCCTGCATTTTATGGTCTTATGATCAGTGTCACAGAATGTATTAACATCATTGGTGCATGCACAGACACTTTCTGCAACCTGTCCTGTCACGACCAGGTGACATCAATGGCTGTGCCTTTGCATATATGACGGCCACCTTATGTTCTGGATAATCTCACTGAATTGGGACAATTCTGGATTTTGACTGGCCTGTTGAACTCTGTGATCAGTATTTGAGGAGATGTTGACCAAAGGAGAACACAAATATAGCAGCAGCTAACATTTCGTGTTTAGGGATTAGATCTTTGTTTCATCATTGCACTGAGAAATGATTCTGGTGACCACATACTTTTAGTTTTTCTTATTCAGAGCACCTTCCATATCCTCAGGATAATCCAAAATGCTGCACAGCTATTAACCACTGAGGCTTTGTCGGCAAATGTGTTTGCGAATTTGCACATAGTAAACTCCCATTAATCGGTTTTGATAATGTTGGTTTAGGAATGAATATTGGCCGTTGGTTTAGGAATGAATATTGGCCATGGTGCTAAGAGAATTACATATATTCTTTGTGTAGAGCTAAGAGAGCTTTTATGTCCACCTGATTTTTGTAGATCTCAACTTTATGCTAGCACTTGCCTTCTTCTTCCACCCAAAGCAGTGCACTCTAACATTAATTGAGAGGGAGCAAAGATAGAAGTGCCAGAATGAACTGTGTTTGGGAGAGTAAGTGTTGAATTGAGAAGGGTTGTTCCCAGCTTGAACAGTGAAGGGGGAAAGGAAAATGCTGTCTTAAATTGAGCCATAAGAATGCCAGTATCTACCTCGTGTTTTGGAAAAAATACATTTATGAAAGGTTCCAGAGTTAGTTGGGTTCCTGTGTAATCTGGACCTTGAGGCTGGAGGTTGCCTCTGTTATGGGCAATGGGAGTTGGTTGTGAAAGACTGACTATTGAAATAACTCTAGGGCAAATGATGGCTTGATTTATGTTTTGAAATTCCAAATGTTTATATTAAAGATGTCATTAAGCATAAAGTACAATATTACTGAAAATGAAAAAGAATTATTTTCACTAAGTGGTTATCTCCTTAAAACTTTGCCATCTAATGTGACTGTTTGTAGTGCATGATAACTTTATATCAATCTGTGGTTATTATTTTCCAACTTTTGTTTTGCTGCATATTAAAGGTTTGGAACAAGGATTTAAATATTACATTCTAAAACAAAATATGTTCACATTTTTTAAAATATCACATACACATAATGGTTAAAATGCTCATGAACTAAACTTTCCCCAAAGATTGAAAACAATAACCAGTTGCTAGTGACACTCAACAATTGATATATTGGGAGAATAAGGGGAGGAATTTAGTGAAGATTGTTGGAGCAGGCAAAACTGGTGGAAAGTCCGAGAGAATTGTATGGGAGGATTCCCAACTGAACCTCAGCAGCAGTCAATATGTGTATCATCAAGTGTATGGTGGAAAGGATGCAAAGTGACAAAGCTGGTGTCTAATGGCAGGAAATAAATTAAGCTTCTTGTCAACTCCTTAAACCAAATTTGCTCGAACCTCAGTAAAATCTTTATGGTGATTGACTGGATTTGTAAGAGTCTTCCATGCCTTCAGAAACTGACTAGATAAAGCTGGCATCTTATGACTGGCTTCTTTGTCTCAGTATGAGAATGAACCTGATTTTCAGTAGAGGTCCAGGGAAGAGCTTTGATCCATGCAAATTTTGGAGTAGAGAGGGGATGCCTTACACATATTTGTCCACAGGTACATACTATTCACTCAGACTCACCTTCATGAGGTGGAGTAGGTCATTTACTTTCTTCCTGCACTGGACCCAGTCTTGCTGCTTCACATCATAACTGCTCATTTCCATTCAACTCCTGGCCAAGCTTTGTGGTTAGCTGGGAATGTTTTATGTTGGTTGATTTATTGTTATCATTACTGAGGTACAGTGAAACGTATTGTTTTGCATGCTATATAGGTAGATTGTACCATATCAAGTGTATCAGCGTAACAGAAGAGTACAGAATACAGTGTTATAGCCACAGAGAAAGTGCAGAATGAGAGATCAGATGGAGGGCTAGTTTCCTTGATGAACTGGGCTGTGTTCACAACTCTCTTTCGTTTCTTGTGGTCTTGGGAAGAGTGGTTGCCATACCACGCTGTGATGCATCTAGCTGGGATGCTTTCTGTGGTGCATCTATAAAAATTGGTAAGAATTCTTGTGGACATGCCACATTTCTTTTTGCCTTTTGAGGATTTGGAGACATTATTGTACTTTCTTGACTGTCACATCGATGTGGGTGGACCAGGACAGATTGTTGGTGACCATCGCTCCTAAGAACTTGACATTCTTGACCATTTCCACCTCAGCACAATTGATGCAGACAAGGATGTGCCCTCCACTCCAGTTCCTGAAGTCAATAACCAGCTCCTTCATTTTCTATATTCTGTCTCATCATTGTTTAAGATCTGACCTACAATGATGGTATCATCAACAAACTTGTAAATGGAGTTGAGGTGAAATTTGGCTACACAGTTGTAAGCATATAATGGGAGTACAATTGAGGGCTGAGTACACAGCCTTGCTGGGCACTGGTGTTGAGGATTTTGGTGGTGGAGGTTTTGTCACCTATTCTTACTGATTTGCGGTCTATGGATCAGGAGGTCGAGGATCCAGTTACAGAGATGGGAGCCCAGACCTAGGTCTTGGAGTTTAGAGATGAGTTTGTTTGGAATTGTGGTGTTGAAGGCAATGCTGTAGTCAATAAGTAGGAGCCTGACGTAGATATCCAGATGTTCCAGGGATGAGTGTTAGGGCCAGCATCGGTTGTGCCAGTAGGCAAATTGCAATTTGGGAGGTTAGAGTTGATGTGGGCCATGACTAACCTTTCGAATCGTCTAATAATTGTGGAAGTCAGAGTCCCCAGGCTATAGTCATTGAGGCATGTGCAAAGCTTTTCTTCGGCACCAAGATTATGGTGGTCTTGAAGCAGGTGGAGACTTCAGATCAGATACTACAAATACTTTTGCCAGCTGGTCCCCACAGGATCAGGGTACATGGCTGAGGACTCCATCCAGGCCAGTTACTTTCCATGGATTCGGTCTCAAGAAGCAGAAAATGAGGACTGCAGATGCTGGCGATCAGAGTCAAGAAGTGTGGCACTGGAAAGGCACGCTGGTCAGGCAGCAACCAAGGAGTAGGGGAGTCGACTGTTCATGAAGGGCTTGTGCTCGAAACATGGTCTGTCTTGCTCCTTGGATGCTGCCTGACTGACTGGGCCTTTCCAGCACCACACTTTTTGACTCCATCTCAAGAAGGCCAATCTAACATTTGCATTGGTGACCATGAGCATCTGAGGCTGTTGGGATAAATGACATCACTTCACTGACCTTCTGTTCAAAGTGACTACAGAATGCTTTGAGCTCAGTGGGTAGGAATGTACTGTTAACTTGCAATTCTGTTTGAATTTGCTTGGTAGCCTGTTATGTCGTGTAAACCTTGCCACAAACAGTGGATGTCTCTGTGGTTGGTCTGGGTCTCAAGCTTAGTTTGGTATTCTCTCTCGGCATGTTTAGCCTTATAAAGGTCGTACCCAGATTACCCGTATTGGTTAGGTTAAAACATTCCCAGCTAACCACAAGGCTTGGCCAGGAATTGAATGGAAGTGAGCAGTTGTGATGTGAAGCAGCAAGACTGGTCAGTTTAGGAAGAAAGTGAATGACCTACACCACCTCATGAGGGTGGGTCTGAGTGAATACTGTGTAACCTGTGGACAATTCCTGGACTCCTCTAAGGAGTGAATCTCCCAGTTCATCCATGGTTTCTGTTTGGGGAACATTCAGATTAACTTCTTTTACATGCAGTCTTCTATACAATTACTGATGAAGTCTGAAATGGTAGGAACATACACTTTTCAGTTAACAGCTGAGTTGTTAAATATGGACCAGCCCACTGACTCTACGTAGTCCTATAGGAGCCCTTCTGTTGCCTCAGATCAACACTGCACTACTTTCTGTACTGGTCCTCGCACTTCAATTTCGGCTTGTAAGCTGGGAGGAGAAGCAGAGCGTTGTGATTTGATATTCCAAAACGCGGATGGGAGATGGAGTGGTCAGCATCTTTGGTTGTATAGCAATGGTCAAGGATGTTTGAATCTCTGCTGGAATAGGAGAAGTGTTGATGGTATTTTGATAGCCCGTTCTTGAGGTTGGCCTGGTTGAAATCACTGGCAAAGATGAACAAAGCCTCAAGATATTCTGTATCAAGACTGATTTGATTCTATACTACATCAAGTGTACTCTTCACTTCTGCACTTGCTGGGATGTAGACCATTGTCAGGATAGCGGAGGTAAACTTGCACGGCAAGTAGTAAGGATAGCACTAAGTCTAAGGAAATTCTAGGTCTTGGGAGTGTAACTCACCAGCATCGCCACATCTGAGTATCAGGAGGTGTTAATTAGGAGACAGACCCCATCGTCCCTCGCCTTGCCTGAGGATGCCAAATGGTCCATTCAGTGAAATGAGAAATCTCCAGTTGTAAAGCACAGTCAAGTGTAGTGGGAGTGAGCCATATCTCTGTAAAACAGAGCACACAGCACACTTCATTCCCTTTGGAAAGTGACCATCAACTGTGACCAATACATCTCATTGTTCACAGATCGCCTGGAGCTGAACCGTGGGATTAGATTTTTTTCTGTATGTCATTCTTTCATGGTGCACAGTTTCTGACTGCAAGTTTTAATCTCACTGAGATTGCTGAGAGATATTTTCAACTCTGAGGTATCTGTTCATTAGCATCTATTTGCAATTATATTTTTAGAGTCTTTTGACTTGATATACTCTTCTGACTCAGCTGCTTTCAGAAGTCTTGGGAGTGTGCAAACAAGGCTTGTCTATAATATTAGAAATAGTGTCAGATCATGGATTAAAATCACCCAATGGTGGTATTCTTGCACTGAATCCCATCAGTGTTACATAGTTACATGGATGGGCTCCATGCCCCCACTTCTATTAATTGGCCAGCTGTCATGTAATCACAGATTCTGGATCAGTGGTGCTGGAAGAGCACAGCAGTTCAGGTAGCATCCAACGAGCAGATAGCTGGCTGTAATGGAACTGTTGTGGATTCCGATCAAGTTTCAGTCTTCCTGGTGGGATCCACAGTGCAACAACTAATGTCTGATCCATGGCCATGAGTACTTTTCTAGGGTTTGTTTAAGTTGTTTGAGATAATCAGTGACCCAAATGTTTATGTGGTTTATATATCGAAAACTGAAAGTGCACATTTTCATTGCCATCTTCTCAAAAACACCGAAGGATGAGAAATAAATCCTGGCTCAGAGGGAAGCCTCCAAGCCATGATGAAGATTAAAAACATCACTGAGCCTAGAAGGTTAGGCATGTTAAATAGTGGTTTAACATTAATTTGCTGAAATTAAGCAAAATGACTAGCTGATGTGGAAAGCACAGTAGATTTCTAACCAACCTGTTCAGACATGTGTTTTGACACACCTCTGGAGTAAGTGGGACTTGAGCCCAGGGTTCCTGGCCCAGAGGTAGGGATACTATCACTGTGGAGCTGAAAAATGTGTTGCTGGAAAAGCGCAGCAGGTCAGGCAGCATCCAAGGAGCAGGAGAATCGACGTTTCGGGCATAAGCCCTTAAGGAAGGGTTTCTTCGTGAAGAAGGGCTTATGCCCAAAACGTCGATTCTCCTGCTCCTTGGATGCTGCCTGACCTGCTGCGCTTTTCCAGCAACACATTTTTCAGCTCTGATCTCCAGCATCTGCAATCCTCACTTTCTCCATATTACTACTGTGCTAAATTCCTCAAGGGGAAGCACAATAAGTTCATTATTCTTTCTTGTATTGCAAACACAAGCAGTACTGATTAAACTGAGTGACATATATCATTGCTTGTTGCTCTGTATGCTCACTTGCTGAGAAATAAAGGAACTTTGCATGTATCTATCAAGTGTTTTCTTGCTTTGCCAACAAAATAATTCTACAGGTGCAGATGGAGGCATGTGGATATGAATATCCAGTTCAGATCACAAGAGGTTGCAGTCCTGAGTTGAGTCATTGTACAGTTGGACATTGAACTTTATGATCACATTGCTGGATATAAAACACATGACTAACAATATACTTTAGAGAAAGTCTGAGGTAAAACCCTAAACTTGTAACACCCCTTTTCATTTATTCTTACAGGTCAAGCAGTGACTTTTCTTCTGGAACCAGGACTGATTCAAAGAAAATGTCCTGCTGCTGCTTCTGTATTATCTAACAAATTATAGTCTATAGGAATGGAACCAATTTTTCCTGTCTATAACATATAGGTCTGTGAATTATGTGATCTAAGTTTGTTTTTGTATTGCTGGAATTGTACACCTTTCATGGATTGTTATTTTGTTTACTTCCCTCCCTTCATCTGCCAAAGAGATGGATACCTCTTCAAATATACTGGCACTTGCAACTTATCAGTGCTTTGAAGAATATCCCTCAAGAATATGTTTGGTGTTGTCCTTACATGAAAAGTGTTGTTTGGGAACTCTGGTTGACTTTCTTTCTCTCTCCCTGGGTCACTCTGGTTAATTGGGGCTGATTTGTAGTTTACACTCTTGAGATCAGACAATCTGTAATCTTCCCACTCCTAGTTTATGTGGCTACTCCATTTACTTATTGAGCTATTAGATATGTTCGAGTCATACATTTTTTTCATTCAAATTAAATTTCATATCTCAGACATATGTAAACCAAAGGAAAGTGTATCAATAAAATAGTAAGAAATGTCTCATTGAGATCCAAGTGACTTATTTATCATTGAGGAAACTTATTGGAAATATAGTACAATAGCAAGGTTGTAAAGATGTCTGAAAGGAGTACTTATTAGTTGATGTTGGGACTGCTTTGAGTATGTTTAGATTGTAACAGGAAGGAACTCCTGAGAGATGTTGCATGTTTGAGCTCTTGGGGAAGAACAATCTGCATTCAAGTTTGTACATTAAGAATATAGGTCCTTAAGCACATGATTGTTTTTTCAATGGTCAACCTTGTAGAAGCTTTTGCCTGATTGTCCGTCATTATTTGCTGTTGTTTAGTCCAGCCTTAATGGACGCATTATATGTCGAATAGGGAAGTAAGTTTTGAAACCAAAGAGCCATTCATTGCTCAAAACAAAAATGCAGGAAATGCTCAGGAGGACAAACAGCATCTGTGGAGAGAGAAACTGACAGAACATTTTAAGGACAAAGATTATTATGAATCTGTATAAGATGTTAGGCCAGAGCTGGGGTACTGTGTGCAGTTCCGGCTGCCACATAAATCGGAAGCATATGATTGCTTTCAAAAGGGTTTAAAGGAAATTCACCAGGATGTTGCTTAGGCTGCTGCATTTTAACTATGAAAATGGATCAGATTTGCTCGAGTAGTTTTCCTTAGAATAGAGAAGGCTGAATGGGCACTTGATTTTGTGTACATCAGTTATGAGAGGCATTGGGTAGATAGAATGAAACATTTTTCCCGTTAGCAGAGGGATCAATAACCAAAGGATTTAAGGTAAATTGTTGGGGGCTAAGAGAAGATATAAAGATTCTTTTTCGTCAGAAAGGGTGGTAGAGGCAGGAATCACACAACAGTTAAGAAATATTTAGATGATCACTTCAAGCACAATAGCATTCAAGACGACAAGTCAAGATCCAGCAAATGGGACTAGAGTAGATAGGTCTTTGTTGACTGGTTCTGACATGATGGGCTAACGGGCCACTTTTCATTCTGTAATACTATGATTATGATTAAATGCCATGTCAGAGGTGCGAATGACTATATACCAGCATCTAACTGCAACAGTTAATGATAGAACCTAGGTAGTGTTTTGGATCAGAGAGATCAAGGGATTTAGATATATAGTTCTTTGAAATTTGCGTCACAGATAGACATGATGGCTAAGAAGGCACTTAGCATACTTGTTTGCATTGCTCAGACCTTTGACTGTCTGAGTTGGAACATCATATTGAGGTTGTATTGGACATTGATGCAGCCTCTTCTGGAGTACTGTGTGCAGTTCTGGTTGGTCACCCGGTTATTGTTAAGCTAGAGAAGGTTCAGCAAAAGATCCACCAGGATGGAGGGTTCAAGTTATAAAAATAGGCTGGACAGGCTGGAACCTTTTTCACTGGAGTGTAGGAGTTTGAGGGGTCACCTTTACAGAGGTTTATTAATCATGAG
Organism: Chiloscyllium plagiosum; assembly: GCF_004010195.1. NCBI lineage: Eukaryota > Metazoa > Chordata > Chondrichthyes > Orectolobiformes > Hemiscylliidae > Chiloscyllium > Chiloscyllium plagiosum. The sequence goes on along the minus strand of NC_057725.1, from coordinate 49,912,564 downwards.
GAATATAGACAAAGTAATAACAAAGATCCTTTTTCGTAAGCTGGGAGAGTTCAAAACTAGGGGACATTTTTTTGAGGTGAGAAGAAAGATTTAAAAAGAACATGAGGGCAACTATTTTTTACACAGAGAGTGGTTAGTGTGTGGAATGAATTGCCAGAGGAAGTTGTGGATGCAAATACAGTTACAACATGTAACAGACATTTGGACAAATACGTGAATAGGAAAAGTTTGGAGGGATTTGGGCCAAATGCAGGTAGTAGGACTAGTTTAGTTTGGGAATATGGTTGGTGTAGACCAATTGGACTGGAGAGTCTGTTTCAATGTTCTTTAATGTTAAAACATTAAAGAACAAAGAAAGAAACAAGATAACGAACCAAAGTAAAACACCAAACAAGATAGTGGCAGAAGCTGTGATCTAAAGTTGTTGAACTCCGTGATCTGTCTAAAAGGCTGCAGAATGCCAAAAAAAAAGATGAACTGTTTGTTCCTCAAGCTTGTGTCGAGTTTCATTGGACAGAAAGGTCAGAATAAGAGCAAGGTGAAAAGTTACAAGGTGAGTGACAGGAAGCTCAGGGTCAGTCAGTTCTGCAAAGTGGATTTCCAGAATACATTTGGTCTCCCCAGTTTAAAGGAAACCCTTGCATAAACATGGTACAATAAACCTGCTGCTTACCTGTTTGGAGACAAAGTTCAGTTTTCACATTGAAAATATTCTCCATCAAGTATTGCAATATCACTGTGCTAAATCAAAACTAGGTTTCCTTGAGACTGTGCGGTTCATTAACTATAGCAGAAATTTATTTAATCACAGTCTGTCCTCTCATGGCCCAGAATATGCCTCACTCTATCATTAGCATCAGCTGAGATCAACCCTAAAGTTTGGGAGGACATAGTAGAAGGAGGAATATATAAAATGAGAAATCAACTTGATGAATGTATAACTCAGGATAAATTGTATGCCAGATGGTAGAAGCAGCATGCAATAAACCAGGTTAAATAAATTCACAATTAATAAATCAAATCAAATCTCTGCAGTTCTGCCACATTCAGTCATGAATGTTGGGGGCAATCATACAATTAATAGAATGCAGAGGCTCCATAAATGTCTCCATTCTCAACTATAGGGAGTCTATCTCAACACTGCCAAGAGAAAGCTGAAGCATCAGCCGGAAGTGCTACATGGGTGATCCAAGCTAAGCTGTTCCAGAACAGCTACAACACTGTTACCTACTTGGAAATATGGCAAATTGCTCAGGTACAGCCTATGCACAAATAGCAGGACAAAGCCAATGCAGCCAATTACTGCCCTGTCAGTCTACTCTCAATAATCAGCGAGATAGTGAAATGGGTCATTCATAGTTTCATCAGGCTGGATGTAGAAACAAATAATCTGCTCATTGAAATTAGTTTGGATTCCACCTCATTAGAATCTTGGAACATTGACAAAGGAGCTGAACTCCAGAAATAAGGTCAGAGTGATTGCACTGAATATCAAAGTAACATTTGACAGGTTATGGCATCAAGGAGCACGAGCAAAACTGGGAATTGGAGATGGGAAACTCTATGGCAGTTGGAGTCATATCTGCACAAAGGAAGATGAATCAGTGTTGGAGGTCAATCATCTTAGTCCAATTATTTATACAAATGATTTGTATGTGAGCATAAGAGGTATAGGTAGTAGGTTTGCTGATGACACCAACATTGGAGGTATAGTGGACAGCGAAGAAGATTACCTCAGATTACAATGGGATCTTGATCAGATGGAGTTTAATTTAGATAAATGTGCGGTGCTGCATTTTGGGAAAGCATATCTTAGTAGGACTTATACACTTATTAGTAAGGTCCTGGGGAGTGTTGCTGAACAAAGACCTTGGAATGCAGGTTCATAGCTCTTTGAAAGTGGAGTCGCATGTAGATAGGATGATGAAGAAGAAGTTTGGTATGCTTTCCTTGGTCAGAGTATTGAGTACAGGATTTGGGAGGTCATGTTGCGGCTGTATAGGACATTGGTTAGGCCACTGTTGGAATATTGCATGCAATTCTGGTCCCCTTCCTATCGGAAAGATGTTGTGAAACTTGAAAAGATTCAGAAAAGATTTACAAGGATGTTGCCAAGGTTGGAGGAGTTGAGCTATAGGGAGAGGTTGAATAGGCTCGGGCTGTTTTCCATGGAGTGTCGGAGGCTGAGGGGTGACTTTATAGAGGTTTATAAAATCATGAGGGGCATGGATAGGATAAATAGACAAAGTCTTTTCCCTGGGGTGGGGTAAGTCCAGAACTAGAGGGCATAGGTTTAGGGTGAGTGGGGAAAGATATAAAAGAGACTTAAGGGTCAACCTTTTCACTCAGAGGGTGTTATGTGTATGGAATGAGCTGCCAGAGGAAGTGGTGGAGGCTAGAACAATTGCAACATTTAAAAGGCATCTGGATGGGTGTATGAATAGGAAGGGTTTGTCGGGATATGGGCCAGGTGCTGGCAGGTGGGACTAGATTGTGTTGGGATATCTGGTCAGCATCGACGAGTCGGACCGAAGGGTCTGTTTCTGTGCTGTACGTCACTATGACTCTATGACGTGAGTTCTTCACAGTTCATTAACAACCTTTTCTCCATTGGGTAAGTAGAGTTTTCGCTGATGATTGTGCAATATTTAGCACCCAATGCAACTTTTCAAGCACGAAAGCAGTTTATAATACACTGCAAGACCTAGGCAACATTCAGTGTTGGGCTGTCAAGTGGAAAGTAACATTCATACACAGTATGTAGCAGGCAATGATCACATCCAATAAGACAGTATCTAAATATTCACTGGCAATACCATTGCTGAATATCCCACTATTAACATCCAGAGGCTTTCCAGTGAATAGAAACTGAATTAGATCAGCCCTATATTGTTGCTACAAAAGGTCAGACATTAAGAATTCTGTGCTAACTTCTCTCTTATCACCAAGGCTAATCCACCATCTATTTAGCCACAATTCAGGAGTGATTTGGAGATGCTGGTGTTGGACTGTGGTGTACAAAATTAAAAATCTCACAACACCAGGTTATAGTCCAACAGGTTTAATTGGAAGCACTAGCTTTCTGGGCACTGCTCCTTCATCAGGTGGTTGTGGAGGCCACAATTATAAGACTCAGAATTAATATCAAAAGATTACAGCGTGATGTAACTGAAATTATACATTGAAAAAATATCTTGATTGTTTGTTGAGTCTTTCATCTGTTAGAATACCATGATAGTTTCACTTGTTTCATATGTAAATCACAACTTTTATTTAAAAGTTACATTCTCAGGTTAACTGTAACAATTGGTGTCAGCCAGATTCTATGTTGAAAGTGTTAGCCTCCATGTTCCCTGCTTGTGCCATAATGTTTAGACTGATTCTAATCTAAAAAGTGAGTTAACAGAGTCTTACATGGATTCATGCAGTTTTGAGCAAAGTACAATGTAACTCTGCAAGAGAGAAGGATGTAAAGAGGTGCAATACATCTTGTGGCTTTTCAGGGAATAGATACTGCCGGATTGGGGTGACTGAGGAGTAAGTCATGGAGTCACAGCGGCAATGATCCTTTTGGAATGTTGGAAAGGGTATGCAGAACATGTTTGGTGATGGCCTCTTGCTGGATCTGTGAAATACACAGATTGGTGGCTGATCCAAAAACAGCACGAAGCACCCCTGTATGGTTCTGGGCCAGAAGGGAAGGGTGAGAGCAAACATGCGGAAAATGAACTGCAGCCACTCTAGGCAGAAATCTTTAGTTGAGAAAAGAGAGGTAAGGTTCAACCTAACATCACTATGTCACAAACGTTGTCATTTCAAGTTAGGATTTGGAGGAGCCGGTGTTGGACTGAGATGGACAAAGTTAAACATCATCGTCCAACAGGTTTATTTGGAAGCACTAGCTTTCAAAGCTCTGCTTCTTCATCAGGTGGTTGTGGAGCATGACCATAAGACACAGAATGTATAGCAAGAGGTTATAGTGTTATGCCGCTGAAATATATTAAACAAACTTAGATTGAATCTTTCATCTTTTAGAATGGTTTTGCTAGTTTCCATTTGTTAGTATGTAAATCCCAGAATTCCTTTTAAGTCAGATTTTCAAGATAACTTCAGGTTTTCTAACAAAATGTGTCATCTCAGCTCAGACAATGCAATAAAGGTGTAAGGTTAAAGTGTGTCTGTGTCCCAATCTTGAGTCAGACTGGTTCAATTTCTAAAGTGGGATTTACAGAATCTTACATGGATTGACTGTAGTTTATGCATTTTTGAGCAAAATAAAATATAGTTCTGAAAATACAGATTCACCCCATAAATTTATGTTTGTGCATGCAGGAAAGAAAGAGAGTGTGTGCGCATGTGCGTGAGTGCATCTAAGAGAGTGTGTGTAAGCTTGGTAAAGCATGTGTATGTGAAATGGGGTATAAGCCTGTGAGAAGGTGAGAGTGCAGGGTGTGTGTTAGTGTGTGAATATGGAGGGAGGGAAGGCTTGGTTACTTTGCGTGGTTGCTTATCCCGAAGTCTGCCTTGGAGGATGGTCACCCGACGGTTTGAGGCCGAATGGCCCGGACCGCTGGAGTGTTCCCCAACTGGGAGGGAACACACTTACCTGGTGATTGTTGTGTGACCGAGCAGACGCTATGATAATGGATGCATGGACACTGCACAACAATCACCAGGCAAGTGTGTTCTCTCAGTTTGGAAATGCTTCAGCGGTCTGGGACATTCGGCCTCAGACTTTCAGGTGACCATCTTCCAAGGTGGACTTCGAGACAAGTAACAACGCAAAGTTGCCTTGTAGAGGCTGATAGATAAGTTCGGTACCCATGAGGATGGCCTCAACTGGCATCTTGGGTTTATGTCACACTACAGGTGACCCCACTGCACTATACAGTCCCTCTCACACACACACATTCCTACTCACACAGACCCTCTCTCATACACAAGCTCTCTTTCATATACACACTTACATCCCCCACACTCACCCTCTCACAGGCTTATACCCCGTCACACTCACACATACTTTACCAAGCTTACACACACAAACTCTCACAAATGCACTCACACCCAAACACGCGCACTCACATACACATACTCACTCTGGCTCTCCTGCATGCATGCACGTGCATACACATACACACACAATTTTATGGGGCAAATCTGTATTTGCAGAATTATATTTTACCTTGCTCAAAAATGCATAACCTACAGTCAATCCACCTAAGATTTTATAAATCCCATTTTAGAAATAGGACCAGTCTGACGCAAGATTGGGACACAGACAGACTTTAACCTCATACCTTTAATGCATTGTGTGAGCTGAGATGACACATTTTATTAGAAAACCAGAAGTTATCTTAAGAATGTGACTTTAAAGGAGCTCTGGGATTTACATATTAACGAACCAAAATTAGTAAAACCATTCCAAAAGATGAAATACTAAGTTTGTTTAATATATTTCAGCTGCATGACACTAAACTTTTCCGATAAATTCTGCGTCTTATGGTGCTACTCCACAACCACCTGATGAAGAAGCAGCGCTTCCAAATCCACCTGTTGGACTATAACCTGGTGTTGTGAGATTTTTTTTAACTTCGTTTAAAGTTTAAAGTTGGCCTGATTTGTAGGTGCCGGTGTTGGACTGGGGTGAAAAGAGTTAAACCTGTAACCTTAACTTTAAATCCTGTCTTTTTCAATATAAAATTTCAGTTATACCACACTGTAAATGCTTCCAAATAAACCTGTTAGACTGCAACCTAATATTGTGTGATATTTAACTTTAAAGTTGGCCTCCGCGTACGTTTTACGTCAGTTCCGGCGCATGTACGTCACAGGGTTGGTTTGTCGACATTGGCTCGTTCTGTAACCGTCGCTGAATTTAAAAGTTTAAACGGGCGCGCGGCTGCTGCTGGTTGTTGGGTTTGTCAGCGATTCTCCGGTAAGTGCCAACTACTGGGGAGAGGGCTGTCTCCGGACGGGGACGCAACCGGTCGATCCCGAGTTAGGGAGGACGGGGATTCAGACGGTTGCTTTGCTCCGAGGTGGAGAGGTGCGGAGGGGAATGCGGACGGCTGCTCGGTCCCGGGAGGTGTGGGGGGGTTGTTGCCTTCTAATTTATTTGTTCCCAGAAGGGTTTGAGGGAAGGGTGGAGGATTCGCTAGCACTGGAGGGCCCACAGGGATGTGAGCAGGAAGAAAGGCTGTCCTGCCGTGTGTGTGCAGCAATACGGCCGCCTCGGGATCTGGGATCTGTCCGTGCATTATTAAAGGCCTGGTCTTGAATTTCTGATGCGGAGGGTCCATGACGGTTGGCGGTGGCTTGCTCCTTTTTCAACTGATTCTATACTTAAGAGTTTTGATCTCCACAATGGTGTAGTAAGATTGGATTTATTGATATGTCACTGGCTTCAGGAAAATTAACTTCCATAACATGTACATTGGAAGATATTTAACGGTATTTGTTTTGCTATATCTACAGAGAGTTCTCACTTGTGTGTTGTGAAGTGTAACACTTTTTGATGCTCCATGTGTAAAGATATATGGTGGTGCCTCTCTATTCAAGCATATGGCTAGGCATCTTGCAGCTGCTTCATCCACCCTTAACTATGGGGATATATCTTCAGTTTGTTCAAGGAATTCTGTGTCTGCGCATAGGATTTACACAGGGTGTGGGGGTATCTTTAGATAGTCGTCCGCGACAATAATTATTTCTGAAATCCCTCTGAAGAGGTGCGCTATAAAGTATCTCCGAGAAGGTTTTCAGTTAAGGTGTGAATTGGGGTTAAATTTTTTATCACAAAGAACGGCGGATGTTAGAAAATGGAAACAAAAACGGAAATTGCTGGAAACACTCAGCATATTTGACAGCATCTGTAGAGAAATCCGTTAACGTTAGGGTCGAGTGTCCCGTCCTCTGAACATCTAACTGGAGTTCTTGGGGGGAGGAGGAGGCACTCGACCCCAAACATTAACTGATTTCTTTCCACAGGCACATATCCCTCTAAACTCTTATTATACCCATTCAGATGCCTTTTTAACTGCTGTAATTGTACCAGCCTCTGCCATTTCCTCTGGCAGCTCATTCCATTCACATACCACCCTCTTTGTGACAATGTTGCGCCTTAGGCCCCTTTTGTATTTCTCCACCCCCGACTAAATCTATGCCCTCTAATTCTGGACTCTCCCACTGCAGGGAAAAGACCTTGTCTATTTATCCTATCTGTGCCCCTCATGATTTTATAAACCTCTCAGCCTCTGTCTCTCCCATAGCTCAAATCCTCCAACACTGACAACATCCTTCTGATAAGAAGGCCAGAATTGCATGCAATATTCCAACAGAGGCCTAATCAATTTCCTGTAAAGCTGCAACATTTCCTCCTGACTCCATAGTCAATACTCTGACAATAAAGGAAAGCATACCAAATGTTGCCTTCACTATCCTATCTACCTGCAACTCTACTTTCAAGGAGCTATGAACCTGCACTCCAAGGTCTCTTTGTTCAGCAACACTCCCCAGAACCTTACCATTAAGTCCTGCTCTGATTTGCTCTTCCAAAATGCCACACCTCACACTTATCGAAATTAAACTTCATTTGCCACTCCTCAGCCCCTTGGCCCACCTGAGCAAGATCCTGTTGTTACCATAGCAAGGGTTGAGAGGAGGGTTCCCTTTGCTTTATTATAATTTCAATGTTTGACATTGAGCAAGTCTGCCTTTTCAAAGACAGGGAAGGTCTGGCAGGAGCAGGGAGGTCGTCAGTACTGAAAATATAGTACTATGGTTGCAAGAACAGGTTTTTGTGGTGCTACTTGGCAGCCATTGACTTCAGTCTTTTTGCCACATGCAAAGCACAAATAGGTGGATGGAGTATTCTACTTTGTGTAGGTGAGCATAGCTCCAAAACTCTAGAAACACAACCTCAACTTGAACAAAACGGTCTGCTTGAATAACATTCTCTCTAATTCAATGGTGCATTGTGTTATACTGAAACCTTGCAAAGGATGCAATGCTGAAAATGTGTTGCTGGAATAGCGCAGCAGGTCAGGCAGCATCCAGGGAATAGGAGAATCGACGTTTCGGGCATAAGCCCTGAAGAAGGGCTTATGCCCGAAACGTCGATTCTCCTGTTCCCTGGATGCTGCCTGACCTGCTGCGCTATTCCAGCAACACATTTTCAGCTCTGATCTCCAGCATCTGCAGACCTCACTTTCTCCTCAAAGGATGCAATGCATCAACTCAACTAGTGTCTGATAGCTTGCAAACCCACACCATTGGTGTGACTGTAAGTTACCCAAATTTCACAAAATCAATGTGCAATTAACCTGATCTTAAAAATAACATTAATCAAACATGATGTGGAGTGCCAGTGTTGGACTGGGTTGGACAAAGTTAAAAATCACGCAGCACCAGGTTGTAGTCCAATAGGTTTATTTGGAAGTACATGAATCAGTGATTTTCCCCAATATCCAGATAGTTGGTGTATGTGGATGGCATACAACTGCAGCAGACACGAATGTGGCCCATTTTTGCACCAATGAACTTCCTGCATCCACATGAATGTGCAGCTTTGTGTGCACATAATACCAGCTCGTGATGTAGCAATTTTGACAAATAAGTAGTCTTTTGATCAAAAAGGACTGAAACCAGTCACTCCAATTGGGTGTGATAAGTTGTTGTCAATTTTGATTTGCACCATTTATGGGAATTTTCACATTAGAGATGGAACCTCACCTGTAAAAGAATCTTCTGCAGGCAGAAAATAAAGCAAGCTGTATTTCAAGCTGCTGTTTGTTTTTTTTTTGTTTATGACTTCAGGTTTGAAGCTGGAGGAAGCTTGTGTGCTCTCAAGAGTCTGCTCAGTGAATAGATAAGATTAAAAACACATCAGGGCGTGGAGTGCTCAAGACAACTGAGATATTTGCGACTGCTGATGATCCAAGACATTGATTAAACAACTTTTAGTCTTGGGTCAAACCTTTTTAAGGTATTAAATACGCATTCATTTCATTTGTTTTCCTACTGGATTGCTATCCTTGTTTACATGCCTGATGTCAATTTTTTAAAATTCCCCTGGGTGAGCATACAATGTTCTTTCGTTCATGGTTAGGTGGGTCAGTTTATTGATCATCAGGAAGACAGTATCTCCTCCATGTGCTTCCATTACTGTTTTGAAGCATTCTCTGAAAGGATGTTTGAGTCTTTCATGGACCCTAAATCTATAATGGGCTAGAGTTTTGTCAGAGTCCAAGCTGACTCCATCTTCTACTCTCATTGTTCCCCATCTGATTTGTTAACTACATTGAAAATCAGTTAATATGTAATGGATTGTGGATGATTTTATTTTATTTTTTATTTTGTTAATGTTTGTGGGGTGTGGGTTTTTATTTATTGCTCTGAACGTAGTTGAGAGTTTGGAGAGACATGAAGGCCAGGCCAGGTCAGGTCCTTCCTCCTTTGTGCACTCTTGCACTTCATGGGCATATATATTCCAAATTTAAACTTCATTAGTTAACTTAAATCACTTTGTCTACTTTGCTTAAATTTTATCCTTTTTTTGTGCCATTCAGTGACATCATGGCTTTGAGAACAGCAATCACAATGGCAGACACTGATAACATGCTGAAATTGTTTGGTGAAAAACTCCATATTGTTATTGAAGATTTCAAAGAAAATACCATATGGCTGAAAGAAATCCAAGAGGAAGCCAAAAAGATGTTCATCAGGTTAAAAAAAAGTTTTGTAATTTTGCAAACTCCATGTTGGCCACTGTACCTTTTTTGCTTTTGATATACTCAGTTTTGTAGCTGTTCAAACAAAGTATTGAGTAGATTGCCAGAGGTTGGTTTTTCGACAAAAGTTGCAGATTTATACAACTTATATATTTAAGATTTTCAGTTCAATGAAATTTTTAACTTGTTATGGGGCTAAACTCCTTAACCAACCTCATAACTAGGTAGCTTAATAAAGGCAAGCTATTTGAGATGTTTTGCTGGGATTGATGAAGAGAGTTGTCACTTCAAGTATAATTGAACATTTTTATATTATTAAGTTAAAAGTAGATTTCAATTGGCACTTGTTTCAAAAAATCATTACAAGTCTTGTTTATTAAGTGTTTTTTTAAGTCTCCTGATGGAAACACAGGCTGAATTGAGACATGTTTTACAATCATTTAAGATGCAGCAAAAAAACAATTCAGGCAAAAGCTGCCAATGGTGTTGCAGCCAGTTGCACTCATTGGTTACCTGGTGAATCATAACCTTCGTGCTTTAGTTAATGCATGAACTACTGTCCCCTGGTCAAAATCCTTCTTTCCAAGTAGCTATCATTACAAATGGAAGCGTTTACCTCATTCAGAAAGTAAAAATCAATTGGTGCATCCTTCTGTGACAATGTCAAGTTAGATTTGCCGTTTCATCATTTTGGCCTAGTTTGATTTCAACAACTTCAGATTTATCTGCAAGGTTCGTTTATTTATTTATACAGCTTTTGAAAGAACACCTTATTGTTACTTTGTGAAAAATGGCCATGTTTGTCTTGCAGTCAACAACCCCTCCAGACCCCAAAGGTCCACCTTTTTAGCCTTTTATTGCTCAGATATATACTATAATTAGACTAACTGAAAATGCAGCATTCCACAAGTATTCAACAATACTTGACTCTATTTTACTGATGCCTCTCTAGTGCTAATCAGTTCCTATGATTGTCTCACTGCTTGTCTGGCATGCAGCACTAGGTGAAAAATTTCCTTGAACTTACTCTTGTGAAATCTGGAACTATTCTTTACTCCCTACAGCAATTTATTTCCTGCACTGTTTCCATCCTTGATAACTGTTGGAAACTGCAAATTTTCAATTTATTTTCTTTGACTCCTGAATCAATTTTCTGTCCACATCAATGCCAAAGACCACCACTTTCCAGCTCTCTAAAGTTAGACAAGTTCATCTAAAATCTTTCAGTCACCCCAAAAAGCTGAGTATTCTATTGGTCTCCTGAATAACTTGATTTTGCACCCAGTATAAACATGGGTCCTCCAATTCTGTCCATATATTAACACTCTTCAAATCTCATTTGCCAATCATGTGTTTTCTGGCCATCATGGACTTCCCGTCAGATGATAGCTCGGTTTTAAAATTCTTATCTTTGTCTTCAGATCCCATTACTGTCTCTTTCCCCCCCCCCCCCCCCCCCCCCCAAGTGCTGCTGCTGCAGCCTTAAAGTCTTTTAATGCCTATAGTTTTTTTTGGTCTCTTTTTTTTTTTAATTGCTTAATCATTGGTGACATTACTGCCATTTTCCTTTGCTGCAAGATATGAAATTCTCTCCGCTCTCATTGACATGTCCCTTTTTGAAATATATATCCGAGATCAAGTTCTTGCTCATTGTGGCCAAGCAATTTTAAAAAAAAAATGTTTTCATTAGTATCACTTAAGTCTTGTGATGTATTACTATGTTAAATGTGTCTCCAGAAATGGATATTTTTGTGCATTGTTCATTTGGGCCCAAGAACAAGTAACTGAACAAGTTATAAGTTGCCAACCAAAAATATAGAATCTCTCTCTCTCCACCGATTTTAAAATCCATCTAGTAAATTCTAAAATGTTGAGTATAGGTGTTACAATTCCCTTCATGCCCTGAGTCTGTCTTTATCATCAAAGAAATAGGGCCATGTACACTGCCAGTATACAGCACACATTATTCACTTGCACAAATGAATAATAAACACAAATAAGAACTTGAGCACCAGTTGAGTTTTGCTGCTAATGTGAGAATTGAAAATATTTTCAGTGACTTTACTGCGGAACCTGAGCTGATGCCAAAAACACCTTCAGAAAGAAAGCGGCGTAGGAGACGACCATCTGTGGCCCAGGATTCCACTAAGAGGTAAGCATTATCAGTGGTGTCCAGTAAACTGAGATGTAGTTTGAAGGCATTAATCTCCTGAACACATTCAGTGGTCAAATTGCTTTCTTTAGAAGCAACAGAAATACTGGTTTTAAGTTTGCAAAATTTCCTGAATTCCAGAATAGTGTCAACTTTGGAAACTAGCAAACACAATCCTGTTCAAAAGTGGGGTAAGAAAAAATGGGGATGTCAGGGTGCTGACTATGACATTAATATGGGAATTTCTTGAATATATTGGTAAGGCAATCTTAGAGTATAACATTGCGTTAACATTGTTTTGCAAACGGCAACTTGAGTTTGACAAACTTATTTAGGGCTTTTAAGGGTGTAATGAGAGACATGGGTGAAGAGAAGCCATTTGTATTCCAAAAGAAATTCAATATGGTGTCAAACCAAAGGCCATAGGCATTAGAAGGTTCATGGATTTACAGCAATAGTATTTGTGTTGATATTGGTTTGATTAATGGACAGGAAAAAAATTGTGATAAGTGGGATGTTATTTGGGGGGGGGTGGTAGTGAGGGTCATTGTACAATGGACAGAGTAAACAGTGTATGCTATCATTAGAAGAATGAAATGTGATTTCTTGAGGCATTAAAGCTCATTAGTATGGGCAAAAAGAGTTTGCTTCTATTGGTTGGGCAATGTATGACATTAGAAACTGGCCCAAAAATAAGAAATTTCTTCACGCAAAGTATAGTAAATGTTTGATCGTTCTCTCCAGAAGGTTGTAAATGCTCCATTATGGACTATTTAAGACTGGGATAGACTTTTGGCCTTGTAGAATCAAGGAGTATGTGTAGTGGTCAAAAAAATTAAGGCAGAATATCAACCATGATCATAGCAAAGCAGACTCTAGACATCAGGTCCATTCCTCTTTCTATTTCTTGCATGTAAAGTTCTGCCTCTTCAGGCTGTGGACTGCTGGTGGGTAATCTGATGCTGGTACAGAGCAGTCTGCTGGATAGCTAACTGGATTGAAATTTACTTTTATCAAAATTTAGTGTGTGCAGGAAAGTATAAAATTGAAAGAAATTTCCGATTCAAGTGTGAATGAGTTGCTATCCTTTGTATTCTATTTACCTAGGGTGGAATGTCCCTAACTGTGTAAAGAAAACTTTAGAAAATGTTGCTAATATGAAGGGGTGTTGGATCTGGGTTAATTTGGTTTGTCTAGAGATTTTAATTTGAAGGATTTACCTCCAAGGCATTGAATTTAATAAGGTTTTGGGGAAACGTAGTATGCTGCTTTTGTAGAATGTAGTTCCACTACACTTTTTTTTTCAAAAGTTTGGAAGTCCAAATGATAAAAGGAAGGATGGGATGAGGAAGGTGAGTCTACTTCCATTTTATGCTGAATTGAGAGGTGAGTTCTTGTGCAGTTCAAAGTGCTCTCCTCCCAAGAGTCATGCATAGCATGTTTCATGCTTCATTATATGATCACTTTGGATTGTTTTTAATGGATCACTTGGCCAGTACTATTTTGATTTTTGCTTTGAGTTCCATTGGAGTTTGGTGCAAAAGGTTCTGTCTTTAATGTATTCACATTTCGCAGTACAATAGTTAATGAAACTACTTTTCGTGCCATCATGTGACAAAGGTACTGAATAACTCCAATTCTTTTGGAACTGAACCAGTGTTATTAAAGCTTTAGTGAATTTAGGGTGGAATGTCCCTAACTGTGTAAAGAAAACTTTAGAAAATGTTGCTAATATGAAGGGGTGTTGGATCTGGGTTAATTTGGTTTGTGTAGAGATTTTAATTTGAAGGATTTTATTTCTCCAGACTTTCTAGAAGCAGAAGAAATTTGAGGCGCTCTTCAACTCAAAGGGCAAAGCTCAGAAGTAGGGTTGTTGAGGAAGATAACAGTGGCTACAATAAGATAGTTGAAGAGCCAGAACCGCCTGTACGTCAAACACGGTCAACGACACGTGCATTAGCAACTGCCAATCTTGAAACTGAGAAAAATGAGCTTGCGGTTGTCCCAGTTAATGGTAGAGTGCCACTTGTTGTCTTGTCACTAAATGACTGTAAAAGTGTTGAGTTTCACCAAAAAGGTGAAGTTGTTGACTTAACCAAAACTCTGTCGACTTCTTCTGAAGATGTGCAAAAGGAATTTGAAAGACAACCACCTCCTAGTGCACCTGTTTTGGAAACCATATCTGCTGCTACTTCAGTGATCCCCAGGAGCCCAAATCGAGCAGCCACTAAGATGAAAATAGCAGGTGCAGTAACTGCTAAAGAAAATAGCGTAAATGAGTGTTTAGCTGATCAGGAATTAAATAATTCTATGAAGTCATCAGCAGCTACTGAAAACTCCATCACTGAAGATGAAAACCAGTCTAGTCATAAGGCTGTTCGTAGATCAGTGCGGAAAAGCACCACCAATCACCGGTCCAGCTGTCATAGCTTAATGGATAAATATTCATTGAATATTCAACGGACTGTCATGGTACAAGAATCGATGAGGAAATCCTTGCGTAAATCTATGGCCAAGAGGAGGGATATTCGAGAATCCTCTGCTTCCAGCTGTAAGTATAACCGAATATGTTTTAGACAACGTGGTGACAAATTGTACCTAGTCAATCTGCAAAAAAAGAGGTTAACTAAGTTCTTCTACTTGAACCATATGAAACTGAACTTAAGATCACAAAATATTTTGGCTATATTTGCAAATAGAAGGATCTGTGTTGAGACAATGGAGAAAAGCCTTTCTCATAGCTTGTATAACTCTGTTGTATAACCTGTTTATTATAAATTTGATTTGATTTCCCTACAGTGTGGAAACAGGACCTTTGGCCCAACAAGTCCACACTAACCCTCCAAAGAGCAACCCACCCAGTCCCCAATATTTATCCCTGACTAGGCACCCAACACTCTGGGCAATTGAGCATGGCCAATTCACCTGACCTACACATCTTTGGATTGTGGGAGGAAACCGGAGCACCCAGAAGAAACCCACGCAGACTCTGAGAATGTGAAAACTCCACACAGTTGCCCGAGATGAGAATTGAACCTGGGTCCCTGGCGCTGTGAGACAGCACTGCTAACCACTGAGCTACTGCACCGCCCCAACAAGTCCGTACTGACCCTCCGAAGAACAACCCAACCAGACCCAGTCCCCTACCCTATATTTGCCCCTGACTAATGCACCGAACACTACAGGCTATTTAGCATGGCCAATTCACCTGACCTGCACATCTTTCTTTCCAGGCTTAGTCTTAAGAAGCAATGACAGGGATCATCTGAGATCTGGAGGTTAGCTATTGTTGTCTTAATCTAGCAGAATGGCTTGAAAGGAGATGGTGTTCAATCTGGACAGCATAGTCCAAATAGGAGCATGTTGAACTTTATCATCCAGTTTAGTAACAACATGAATATGCTTCAACATTAACTCCCCTTTCTTTTGTTTCCTTTATTCCCTCATTGCCCCAAAGTTATTGATTCTCTGACTTGAATATAATTGTGAAATATCTGTAGTATTCTCTGGAGTGTTCCAGGGCTTCCCAACTTTGTGAAGAAACTTCTGTCCAAAATGACTGACCCCTTATTCTTGAGATTATAATCCGCTCATTCTACACTTCTAACTGAGGAGATGTCCTCTCTGCATTTCTTTTTTAATGTCAGTATGATCACTGGTGGTAGTGTCCCTGCCCTTGACCAAGAAACCTAGGTTCAAGTCCCATCTGCTCCAGAGGTGTATAATAACATCTCTGAAGTGGTTGATTTCGGGAAAAAAAAAGTCAAATCACCTATTTGACTCTGAAGTTCCAAAGACTGCTGCCCGATCATGTAATCTCCTTGTAGTTTAACCTTTTGCACCTTTTTTAATTGAAGATCCAAACATGTGCTGCTTTCATTTTATCTGCTGTCCTAGTTGGATCACAACATCCCCTACTTTATGCTTCAGGGAGAAGATAATATCAACATTAGTTATCTGCATAATTCTTGTCAAGATTCTATCCTCACTCAGCAGCTACTGCTGCAATGCTAATCATGGCAGCTAAATTTGCCATGAGTTTGACTGTATAGACTGTCATAATGACTACTATCTTCTCTGCAGTGACCTGTCCCAATCCCATCTGTGTCTGAAACTTTCAAATTGCTATTGTCATGTCAGACCTAATCATAGTATGCTATGATGACTGAAACTCCACAGCATTTTTGCGATTTACTGTGATCTGTCCCCAGATAGTTCTGGGTCCTTTTTCCTATTTAATGAATTTTTGGATGAGAATATAGAAGGCATGGTTAGTAAATTTGCAAATGATACCAAGAAGGTGAAGAAGGTTTTCTAAGTTTACAAAGGGATCTCTATTAAATGGGACAATGGGCTGGAAAGCACCAGATGGCGTTCAATCTGGATAAATGTCCCAAAATGCAAAATCTCTTTTGAAGTCTGTGTCACATATAGACAGGGTGGTTAAAAAGGCATTTGACATGCTTGCCATCATTGCTTAGTCCTTTTTGTTTATGGGAGTTGGGAAGCCATTTGAGGTTTTATGGGGTATTGATGAGACCTCCTCTGGAATGCTGCATCCAATCCAGTTTTAGGGAGAATATTCTCAGCTGGAGCCGGTTCTGAAGAAGTTTGCCAGTATGTTGCTGGGTATGGAAGGTTGGAGTTAGAGAAGCTGGGACTTTTTCACTGGAGCATAGGTTGAAAGGCGAGCTGACAGGTTTATAAAATGGTAGCTTATTTTTCCCTAAATTGGGAGATTTCAAGACTTGGGCGGTACAATTTAAAGGTGAGCAAGGAGATTTTCAAGACATGATGGGTAATTGTTTCACTAGATGGCTCACGTGGAATGAACTTGCTGAGGAAGTGATGGATGTGGGCACAATTACAATTGGATAGGTACATGAATAGGAAAAGGTTGGAGCGATATGGCCCAGGTGCAGGCAGGTGGGACTAATTTAGTTTGGGATTATGTTTGGCATGGGCTGGTTGGACCGAAGGTTCTGTTTGTGTTGTATGACTCTTGTCTTGCATTATGTCAATTAAATGATCACCCAAAATCATGGAACAAGTTGGAAAAAGACTATTTAGTGTGGTGCATGGATTGTTCAGATGCAGATGTTATCTACTATTTTTGTCTCGGTCATTGATTACTATCCTGTACTTTATGCCCTATCTTGTGCTAGAAAATCTAGCCAAATTTTGTAACTGACTTTATTCTCTTAAATACACCTGTCGGAATCCAGAATTGATCAGGTATTTTTCAACTTCAGATTTTGTTTGGTGCTCTTTATTTCATTGTAAAATTTTCTAATTTGCTTGTCTGTCTTTTGCTTTTAGCTCACATCAATAATGACAATATGGATGAGAGAATGCGGTAAGAGAATATTTACTTCAATATTCATTCTGAATATTGACCAGCAAGTCGTTAAATGGGTCACAAATAATTGCAACTTCTGCTTACCTGCCCAACATTTATCCCATCTAGAGGGATCTGTTGAAGTGTGTAATCTGAATCTTTTTCTTTTTCGGAACAAATATCCAAGTTTCTAGGTTTTGTGGCTATCTGAAGGAACAGTTCTACATTTATGGGATATGGGTGCTGTTGGCAAGGCCAGCATTTGTTGCCTAACTCTAATTGATGTATTAGTTGATGTTTGTTCAACCACTTTGGAGGGCAGTTAATAGTCAACCATATGACTGTGGGTCGCAAATCATTTGGGTCAGCCCATGTAAGGATGGCAGACTTCTTTCCCTAAAGGACACTGTGTAATGGAAGGGTGCTTAAAGCAATCCGTACTGGTTTAATGGTTCCATCACTGCTTGCTTTTTGTTTCCTCCACCCCCCCCTTGGTCTATTCAAAATTTGGGAGGATAAATGGCTGTTATTTTCACTTGTATGTGATGATGGGAACTCTTATTCCCTCTCTCTCTTGCTTCTTCTAAATTCAATGATGAAAGTGGAAATGGGAATGATATGGGCAGATGTGTAGTGGGGCAGCCCACTGTATGCTATCGCACAAAGTCAGATCATCCACATTGTTCCCCAGTCTGTGTATATTTTCTTGTTAAAACATTTGCTCTTCCTATGAGCAAATTTTGTTATAAACAGCTGGTGCATAGGTGATATGATTTTTTGCAGTTTCAATTAGGATAAGGTGCCTTTCAAACCTTTTTCACCACTTCTTCTGTTAATCCTTTTAAAACAGGATCATTTGAGGCCAATTTTTATGTGCCCTGTATTTTTCCTAGCTAAGATCCAGTAACCAGACTGGCACTAGTTGTTAGTTATTACAAGTTACAATCTGCTGACACAAGGTATGAGAACTACAATGATTAAAAATGCTTAAACCTTAAATTGAGTTTGTGTTCTGGTTAGTGAAAACAGATACATTCCTCTAGATACCAGTGTAATTGGAAACATTTTGAGCCCTGCTGTTAGTAGGACTTCACCTTGAAATGTCCAAGAGTAGTGAAGCCAGATGTTATACTTTGTTGTTGCTTTTATCACATACATGTTTCCTGATTTTTAGATGTCACCTGATCTATGCATAACTATACACCGCCTTTTTAAGTTGTGAAGTAGCCTGTTCAGGAAACTAGTTCGTTGTAAAGTGTTACACCTTGTACTACCCATAAATATTAAATTGCTAAGATATGAACAATGAGATTCTTTGGCAGAATAGTGTGCTCTGTTTTAGAAATGGCTTAAGTAACTGAAATATGCAGTGCAGGGCTAAATGGCATCTTGCTCAGTGTTCTAACTCTTGCTTCTAAGTTGGTTTTATGTACCACACCAGAGGCTTCATAACACAACTGAGGCTGACTTAGTATTCTTATCATTATAGGAATGCTACATTGTTATCTTTTTGATGTGCTATCTTTTGAGTGAGCTGCAAAACTGAGTTCCTCTTTGGACTTGGGCCCACAAAAGTTTCCACATCACTATTTCAAAGAGCAAGGAAATCTCCCTAAGTTCTGGTCAATATTTATTATCACTAGCGTCACAAAAACAAATGTTTATCAATTGTTTTCAAGTTACTATTTTTGTGCCTCTGCTGTGTGCAAATTTCATTGCTGTATTACTGCACTAAATAGTATTATTCAACTTCTGGTCATTGGTTGTGGATTGCTGTACTTTGGGATGTCCTAGAGTTGTGAACAGTATAAATTGTATGTTTTAAATACCAGGTCCATGTTAGTCTTTATCTTGTCAGTGAGATAGGGGCCAATTGCAATTTATGAAAGGCAAAGTTTGATAAGCACATAAATCACATTACATGTGCGGAATAGAATAGATTTCAGTATAGGAACACGTGTCAGCAGCATTCTCCTCCCTTGATTTTCCCTTCAGCTCCAACTGCAAAATGTAGTTGGAGCTGAAGAGTTAAATTTGCTGTAAAAGCAAAAGTGCGCAAACATCTGGCCAGTGAGATAATATTTAATCAATCTTTTCCTAGATGTTTAAATAGAAGATTGGAAACACTTAGCGAATTGTACCTATGGCTATTTGAGCATGTGTATATTAGCTATGGCATTGTGAAAGCCATTCATATAAACCTGCAGCATGAGTCTGTAGGCTCCAAACAATGTGTCCTCTCTTCCCATCCTTTGTAGTTATTTAAAGTCTTTTGCTGTTTACTGTCAGAACTGGAAGTCTTGCATTGCAAGTGTTCACTTTAGATGCAATTGGAAATAAAGGCTTTTTAAAAATTCATGTTTTATTGTTTTTGAGGATGTTGATGCGAACTCCTTCAACAGTAGACTACAGCAGTTTAAAGTGCTGTCAGGAAAAGAGTTCCAGGATTTTGTTCGGTGACAGTGAAGCAATGACTGCTTCATAAATCAAATCTGAGCCATTTGTTTCGAGGGAAACTTTGAAGGTAGTGATGTTTCTCTGGATCTGCTGCCCTTGTCCTTCTAGATGGTAGAGATTGAGTTTGGAGAGTGCTTTATAAGGAACTGAGTTTCTGCAATGCAGGTTTTGGATGGTACACATGGTTGTCACTGTATTGGTGTCAGACATAGCTGTAGTCTTGAATTTTTATACTCAAATATGATCTGATGTCATCAAATAGCATTTTAAAAATTCTTTTCTGTTTCAGAACAATAACTTAAGCCAATTTGTAAACCCAAGTTTTGTATTGATCAGAGCTTTGTATTTGTCAGTCTGAAGTTTTACGATCCTTGAGTTAAAACATCACCAGTATCTGAGAGCACAGCTCTATGGTCCAGTAGGACTATGGTGGCTTTACGTTTTTTATATAGCCTGTAAGCAATGCAGTTTTCAATTATTGAATTATGAAAAAAGGGCAACTTTTTCCGAGGGTGGTACGTGTATGGAATGAGCTGCCAGAGGAAGTGGTGGAGGCTGGTACAATTGTAACATTTAACAGGCATTTGGATGGTATATGAATAGGAAGGGTTTGGAGGGATATGGGCCGGGTGCTGGCAAGTGGGACTAGATGGGGTTGGGATACCTGGTTGGCATGGACGGGTTGGACCAAAGGGTCTGTTTCCATGCTGAACATCTCTGACTGTACTCAATAAGTTTACTTATGAAGTCAGTTTTGTGGTAACTTTTTTTTTGTTTTAAAAATCTGTCAATCGCTGTTGCACTTAAAATTTATGGCCTCAGAGGCAGGTGAGGTGCTGGAAGACTGGATATTGGCTAACATGGTGCCACTGTTTTAAGAAAGGTGGTAAGGACAAGCCAGGGAACTATAAACCAGTGAGCTTGATGTTGGTGGTGGGCAAGTTGGAGGGAATCTTGAGGGACAGGATGTACATGTATTTGGAAAGGCAAGGACTGATTAGGGATAGTCAACATGGCTTTGTGCATGGGAAATCATGTCTCTCAAACTTGATTGAGTTTTCTGAACAAGTAACAGAGGATTGAGGGCAGAGTCATAGATGTGATCTATATGTACTTTAGTAAGGCATTCAACAAGGTTCCCTGTGGGAGACTGGTTAGCATGGTTAGATCTCATGGAATATAGGGAGAACTAGCCATTTGGATATTGGAATGGCTCAAATGTAGAAGGTGGTGGTGGAGGGTTGTATTTTGGACTGGAGGCCTGTGACCAGTAGAGTGCCACAAGGATTGGTGCTGGGTCCACTATTTTTCTTATGTCAACGATTTGATGCGAATATAAAAAAAGTACAGTTAGTAAGTTTGCAGGTGACACCAAAATTTGAGGTGTAGTGGATAGCAAAGAAGATTACCTCTGATTACAATGGGATCTTGATCAGATGGGCCAATGGGTTGAGAAGTGGCAGATGGAGTTTAATCCAGATAAATGTGAGGTGCTGCATTTTGGGAAAGCAAATCTTAGCAGGACTAGTACACTTAATGGTAAGTTCCTAGGGAACAAAGAGACCTTGGAGGGCAGGTTCATAGCTCTTTGAAAGTGGAGTCGCAGGTAGATAGGATAGTGAAGGTGGTGTTTGGTATGCTTTCCTTTTTACTGGTCAGTATTGTGTACAGGAGTTGGGAGGTCATGTTGTGGCTGTACAGGACATTGGTTAAGCCACTGTTGGAATATTGCATGCAATTCTGGTCTCCTTCCTATCGGAAAGATGTTGTGAAACTTGAAAGGGTACAGAAAAGATTTGCAAGGATGTTGCCAGCTTTGGAGGATTTGAGCTGTAGGGAGAGGTTGAAAAGGCTAGGGCAGTTTTCCCTGGAGCGTTGGAAGCTGAGGGGTGACGTTATAAAAGTTTATAAAATCATGAGGGGCATGATTAGGATAAATAGACAAAATCTCTTACCTGGGATGGGGGAGTCCAGAATTAGAGGACATAGTTTTAGGGTGAAGGGGGAAAGATAAAAAAGACCTAAGGGGCAACCTTTTCACGGAGAGGGTGGTACATGGATTGAATGAGCTGCCAGAGGATGTGGTGGAGGCTACTATAATTGCAACATTCAGAAGGCATCTGGATTGGTACATGAATAGGAAGGGTTTGGAGGTGCTGGCAGGTGGGCATAGATTGTGTTGGGATATCTGGTCAGCATGGAAGAGTTGGAATGAAGGGTCTGTTTCGGTGCTGTATATCTATGACTTTGACTGCTAACATTGAGCATGAGAAATGGAATTTCTGAATGGTGATCAGTTCATCTTGGGGCTTGGGGCTGTTTGTGCACCACACAAAAGGTAGTTTGAAGATTCTTTTCATTACAAAATATTAGGGTACCTCTTGGATGCAGTTTTGCTTTAAAATCCATCATTTGTTCTGTTGGCTGTCTTCTGGACATTGTCCTCCGTAAACTTGTACAACTGAGCAGAATCTCTAACTTGTCTATTTTTGTTTTGCATGTGGAAAGACTTATTACCATCTCCATAGCTAAGATAAGCTGATGAAACTAAGATTAAGAGCAGATCCTTTGGCTCACATTGTTGTAAACTGTTTTATTTTGGAAGCTTGAACAATTTTTGTTTTAAATCACTCAGAGTTGATGAATGTTCTGGTGCTCCACTTAAAACTGAAGAGCGAAAGGAAGATGAGCAATCAGCCACTAAGGTAGGTTTTAAGAATTGGCAATTTTTAATTAAAGCTTAACTTCTGTACAGGAACTTTTTCTGTTAGATAAATGTGTAAAGTAAGCTGCTTCACTTTGTACAGGTTCCTGAAAATCAAGAACGTAGATGCACACGAAGTGTAATGAAAACTGCCATGAACAGTCAAGAGAAGGAAGTGTCAGCTAATGTAGAAACATGTAGAGCTTCAAAAGTTCAGAAAGGTATATAAATTCAATTTTACAACTTCAATAAGCTGTGCTTCCATTTTATGATGAACATTTAAGTTCACTGTTGCGCCTTTTTTTTGAGGGGGGGAGATTTGGTTTACTGATCTCAAGTCATTAGAATGGGTGAAACATTTAGAAAAGTTTTTGAAAATTAGACTCTATCTTCCTAAAATATTTATCCTCCAGCAGTGACTTGGTACTATTTCTAAGGAGAAATGCAAACAATGGCAGACGTTTAAGAAAATAGCCCATGGCTTGCAACAAATAGTATCCCAGTGAGAGTCAGAGATTCTAATGTGATCAATTGTGGTTAACCAGGGAAGTTGAGGATAGCTTTAAATTTGGGGGGGTGGGGAGGAATTGGGGCACAAAAATCCAGTGTTGCAAAGAGTTGTGGTGATCCAGAGGATTGAGTTTTTTAAACTGAGGGAAAACTTGCAAATAATAAGACTAGCAAAAGCTACCTTTTTTAAATATACGAAAACGAGACGTCAAAGTGAACATCGGTTCATGAGAAAATGGCAGAGGAGTTCAATAAATACTTTGAGTAGCCTTCATGGTAAGGCTGTTGACGTTCCAACAATACTAAAGTCTGGAGCAAGAGGTAGGAGGAGAAAGAAGCAATAATTATCTAGAGAGAAAGTGCTCGGGAAAACTAATGAGGTTAAAAGCTGAAAAGTGCCCTGGACCTTTTAGGATATTGAAGTAGCTACAGAGATAGTGGATGCACTAGTCAAATCTTCCAAGAATAGTTATGTTCTAAAACATAATGAGATTTATAAAGGATGGAGTTACTGGATGTGCAGAAATACTTAATCAACGCTTTTTCAAAATTTAATAAGAGAGAAATCCTGTCTGAACACTCCTTGACGTAACAAACCAACAGTGTAGACTTAAACTGCGGCCAGTTGATGTAAAATATTTTCTGGAAATCTAAATGTATTAAAAGGTACCAGATTAGGATTGTTCAGAATATTTCAGTATGATGAGAAGGTTGACTAATTAAAAAGGACAACAGTAGATGTGAAAATTGAAATGGCAGTGCCATAATCTGTGATCTTGGTTGTCACATGCAGTGTTCCTGCTAATATTCATCTGCATGACCTCATATCTGCGTGTCAGCAACTATCAGAAATGGAAGTCAATGCTAGAGATGTCAGCATGCTCATTGCAGTGGGACCCCTCAGTGGCTGTGCCATGTGCTGTTCAGAGGGAATGAGTCATGTGGTGGTTCAACAGTCACCACTGTAGTAGTCATGGTGAATGCAGTGTTGCTGACAGTAATGATGACTACCATCTGCATGTTAATTTCTTGACATTTAAGCCAACTGGTCCTGCTCAAAGGACACTGCAATTTAAGTCGAGAACATGTAATGTCTATTAGCATTTGGTGTATTAATACAGGTTATCTTATCACAGAGCGCGGTGATTCTGATGAACCAGTTTTTCTTGATGGCCAGAATGTTGAGTAAGTATCTTTTGAGATTCCTGTCTGCCATTGGTTTAACTTTAGCTTTGAAGTGTGACTTGAGCTGGTACTCCACTACTCCTGGTGTTTGGCTCCAAAATGTGCAATGATTAAATTGTTAACCTTTAGGGTGATTTAGTGGGACACAATACAAGCAAGAGAATGTTTCAAAGTTCAGAGATGGTATCTAGAATTCTGAAATAGGCTGAGTGTTGGAAAGTGTGGTACTGGAAAAACACAGCTGGTCAAGTGACATTCAAGGAGCAGAAGAATTGACATTTGGGCATAAGCCCTTCATCAGGAATGATGCTTGTGGACCAACCCTGTGGCTGAACACTTCAACGCCCTCTTCCACTATCCCAAGGACACGCAGGTCCTGGGTTGCCTCCATCGCTAAACCCTAACTACTTGACACTTGGAGGAAGAACGTCTCCTGTAACTACATGGGATCAATGTTGATTTTCCTTATTCCACAAGAAGAAAGTGAGGACTGCAGATGCTGGAGATCAGAGCTGAAAATATGTTGCTGGAAAAGTGCAACAGGTCAGGCAGCATCCGAGGAGCAGGAGAATCGACGTTTCGGGCATGAGCCCTTCTTCAGGAATGACGCTTGTGGACCAACCCTGTGGCTGAACACTTCAAAGCCCCCTTCAATTCCTGAAGAAGGGCTCATGCCCGAAACGACGATTCTCCTGCTCGTTTCCTTATTCCACCCCCCCCCCCCACCACAGCCCTCTTGAACTGTCCTACCTGTCCATCTTCATTCTCATGTATGTGCTCCACCCTCTTCTCCAACCTATCACTTTTTTACCCCCACCTTCACTCATCTCTGAATTTCTACCTACCTTCCACCCCCTCCCACTTAGATAAATGGAAAGGGAAGGTAGTTAGGAATGTGGAGATGGATGAAGGTGGAAGTGGAACTGATAGGAGATGGGAGAAGTGGGAAGGAAGAGACTGAGACAGACACCTAGTGAAATCCACATTGAATGTGTGGTTGCAGGGTCCCATGGCAGAAAGATGAGGCATTCTTCCTCCAGGCATCAGCTGGTTAGGGTTTAGTGATGGAGGCCCAGGACCTGCATGTCCTTGGGAAGTTGAACTGTTCAACCAGGGGCCGGTGGGGTTGTTCCACAAGCTTCATTCCTGATGCCAGTAATGTCTATTCTCCTGCTTGGATGCTGCCTGACAGGCTGTGCTTTTCCAGCACCACACTCTCATCTGATTTCCAGCATCTGCGGTCCTCACTTTCTCCTGGGAGAGTTGAAAGGCCCAAACTTGTTTTGAATCATCATGCAAGAATCCAACCTGATAAGGCACAGTGCTGGCTCATTGATCTGGGGTATGATTCTTGCTTTAGGTAGGTGGCATAAGTGCGAGAGGTCCTGGATTCAAGTCCCTGATGAACCCTGGTGTTCTGCATCTAGTTCCATTTTAAAGGGGCAGTATGGTGGCCAAGTGCCAGGGACCCAGGTTCGATTCCAGCCTCTGGCGACTGTGCAAACTTTACACACATTCTCTCCCTGTGTCTGCATGGGTTTCCTCCAGATGCTCTGGTTTCCTCCCACAGTCCAAAGATGTGCAGGTCATGTGAATTGGCCATGCTAAATTGCCCATCGTGTTAGGTGCCTTAGTCAGAGGGAAATGGGTCTGGATTGGTTACTCAGAGGGACGGTGTGGACTTGTTGGGTCAAATGGCCTGTTTCCACACTGTAGGGCAATCTAATCTAAACAATGTACTTTCAAATGTGATTTTAAGAGACAGTCTTGCACAGGGAATATTTGGTTTGTTGCAGCTCAGCCTTAAGGCAACATTGCTAGTGGGCATATTTCTTAAAAGAACGTTGTATATTGTTAATTATTGGAGTCTTTCAGGAGGAGAAATAACCTCTTCAGTGTTCCTTTTCAAAAATTCTGTTCTTAGATGTGGTGCTGAGTAGGCTTGCTTGCATATAATGTATGTTGGTTTCTTTTTAGCTGAATTTGCCTGAATGGTTTCAAGTATTATCCTGATAAATCTTACTTGGCTTGAGCCTTGAATGTTCATGACGGAAACAAAAGCAGAAGTTGCTGGAAAAGCTCAGCAGGTCTGGTAGCATCTGTGAAGAGAAGTCAAAGTTAACGTTTCATGTCTGGTTATCCTTCCTCAGAACCGGACCCAGAATATTAACTGATTTCTCTTTGCTGCCAAACCTGAGCTTTTTCAGTGATTTCTCTTTGCAGATGCTGTATATCAGAAACAGTCCTTATGGTTTTTTAAGGTTAATAGACTGTTTTAATAGCTTTGTTGCAAAGCCAGGTATAAATTAAAATAGAACAATAGATCATATTATTATATTATTTGCAGTGTCATTTACTTGTATTGTGGTTTCTTAGACGGAAACGTAGTTACAAGCGTGCAGTGGCAAATGTGTGTAATTACAATGAAGAATTAGAAACTGATGGCTTTCCACAAAGAAAGAAGACCCCTTCACCAGACCTTGCAGCCAGCAAAGTAAGTCTAAACACAGTGCAGGGATCTCCTAACACATGTATCACTCTGATCAAGACCATCCATCTACTGTTTCCCATCTGACTTTAGTTAATAGAGTCAAGCTTATTTCTGTACTCTAGTTGTGAACCAGCAAATTTTCTCTAATGTCTCTCCTTTTGCATAGTGTCATCTGAACTCCTGTTGCCCAGAACTATTTTCTGTTCTCACTAAACTGTTGACCACTTTCTTCCCTTCCTAGTTATATTGTCTGATATTGATAGTTCTTGTTCTCCTGGTTTTCTTCCTCTTTCACAAATCTATCATTGGGCCCTGTTATTTCTTATTTTGCTGTCAATTGGTGTTTAGAGATAAAATGAATTCAGGTTCCCTTGTGTGATCACAGCATCTAGCCTCTGTCAGCCTCTTTGTTTGGCCATGTGGGGTTGTCTACCATCTAGTAATGGATGATCATAAATTTTCTCTCTTCAGAACTTGAGAACAAAAGCCATTATCCTTTGACCTCTTGGCTACTATGGTAGTCATATTTCTGAATTGGTAATTCAGAGATTGGGTCCAATAATCCAAAAGGACTAGTTAAGTTCCAGCAGTAAGCTTGCAACCTCAAATTTATTAATCCAAATAAAACTGGTGTCATAAAGATGTCCTTGAAACTAGAGTATTTTGTTTTTAAAAATATCTAGTTTAGTAATTCTTTTTCTTGTGGGTGTAGAAGAATTGGAACAGAAATAAGTCCAGTCACGCTAAATGTATTTAGACAAAAGAGGGGGAAGAAAAGTGTAGATTATTTAGTTTGTTGCAGTCCTAAAGAGATTACTATTGCAGACTTGTTAAAATTTGGAACTGATGTTTATTAAACAACAATACTATATTTAGAGTAAACAGAATAGAGTGCTGCAGGTTCTGAGGGAGACTGGTAGTGAAGAAACTTTGTAATTATCTCCTCTTTTAACTTTTCACAGCAATTTTCAAATTTTAAGTATTTATTGAGACTGCAGACTGAAATCTGAAGACACTACATTTGTGTTGTCGAATGATACCCTGAGGAAAACACTGGCAGAACCATCCGATTAAATTTAAGACGAAATCGCTGTAGACAAATACCACAGTATAGTCATTTTAATCATATTAGCATCCACCTATTCTAAATGGACATTTCTAATAGTCCTTTCCTGACTTTTTAAAAACTACTAATTTCTAACTACTTTGGAGCATCTGCATGTTACTTGTCAGTTCTTCTTGATTTAGTGTCCTCGATTTTTGTGACCTCTTGTTTACTTAAATTTTCTTTTTCAACTTGTGCTTCAGTTAGCCAGTTTGGCATGGGTGTGTAATAGGGACAGTTCTTTCGAAGGTATGTTCTGCTTTTTCCAACAATAGACTTTTTGATTTGCCTTTGGTACTTCGACAAATTCTAATTCAGATAAAAAAAATGTTTTGTCCGAGCCCTTACAATATATTGATTTACTACTTCTATAGTATGCTATTCAATTATTGCTTGATAGTAGTCAAGTTTAAATGCTGCATAAAATAAAGTTCGCATAAACTTCAAAAGATTCAACGTCTATAGAGCCAAGCTGAATAAAGTAAAATGTTTTTCTACCACTTAAGGTAGCCCTAGGTGTCAACTCTTTCATGCAGAGGATGGTGCATGTATGGAATGAGCTGTCAGAGGAAGCGATAGAGGCTGGTACAGTTACAACATTCAAAAGCTATCTAAATGATGAGATAAATAGGAAGATGTAGGTTTGCTCGCTGAGATGGAAGGTTTGTTTTCAGATGTTTCATCACCATACTAAGTAACATCAGTGAACCTCCAGATGAAGCACAAGTGGCATGACCTGCTTTCTATTTGTTTAGGTCTTTACTTTTGCTAGGAAAAGGACAATGTCATTTACAAAATACCCTGCAAGAACTGTACCACTACGTTGGACAAACAGGCAGTAAACTAGCCACCAGGATACATTAACTAAGCACAAAAACATGATCCACTCTCACTAGTATCCTTAAATACGGATGAGGAAGGACACCACTTCGACTGGGACAACACTTCCATCCTAGGATAAGCCAAACAGACACGCATAAGAATTCCTAGAAGCATGGCATTCCAATCAGATCTCTATCAACAAACACGTTGACTTGGATCCCATTTACCACCCACTGAGGAAAAAACACAGTAAATGTGACCAACCCAAGGAAACCTAAACACAAATAGAAAGGCCATGTCACCCATGTTTCATCTGGAGGCCCACTGATGACATTACCTGGTATGGTGATGAAACATCTGAAAACTAACCTTCCAGCTCAGCTAGCAAGCCTACATCCAGAATCTCAACCTGAGCTACAAAAGCTTCTCAAAACTCACTAATGAATAGGAAGAGTTTAGAGGGAGTTAGGCCAAATGTTGGCAAACAGGGCTACATTAATGATATCTGGTTTGCTGTGCTGGATATCTGACTGTTATTTGCTCTTGAGATAAATTCTGAACATGAATTACACCCTAATTCCAACATATGACCGAGACCAAATTTTCATTCTGGTAGGTGGTTCGACCAAAGCACAAAAGCTTCCTCCATGCAGTTCAAAAGAATCAATTGTTGATGACCCCAGTGTCTGTTGGCCGCACAGTAGTTAAGTCCTTCATTAAACGCAACACTCCAATGAAAGTTGATCCCAAGGTATGTGTATTCTGCCTTCTGAAGATATTTAGTCTTGTATGTGAAAAAATGCAATCGTTGTCCAAGTGACTGCTCGTGAAAGGTTTTGTGGTACTACATCTAAATTTATTAAAAATTTTCCTTTTTTAGGAAATATTTGCTTAAAATTTACTATCAAAGTAATGCTACAATATCTTTTTAATGTATCTATACAATCAATGTTTGTTTGCCTACCACTCTATATTTTAGGAACAAGAGAAAGCTCGTCTGGCAAATCTAAAGAAGAAACGAGAGCAAGAGGAAGAAAGGATACAAAAGGTGGAGGAAGAGAAGAAACGCAAAATGGAAGAGTTTAAAAAGTAAGCCAACATGTCAGAATTTATATCAAATTACACTATCAGCTTTTGGGGGAGGGGTGAGAATATTTATCATGAGCATAATTTTAGAAGCATTCTCTGTTAGACTAGTTTTCTTTTGTCCTGAAGCTGCCACCTTTTTATGAAACTCCCTGTATTTTGCTGCAGGCCAAGTAAACTTTTTGTCTAAATTTTATAGTCGGAAGAATGAAACTGTTTTGTGCTCAAAATGGTCTAATCAAAATTTTATGCAACTTTAACATCTTTCTTAATTTTTGTATTCTGAGAAGGACTCTGTATTTAGTAGCATGATGAACTGCTGCTTCTGCAAATATTCCCACTAAGCAATAGTGCTATTTGGATTGTGCTGTAGTGCAGTAAACAGACTCCACAAAACCAAAGTTCCTTTGAGATTTTCTGTATCCGTACCTCCCCAGATCGCTTAGTCATAGAGATGCATTTGGTTTAGATTATCATTCAAACTTTACTTGAGCTCTTTATTCTTCCTACTGAGATATACCACCTCCTAAGTGATTCTTGTACAAATGCAACCAGGAAGTTGCAGCCAATTCAACAGCTGATCAATTGCAATGCCATTTAATGCTTATTTTGACACTGTCTTAACTGCAGTGTCAAACTAGTGGTCTGTTAAACACTTAGTCATACAATTTTGATTCTTTTTTGCAAAATGCTGACTGGAAGAGCTCAGTCAAATGGAATCTGCAAGACCCTTTTTTAAGAAAGCAAAATGGGCTCAGGGTGGAAGATAGCTTTGGGCTTGAAAACAATAAAAGCTATATTAAGGCTAAAACAATTTGTGCTGCCTAGAAGTCATTTAATGTCTCTATCACTTTTTTTTAATACTCTACAGTAAAATTTGTTCTCTTTTTAGTGAATTCAAGTCATTTGAATCCAGTAATTGGTAATGTTTGCTGAATTTAAGGTGATTAGATTGCTATTGTGTAGTAGAGGGCATACTGCAGAATCCCTGCAAGGTGGGAGCAGATCATCTAGTCCACCTTAACCTGTAGTGTCCCCAACCCCAGCCCCCATCTTTCCTAAAATCCCTGTCAGCCTGCAATTCCCATGGCTAGGCCACTTAGCCTGCACATCCCTGAAGACTATGGGCAGTTTAGCCATGACCAATCCACCTAACCTGTACATCTTTGGATTGTGGGAGGAAACCAGACCACCTAGAGGAGACTCATGCTGGGAAAACATTCAAACACCCCACATATTGAGGCTGGAGTCAAACCCCAAACTCTTGTGCTGTAAGGCAGCAGTGCTTCGCACTGAGCCACCATGCCGTATCTTCATAATGTGCAACATTTGTATGTAAGTGCATTTGGAGTTTATATTGAGGTCCGTAGTGAAATTTGATTGTGCTTGTCTTGCCTCGAAATTGGTTAACAAGGGCATTCCACATCATAGTTGACACATGTGGTTTATCATGAAGAACCTGCGAGTGATTTGCCTCTGCCTGTTTTACTATCCTTTGATTCAAAGGTAGATTTTGCTCAGGGAAATTTCTTCATATAGGATGTTGAGATTGAAGACACAATAGGTGAACTAAACAGGTCGTTATGAAGTAGCAAGTGATTGGAACATGATGGTTTCAACCAGCTTGATGTTTTCAGTTGCAGGATATGTGGAGATTAGTGTTTTGAGGACAGCCATGCTGTCTAAATCAATTTGAATGTTGAGAGCCTTTGGGCTACCGAATGAAAAATCACTTTGATAACTTGCCACTCAATTCTGTAGGGACATAATTTGATTTAAAGAGACTCTTAATAGAGCTGGAATATTGTTTTTGGTATGATGAACTTTTGGTTGACATTGACTGAGGGGACAGGGAAACACCAGCAGTATCATTTGGGAGCTTAAAGACTAAAGGATGCCTCAATAAATTAAAAATGTGGAATTATTATGCCTAGAAACATCATGGAAAATAGAATTTGTTTGTCAAAAAAAATGTACAAGATGGCTTTTGTGTATCTTCCCCTTGTGAACAATTGAGTTTGGTACCTTTTTGACTTTTTTTTAATCTTGGTTTCCTTCACCATTTGAGCAAAAAGAAACTTTAAACTATCTCATTCCCCTCCCAGTGATTCCAAAATAATGTGGCTGATCTATGGAATGAATTAACCCTAGTTTTCATTCACTCATTCTAATGTTAGGTGGTAATAGGGATATGGAATAAACTGTTATTGAAACTTTATGGAATTATTTTTCATAGGAAACGGGAAATGCAAGTAAAGCGTGTTTTGGAAACTCGTTCCAGAGTTCAACAACAAGAGGAAGAAAAGATCAAGAAAATTGAGCAGAAGTTTGCTCAAATTAATGAGAAGAATGCAAAGGTATGTCAGTTCTGATGCTGCCTGATGACAGAAATGAAGAATCAACCAAATAGGAAAGATTTACCATTCCTTTGAGTGAATACGCACATTGTATCAAGAGATTAACCTAGGATTCTATACTGTTTTACAGATTCGTAAGGAAAGGTTTGCTGAAGAGAAAGCAAAAAGTAAGGTCGCTGCCAAGAGGATGGAGGAAGCAGAAGCTCGAAGGCGGCAAGAAGAGGAAGCCCGAAATAAGAAACTGCAACAGCTGGTATGGCCGCTGTACTTTTTTTTTTAAGAAAGCTTAGCTATTTCACTTTTGCCATGTAAATGACTTGGTTACAGTTCTGTTACTTGATACTTTAATCAAGGAACTTTTCTTATGAGCATGTCTCACTATTAGTGTTATGGACCAGACCAACCCCCTTCAAAATATATTAAGGTAGCATAGACCCCCAACTGTATTTTCTTTTTAAAAGGGAAGTATAAGGGGATATGTTTCAGAAGCAATTCAAGCTTAAAACAAAACCTGTTTTTTCTTACACTAAACTAAAATACAAAGATTTGGAATAATTTAACTCTATATTGTTAAAACTTAATAGAATAATTGTTTAGTTATGAAACATCAACTATTCCAATACAGTTACGTCCCATACACACTTGCCAAAGACAATTCCGTAAAATAGACTGAATGTGAGACCATTCTAGCTGCAGGAAGAGAGCCCAACCTTCTAGCTGTAAGAGTGAGGGGACTAACAGAACCCAGCTTGAAGATCGCAGCAACTATTGAATGCTAAACAAAAATTCTGGTTCCGTGGCAGCTAGACCCCATTCCTTCATGCTGCTTCTATTGTTCCAACATTTTGGAAAGAAAAACCCAAGGTGCCTGAAACTTTATTTTGTTGGCTTGGAATGGAAAGCTTGGCGGCTCTGTCTCAATCTCCTTTCCAAAAAAGGACAAAATACACCTCCTTAAAGTGATAGTGTCATTACACCAGGCTTAAGTTCAATTTTAACATATGAATATTTGATTCTAATTATTTAAACTTCATTTCATTATGGTTTGTATTCATCATTCATTAAATGCTCTTCCTGTGTTCTGCTATTTGAAAATAATGCTGTCCATCTTCTCTAAATCGTAATCCCTGTTTTGAGTGGTAAGTCATTTATTAGAGGACTAAGTTTTTTTTTTTTTAAACTTTTTTATTTATCTTCTGTGGATTTTTTGTTACCCTCCACTCCGCTGTTACGATGTCTTGCAAAGCTCAATTCAGAGTGGAGTTAAAACTCAACAGTAGATTCTCATCCAGCGGATTTATTTGGAAGTACTAGGTTTCAGAGCGCTGCTCCTTCATCAGGTAAGTAGGAGCAGCACTCTGAAACCTAGTACTTCCAAATGAACCTGTTGGACGAGAACCTGGTGTTGTGATTTTTAACTTTGTCCACCCCAGTCCAACACCAGTACCTCCCCATCAGATCTACTAAAAAGTAATGTCCGTTCAGTTAAGTTAAAACCATATCACATGGCATATGGTACATATTCTGATAGTGATTCCAAGTCTTGAGAAGCCAGGTATAAAGGCTACAATTCAAATATTTCTTGCAGGAGGAAGAACGCAGAGAGCTGCAGCAGCGTAAGAAGGAGGAAGAACTGGAGAGGCAACGTAAAATGGCAGAAGCTAGAAAGCTTCAAGAACAACGGCAAGCTGAGTTGGAAAGAGAACGATTGCATGAGCTGCAGCTGGCTGCAGATAGAGAGCGGGAACGAAAAAAGGAAGAGGAGAGCATTCGGGCGGAGAAGTATGTAACAAAGTTCTGCATCCCCTCTCCAGAGAAACGTTTTTTAATCAAACCCACATGACCACCTGTTATGGTATTCTTAAATCATTATTTTATTTTTACTCTTGTATGCAAAATATTTCTTGGCATGTGTTTTTCAAATAACAGTTAAGTTTGGAAGGAGAAACCCAGTTTTGAGTTCAAATTAGTAGATTGTTAAACATTGCTTCAATTGGATTTGTGCAAGATC
Source organism: Chiloscyllium plagiosum (assembly GCF_004010195.1). Taxonomy (NCBI): domain Eukaryota; kingdom Metazoa; phylum Chordata; class Chondrichthyes; order Orectolobiformes; family Hemiscylliidae; genus Chiloscyllium; species Chiloscyllium plagiosum. Next base: position 49,878,621 of record NC_057725.1, on the reverse strand, counting down.
TAGAATAAGTAGTGCACTTTCTCTTAACAGAGAACGTGAACGACTGGAGAAAGAAAAGGCCCTTCAATTACAGCGGGAGATGGAGCGAACAGCACGGGAGGATGCTGCACTCCAGGCTCAACGAGAAAAGGAAAAGCTTCGCCAAGAAGTGCAGGAGAAAGAGAGAAAATGGGTAAGGGGATCTCTCCTTTGCTGCACTTGTTGCCACTTGCTCACACAGAGCCATCACTAGTATTAATATTTCAAATATGATAAAGTGACAATGAAGCTGGCAATTTGTAACTTGGAAAAACTCCACAGCTGTCTGGCCAGTGGCTTTGTTCCACATCAATCTGGTTGACTTTCTACTGCATAATGATCATAGTCCAGCAAGCCAGTGTTATGGATAATCGTGTGCAATAAATGCTAAACTTTCCAGTTTTGTTCAGTCAAAAGTGCAGGAAGGAAGCACATATGCAGTGCCAGGTATTCATAAAAATGATGAGTCCACCTGCTGGAAGTACTATACAGGACTATTTGCATACTGAGCAGCATGTGGTCGACAGAAGTAAGTAATTCCACAATCATCAGACCATATTTAAACTCTAATCTTATCACATTCCTAAATGAATGGTGGACAATTATGTCCTGCACATGAAAAACAGATAAGTGCCAAGCAATGACCGTACCCAAGGGTGAATCTAATCCATGCCCTATGGCAACTAATAGCATTACAATCTCTGAAACCTTCCAACTATCAACATTCCTGGATGTTACCATTGTCCACAAACTCAACTGACCAATCAATTAAATGTGGCTACAAGAGCAGATCAAAAGTTAGGAATTCTTCAATTAACTGACACCTGACTGTCCATCTACAAGGTGCAGTCAGGAGTGATGAATACTCTCCGCTTGCCTGGATGAACTCCAATAACATTGAAGCTTGACACCACCCAGGATGTTTGGCACCCCACTAGCTTTCACGATTCCCTCTTTTCTTCATTGCCACAGTGGTGGCAGATACACTACATAGATTTAAAAAATCTCCTTTCAATAGCATCTTTCAAAACTTTGATCTGTATTATCTAGAAAGACTGGAGCAACAGATATGAAGGAACACAACCTCCTACAAGTTGTTTCCAACACTGTCCTGACCTGCATCTAAATCAATGTTTCTTTGGAATTTTGATTCAGTAACAACAGAACTCCCTTTCTGACAACACTCCAGATGTTCCTAAACCTCCAGGGCTGCAACATGATGAAGCCTGCTCAATGTGGTTTTCTCCAGTCAAATTGGGTATGGGGAGAAAAATGTTGACTTGGCCTATGAGCAAATTTTAAAAACCAATCCAACCTGCCCAATTACTGCTTCATTAGCAAAATGGTGGAAAGTGCATTGGCATTTAAGCATCTACTATCATACTCCATTTGGGTTCGGTCAAGTTCACTGAGCTTCAGCCCTCAATCTTGGGTACAGACCTGCAAGTCTGGAAGAGTTAAATTCCAAAGGTGGAATGGTAGGCGTTGCCCTTGATATCAAGGCATCGTTTAAGCAAGTATGGCATCAAGGAACCTAAATAAAAGTTTAAGTTGATGGAATCTGGAGAATACTTTTTGTTACAGTCATACCTTGCACAAAGGAAAATGTTAATGGTTGTCAGTCAATCATCTCTGGTCCAGGCGATCAATGCAGAAGTCTGTCTTTATGTCCAACCATCTTCTGCTTCATCAATCGCCTCGCTTCTGACCTTATGATAGAGAGAAGGATCTTCACTGATTACACGGTTTAGCATCATTTGCAACTCTTTGGATAATGAAGCAGTTTGTCTAAATGCAGCAAAACCTGGAAAATGCTGGGCTTGGGCTGATTTTAAAACCAGACATTTAAATTGTGCTTGCATGGGGAAGGAATTCTGCAGCAAGTAGCTTGCATCCTAATTTCCAATCCTGCCTGTCATCTCACTTCCAAGTCAAGACTTTGAAGAATGGGATCAACGCTACCTTGATCCCATCCTGGAAAAGCAATCTGTTTTGGTTTGGCAACAAAATTTGTTGTAAGCTATACATGTGCACAGTCACTGAGGTGTTTGGTATGCCAACACTGTTCGCAGCATTGACTTACAATTCTGGAAATTGCTACTATGCACGGACCTTGGTCCACATAGAAGCAAGAAAACTAGTGGTAATACTTGTTGGCACTCGAGCAAACACCTTCATTCTTCACTCCCTCCACCACTGCAATCGTGTGGGTCATCCAGCAGATGCAGTTTGGCAACTCACCAAAGCTCTTCCAACCAGTCTCTTCTGAACCAGTGATCTCTATAACCTAGAAAGACAAAGAAAGCAAGGACGTGGGAACACTGCCACCTGCAAATTCCCTCCAAGCCATACACCATCCTGACTTTGTACTATACTGCAGTTCCTTATTTCCTTCACTGGTTCAAAATCCTGGAGCTCCCTTGCTAATAGCATAGTATACCTATTCCAAATGGACTACAGCATTTCCAGAAGGCAACTTGACCATACTACCACCACCAGGACAATTAGTGCAAAATAATAAGTGCTAGCTTAGCCAGCAATGCCCTCGCCGTGGAAGTGAATTCTTGAAAAGGCAAATTTTTGTAGTGTCATTGCATAGTAAATGATCAGTATAATTAAGAGTTGGATTTTTGCAGTGAATTATTAAAATGGTCTGATTATTTAAATATACATCCTATACATTTTTCAACAGTTAAATTCAATTTCAGAAGGTAGGGTTTGTTATCTAATTGAATCAGGTCATAATGGAAAAAGATGCCAACGTTGATCTCCTTTTCACAAGGTTGCTGAAAAGGTTTTTTAAAAATCAACCTGTTCAGACATGTAATGACACCTGTCTGGAGCAAGTGGGACTTGAACTGAGGCCTCCTGGTCCAGAAGTAGGACATTACCACTGACCATAATGTGTCTCAAAAGCTGCTATGTTTGTTGGACAATTCGATTCAGTATCCTTCCAATTGCCACTCTATTTATTTGCTAAATGTTTGTCAGAACGTCTTGGGGTGAATTGTTGCTGACTATGTTAAGTTAACTCATCTCTTTCCTGTGGAGAAGTGAGTGTGTTAAATCGCTTGAGCTCAACAGTAGGAAAATCTCTTTGGAGTTTCTTAGTTTATTACCCGACAGTTTATCAAACTGAGGGCAAAATTTAATGGAATAATACAGTGCCTTTTCTTCACTTGTGTATTTAGCACCTTCACCAAAAAAAGCAATTTGGTTAAATGACCTGATTTCAATGAAACTCCAGCTGCTGCTGTTCTGCCTCACTGGGAGGGAAGAGGCTTGGAAGGAATTAAATCTATTTTGGTATCCACTTCTCCACATAAAACTTAGTGATCTGAAAAAGATTAATGTTTCTCTGCTAGTATGAAGCAAATCAAATTCCATTATTGGGCTTAATCCCATTTCCCCTTTGGAAGTATTTGAACGATTATGACTTTTTATTAACGTGGTGATTCTGAACTTTGAATTTATATTTGCATCTTGTAGGAAGAGCAGCGTTTAGAAAAAGAGAGAATTAGAAAAGAGCAGGAAAGACTGGAGTCTGAGCAACAAGAAAAAGAGAAGAAACTTCGTGAAGCTGAAGAGAGAAAATGGAAGGAAGAGCAAGACCAGAAAGCAGAGAAGGTCACCAGTAAAAATATGTTGAATGTGACTGTGGAAGTGCATGTGAGTTAACAGTATTTGAAACACATCTGATCATGCAATGTCTTCAGTACTGGATAGAAGTGTCAGCCCAGATTATACAAACAAGAGAAACAGGAACATAAGTACAGCCACCAAATTTGCTCTGCCATTCAATAAGGTTGTTGTGGAAATTAATTAAATCCAATTTCCTCTCCCTATTTCCTTTTTTGGATTCCTTTCATTGGACCAAAAGTATATTTAACATATTCATCAACTAAGAAGAGGCTGAATATTTGCAAACTCCTTGCAGGCCAAAAGTGCTGACTAGATGATCCACCCCACTTCCTGAGCTTACCAGCATCCCATGCCAGCTGAATGCCAAAAATTGTTACAGCCCAAACGTTTTGCAGTGTTCTGGCAATAATACTAAAGACTTGTGCTCCAGAGCTAGTTATTCTAGACCAGCTCCATTACTGTTTTCTGCTTGACAATGTCAAAATTTACTGTGGGATTTCCTGTCCACAAAAACAATAAATCTAATCCAGCCCAGTTTGTCCTCGCATCAGTCCACTTTTCATTATCAAAGTGTTGTCAACAATTCTATTAAGTGGCACTTGAATTAGCAATAACCTGCTTACTGGTGTTTAGTTTTAGATTCTGAAAGGCCCCTGGCCTTTCGACAGCATGTAGCATTAAGATGCCTGAGAAACAGGAAAGTGAATGGGAATTTGGGCAAAAACTCTTTTCACAATGGAAGATGATTGTGGTTGTTGGAGGCCAATCATCTCTGCTCCAGGTGTTACTCAGGATACCATACTACAGATATTTTCTAATCAACTTGTATGCATGCAGACTTACTTTGTAGGTATCATTTTGCTCTACTTGGTCATAGAGGTTGTTCTATGTCTCGACAGTTGTGTTCCTCTGCAACATGCTGTAGAAACTTACATAATGGCAGATTGTGAATAGAAAATCGCTATGCCCATTCATTAAAAAGTTTGCATTATCAAAACGTCCACAACTTGTCAATCGCATTATAGCCAATTCATGCTAACAAAATGCGTGTTGTCGTAGAATGATCTATACTCCCTTTAATTATAGACTCCAGCGATTTCAGTGAATCAGTCTTTCATAACTCAAACATTAAACCTTACCTCATTTGATCTTTCCTCGGAATAGCCGCCTTGTTAACCCTTGTTTCCAGTAACCTTTATCATCTGCTTCATTATTGCCCATTATGATAGCTCTTTCCTTGCATCTGAAGGCCTGTATTATTTTTTTATCTTTCATCTGTTTTCTTTTGAGGATGAAGATTTTTGTTTCTTGCTAGTTATACCTTCTCTTCTTGATCGATTTCTGGGAAAGAAATCCTAGGCCTTAGTGTTTCAGACAAGTACTCAGTCTGGTGTGGAAAAGTGAGGCCTGATTAATTCTTTTGAAAGAACTGTTGAGGTAGTAAGTTTATTTTCAAAGCAAACCTTGACATGGTGTAACTGTAAATTTCTTCTTGATTGTTACCAATCTCACCATGAAAAGATGTCAAAGCCTTTTCACAATTATTTTATGCTCTTATCTCTTGGCTTCATTCATGTGGAAGTGCAGCTAAGATTATTTATTTCATCCATTAATTGGGAGGGCTACCTCATCAATTTCATTTTTGCTGTCCAATTTCTCCCAATTTGGTTGCCCTGCTCAAAAGCTACTAAATTAAAGTATTTGTTAATTTTTGTTAATGCTTTATTTTGACGTCTACTTCTAATTTCATTGTTTTGCTATTTTTCCCTGATATGGCCTTGATCTCCAATACTTTTATAATTTTAAACTTGTCTGCTAAATCTTGCAGATGTTAGTCAGTTTTTTCATTTGACTTGTGGACCTTTGGATGGAAAGTTGCAAAACCTGAATCAATGCTGTTGCTGAGACACTTGAACTCCTATGCATGACTTTAGGTTCTGACCCACAATGTTATTGCCTCCAGTTGAGATAAGAACAAAGTTTTGGGGATAACTTTCATTACTGAACCCATGCATATGCCCTCAAAACCAGTTCAGTTTGAGTCTGGATGGAAACTTGTTGATCGTGTAGTAATTGAGATTTGACAAATATACTTGTTTTCTAGCACTCTCCAGCCCCAGAATCATATGCCATGACTCCCAATAACTATTCAAAATTCAAGATGCCAAAAGTAACTTTAGACAACTATGGAATGGATCTGAACAGTGATGATTCTACAGATGATGAGGGAGCACCACGTAAACCGATCCCTGCTTGGGCTGATGGTAAGTAATTGATTTAGGAAGAAAACATTTTGTGTGTAATGAAATGGAAAGTTTACAACCTTTAATAGACTGGTCATGGCAACTGCAAGTTGTTAATTAGTTGTGATAGCTGATGCTTGTACACTTGAAATTCTGGGACAATGTGACAATGAACCATATTTTCTGACAAGTACCCTGCTTCACCCCACATGCTATATTGTCTGTAACAATGTGCAATGCTGACTTAATGAGGCTGTGATTGTTTCAAACAAATACTTTAGAACCTTATAGTTAAGTGATTATAGACATAACTAAGTTTAATCCATTACTTTACACTGTCGATTCTCCTGTTCCCTGGATGCTGCCTGACCTGCTGCGCTTTTCCAGCAACACATTTCCAGCACTGTTTTGGCCTATCCTTGCAGATATCTCCTCCTTAAGCAAAATGAAACCCCAGGCTATAAAGGTCACTTACCAAATCAAACTGCAATAGGCATCAATGAAGAGGATTTTTGAGGGCATTAATTGTTGAGGAAATTTTGTTTACTGAAGAATTACTTGCTGACTTAACAAGCTTACAGAATGATCCCCACAAATACAGGGTTTCATGTTTGAAACTTGGCATCTGCTGAGTTGACCAACTTCAGTTAATGTATTGCAAATTATTCTAAATACTTGATTCATATTGGATTACTACATGCTGCTTTTTATTATCCAGCACAGGCATAATTGTTCTTTGTCTCCTTCCTCTCGTCCTTCAATACTCTTTTGGTTTAAACGTATTATTGAAATAAATAACTATTGTGTGCATCTTTCTGGCATTCTTATTGAATACTCATTGAGGGACCTGTCGTTGCTTTCTTACAAAGAGCAGCCTCAAACTGCTTTATCTGATTGTCATTGTTGCCGCAGTATGCCACCTGGGGATTAACCTTTTACTTGCATCATCCAGATTCTACTAGCACTTTTCAAATCTGAAGTCAGTTTGTACTTTGAGTCTGAGGAGTTGTGGTGACAATTTTCCAGTGTTTGTATATTTAACTGTAATGAAATATGTTTCTCTGCCACCAGGTAAACAATTGCAGCAAGCCCTTATAAAGCAGTATTACCACCCATTTGATGTGGACAAATTCTTTGGTGTCATTCAACCTCCTGATCTTAGGAGCATCTTTGGCAAAATCAAGCCACGTTACCTGAAACGGACCAGTTCTGCAGTGTGGCATTCACCACCAGTATCAAGCAGCATTAGGAATGTACCTTATGGCCTTCTGAAATACTGACTGTCCCTCTATCTTAGAGTGGTATTCCAACTATTGTACAGTGTGAATCTGTCTTCTGCTCTATACCTTATTCATTGACAACTTGATGTTGTGACTTTGCTAGCTCTCTCTCCCTTTTGTTTGTATATACTTTAGTACATAAAAACTTCAAATGGAAAACTGGTCAACTGTTTCTCAGGAGCCTTTTTTAAGTTTGGGTTTGCTTTGAGGTTTTTACCTTGTAATATTAAGGATATCTATTTGGGTAGTTTTAATTAGACTTCACTTTTGAATCTCTTACTTTGGGCGAATATTTAAATCCAGTGCTGCCTGATGGGATAAAGTTTCTGTCTGACTGTTGAGAGGCCTCGGAGTTTGAAAATTAGTTTTGAAATTTGAAATTTCTAATTAGTTTTGGCTTGTAATTGGCACAGGAAAGGGGACAAATAGTCAATGTCTAACAGGTGGTTTTAGTTAGCAAGCTCAATAGTTGATGTGGGGAAACAGGATGGAGGGGCATCTTGGTAAGATTTTTTTTTTAAAACTTTGATCCAGCCATGACTAAGACATTAGGATGTTTGACAGTTTACCTGACCTGAGACCGAAGTGCCTGAAATGAGCTAAGTTCTAGTCCGTATCTTGAACACAGAGAGGAAATCCAGCATTTCCATTGTAGACATTTTGTTTGATTTCTTGGATTATTGTAGGGACTCCCTATTGCTTAAAAGGAGCATTAATCCTAGTACTGCTTTTTAAAAAGAAATACTTGGAAGCTTCTGATTGCAAATTTCAAAAGGTTGGAAAGAAACCACAAATCTAAAAGACAGTTGTCCAGTTACTTGTCTGTGCTGACTGACATTTTAGTGTCTAAATCAGCTTCATTGTCTCAATGTTTGAATTCGACTGACTTTTCTTGTTGCCTTGCATATGTCCATGGGGAGGTCTGAGGACAAGAATAGGCTTGCTTGTGTTTTTCGTCTCTACAACAAGAAATAAATGCTACTTAAAATCTGGTGCAGGATCATCATTTGGATAAGATATCTAAACACCCATGGAACTGTATCCTGAAAATTCTTTTAAGAGAATGTTAGCAATAAAATGTCTGTCAACTGTTAAATGTTAATGCTGTCCTTACTGTTGCCAAGAGGTTTGAACTTTGGGTTCACTTTGACTTCAAGTACGATAAAAGTCTAAACTGTCAGTATCTCTTGTGCGATGAATCTCTGTCTGACAAGCATCATTAAATGATTTGACCTATATGGCAATGTTTTTATTTTTAAAAATCTTGTAAAAGGGGTCATGTTAAATGAAGATAAAAAAAAATCTATCTTTGTAGAAAAAAACATACACTAATATTCAGTAAGTGGTGCCTTGAACTCATTCTTGAAGTTAATGTCACAGTAGTTTAAAGTGCAATAATGAGCCAATGTTGTGAATTGGAAATGTTTGTAAAACACTGGCCTCCTGATTTTTTTTTTTTGCTGAGAATATTACTTGTTCATGTCTGGGGCCTAGATTCAAATTCTGCCTTGGGATGGAGGGGGAGAGTGTATCTGCCTGATAAGGGTGACATTCTGGTATTGCTGGTGATTCAAATATGGAATGTTGCCACTTAATGTGTGGTAGTAGAGAATGATGATTGTTCATGGTGTGGAGCCTTTTATCTGAAGGTTTAGCACTGTGACAACACCATGTTTTGGCTGACCAGGAAAAACACTCGCTGCTGGCTGTAGGTGTCTCCAGGATTTACAAATTTACCTATTTAGCTACATTCTATCCCTCCATCTTGTGGCAATTCTGGCTTGGATAGGAATGCTGTACAAGACTACCATCAATTCTCAGTGATACATTGCACCTTGTACATGTTACTACATTTTATCTCCAATACTAAATATACATTGACAATTTCAAACTTGGGATAAGCAGAAATTCTCTCCACTTCATATACAGTATTGGGACAACCTGAAGTCACTGACTTTGCTCTGTCAATGAATTCATTCTACTCCGTCTTGAAGCTGAACCACACTGCAAGGTCACAAAATATCAAATTTACAATGAGCTTTTAAAGTATCTATGCTGTCATGGAGGATCAGGCCTGCAGCACTTTGCAGCTGAAAGGACTATTTTAAAATGTTTTCTTTATTATTGTTCTGTGAATAGCATGTGCATGCCTTTTTCTTTAGAACTCAACTTTCCATGTGTCTGAGTGCTTTCTGGTATTTTGAATACATCTTTACTCTTTAACTTTAAAAGGACACAAAGACAAAGTGCACTAATTTGTGATTTCAGACCCATCATACTGTGGTTGACTCTAAACACAGTCCTGCAATGGTTAAGCAAGCTACTCAGTTGAAAGGGCAATTAGGAATAGGCAACATCTTTGACTCTGGCAGCTTACCAATGATAGCCACATTTGATGGAGAAAAAATGTAAATATGTAAAATTTTCTTCAGGAACTGGAATGAGAGGCACCAATACAAATATAAACAGGTATACAACCCCTTGAGCCTATTCTGCTATTATATAAAATTATGGCAGCTCAAATCTATATTCCACTTTAAATAACCTTTTTTTTTTTTGCCCCCTTTTTTAAAATAAGAATCTAAGTGTCTGCCTTAATGCACAAGGATTCTGTTTCTGTTGCATATTTAGTAGAGAGAATTTCATTTAAGCCTGTTTTAAGTAGATGACCCCTTTTTGTACTGGATTATCCTACAAGAGAAACATCTGCTTTGTGCCCACCCTGATGTGATTCCTCAATCTTGTATTTCAATCTAAATTCCAGCAATTATAAAACTAGTCTTCTGACCTTTTTCCTTGACAACACACTCATTGCCGTGTAATAATCTGGTAAGAGTTCTCTGAACTGTTTTCAAGACACTTGCATCATGATCTATGTAAGTCTATTTTTCAATACAAGCTGACTACTGCATGATAGCTGTTGGTAGCTTGGAGAAAAGGCTAATAATAGGGGTAACAAAACCTTTTTAAGTTGACAGCACTCACTAAGTCTACAGCTATGGGGAGAAATCAAAACTGCCATATATGAAAAGAGACTACTTAACAGATACCAAAAGCTGAATCCCTTCTTTAGGGGAAGGGACCAACGGTCTTTTACCACCCCCAAAAATAGATTGAGGAGCAGAGTTAAACATTTCAGAAATATTTCCTCTGACAGTTTAAAAACATTAAGATTTTTCTCCAGGTACAGAATTTAAAATGAGCTGAAGAAAACAAATTTAAAATTGTTTATTCAACTTGGAGTTTTGTAGCCCTTACTAAGTTATTGAAAATCTTTTGATGGCATGGATGAGGTTAAAAAAACACAATCTGCAGTTTTTTTGGCAACAAATAATCTGACAGCCATTGCAGGCATCACATTAACTACTGTTTGGTCAAACAGTTGCTGTACTGATGCAGCTTTTATTGACCCCCAAGAAGGTTGACTGGTCCAGGAACTCGTGAAGACTTTTTGCCTGTGTGCTTGTTTTTTAGATAATTGAAATGTTTGGAGCTGGGAACGTTTTAGAGAGACTGTGTTCAGTTCTTTCCCAGTTCTCCGTAGTCAAAACTCATGTAAACAGATTGAAAACCAGTTTATTTCCTGCAACAGGTGTATGATCTTTAAATGAAATGAATGACATTACTTTTAAGGGAGCTAGCTATTTTGTGTCTTTCTCACCGAGTGGAAGCATTTGGAAAAAGACACTTGAGGCAATGTGCTAGTCAGAAGTCCAATCAGAGCTCTATCAACAAACATATTGCCTTGAATCCCATTTACCACCCTGGGAGGAGGGAGGGAGGAAACAAGAAATGACATCACTAACTCAAGGAAAACCAAACATAAATGGAAAGCAGTTTGGAGCATATCATTTAGCATGATGTCAAAATGTCTGAAAATGAACCTTACAGCTCAACAAGTAAACCTACATCCACCTTCATCTCTCATCAATAGTGGAGCAAGACTACTGAACTAACTTTCCAGTTCTTCCATTCCCTCAGTCAATAACCTATTTTACATGTAGGAGTATATTTAATTAATTAGTTTCCGGTTGAAAGGCTTATGCCTGAAATGTTGATTCCCCTTCTCCTCTGATGCTACCTGACCTGCTGTGGTTTTCCAGCACTACGCTTGATTCTTTACCGTCATATGCCATAGTTTAGGACTGTTTACCTGTAGCTGGAATAAGTTATTGTAATAAGTAGTGACTCTAGTTTTGTACAGAAACCCAGTCTATGCTTTCTACCAGTCTAGTCTGAAAGTCTTAAATTGGTGAACTTAGCTTGAACACACGAAGCAGATCGATTCGTCGTTACCTAATACAAGCAAAAAGTTTATTTTTCCATCATTATTTATTGTAGTACTGAGGGTTCCTTGTTATTCTTAGCATATACATTTTAGTAAAATCAAACAATTAGTGAAACAACAAAAAACATTATTGCCCATAAGAATGAGCTAATGGATTTTCGGCAACAGGGTGAAATAATGACAAATGCAAAACAGCTGAATAATTACACAAAACTGTTCCGGACCAAATAAGGAATGCATATGCAAAATAATATCAGGGTAACGGATATAGTTAATATTAATGTCAAATAAAGTATTCCTTTGAAGTTTGAGCATGAACACAGCCTTGACTTTACTATCGCCTTAATTTGTCTGCAAAGAACACAAACTTTCAACGCGGGATAAGACCACACAATAAACGAAGCGGAATCAGACTTAATTACAACACTTCCTTTTTAAACGCACTGCCCAATTCTTTCACACACCGCTCTAACGAGATTGCGCAGTATCGTCGAGGCGGTGGGTAACGTTCCGTACGTTCTGACACCTGTGTTGTGTCGTTATTGATTCGCTCTGTCACTACCGCTGAATTTAAAAGTTTAAAACGGGTGCGTACCTTGCTGCTGTTCTGGTAAGTGCCTGTTACTGGGGTGAGGGCTGTCTCTGGACGGCCACTTGGAGGTGAGAGGGTGTCAGCTCTTTCGGTCCTGATGTACTCCCTCCTACGAGAGTGGCCTTAGCAGCTCGGAGAGCCGGTCACGCTGGGAGAAATAATGCCATCTATGTGCAATAACGCAGCACCCACTTGAGGCTTGGTTTAATTAATTTGTTTATTGTAAAGTTTCCACGATTTTTAAGCAGTCTTTTATATACTTCTGTGTACCCGCCACCTTGCTGTAACTTCTTTCTTGGTGTCTGTTGAAAGCTGCTACAACGAATAGTAATCCAACAAATGCCAGGATGGAATGGACGCATACGATTGATTAATAATTTGCTGATAACATCTTATAGACTGGGTAGATAAGTGATGTATAAGCTTGACCAAGAAGCTATTCAACTTAGGACACTTGTAATTGTCACGGGTTAAGTTTTATAAGGCTTGATTTACAATGAATCCACACCCACCTGCTTCGTTCGCTATTCCCACAACACTATGGCAAATTGAGATGAGCGATTGAATACGACTTCAATGTCTGTGTTGATTTTATAGAGGAAGTTTTGGTTGTCTCAGCTGAATGGTAAACTTGAGTTTTTTTAAAATGGGAATAAATGTGGAAGGAATAAGTAACAAAGGTTGTTCTATATTTCACCCCCACCCCGTGTAGAGGAGACAGAAATGTTAACTGGGTGACTTCTTTGCTGAGCAATTGTTTCTGCTTGTAAAAATGGCCTTGATCATCTCGCTGCCTGCCACTTCAACACCCTACCATGTTCACATTTCTGTCTCTGACCTGTTGCAGTAGTGTAGTGAGCTTTCATCCAAATTGGAGGAACAATAACAGCTCTGCCCTAGGTACCTTCAACTTTAGGACTCAAAGTTGAGTTTAACCACTTCAGAATTTTTGTTCTCCATGTTTGTTTGCTGCCAAACCCCTAGGTTCTATTTTGTATAGGCACAGCCAAATTATTTTTTCAACCATTTAAATGTGTCATTAGCACCCTATCCAGTATTGACCCCTCTCTCTGACATTATCAACAATAATATCTTTGTTTGTCTGTATCTTTCCTCTTTCTGAAGTATAATACTGAATTCAAAACACTAACTTTGTTTTCTCTCCACCAATGCTGCCAGATTTCTCCAATGCTTTGTTTTTGTTTCAGGTTTCCAGCATACATAATTCTTTGTTTTTATTATTTTAAGGACAACTTGTGTGTCTTGCTAAGCTCTTAATAATTTAAGCTGCTTGCATTTGGTTACTCTCTTTTTTTCCCATTTAAGAGCACGATGGCTTCAAGAACAGCCATCACATTTGTGGATACTGATAACATGCTGAAGTTTTTTGGTGAGAAACTGAATGATCTTATTGAAGATTTTAAAGCAAATGAAATATGGTTAAAAGAAATCCAGGAGGAAGCCACAAAGATGTTTATCTGGTGAGAATACTGCTAAAACTATAAATCATTATGTTGTATTTGCTGAGATGACCCAAATTTTGTGTAACAACAATACCGATTTTAGTAAAATCTTATGTGCAGAGAAAGAAAAAAAATTCAAGGGAATGTAATTCGATAGTACTAGTCCACAGTATTTGATGAGGTGTCTCTCTAGTACTTGCTAGTCCTTACTGTTTTCTGATCTTATTTGCTTATCCTTTTTCAATTCTTTACTACAGATACAAGACAGTTGACAAATAATTTTTCAGTCTTTTAGTCACTATTGAACTGCATGAATGTGTATAATACTAGCAGAAACCTTTGGCATGGGCCAGATGGTGTGTCTTTCTGTCCAGTAAAATGGCTGAAGAAAGGTAGTTCATTTTCCCTTACTCAGTTACTGTAAGGTGTGGTCGTTAGCTACAGAGTCTCTTGTTACTGGTTAATGTACAAGGAACTTGGCGAAAAGAGACTGCCTTTGTGAGGTAAGTCTCCAGATGCTCACAATGTTACTGCCCTTACTCAGTTACTGTAAGGTGTGGTCGTTAGCTACAGAGTCTCTTGTTACTGGTTAATGTACAAGGAACTTGGCGAAAAGAGACTTTTAAAAACTGAAATTCCCAGCAAGCAAAATGTTCATCTTGGCGAATGCTGTGGACTAGCACCCATGAACTGCTTCCCAGTTTTTCTTTCCTCCATCCATAGCACGAATGTTTTGTCTGTCAAGTATATGTGGTGAGGGGCTTGGTAAGAAGAAGAATAAAGTTTAGACTATCGCATTGTATTTGAACAGTTCATAATTGTTTTCCTGTGGTTGGAACCTATTTACAGAGGAACCTCGATTGTCCGGACGAGATGGGCAGGCACTATTTCGTTCAGATAATGGATTATTACTGTTAATTGATTTCCTCTGGGGCTCAAAGTTTCCTGTGAAGTCTGCTCCCTGTTCAGGAGAGTAGGCAGCAACACACTGTGCAAAAACCCACCCCTTGCCTGCCCCCAACCCCATCCGCTCCCACCTTGTCCACCTCCAACCCCACCCCTGTCCACCACCACCCCCTGCCCCAGGCCTGATTTTTTTTTCCACCCCACCCCTTCCCTGGGGCAGCTGGATTGTACACAAACAGTAAGACTGCTGCTGCCTTTGTGAGGTAAGTCTCCAGATGCTCACAATGTTACTGCAACTTTTTGACATGTTCCACCTCTGCCCTGTACAGGACAACGTTTGAGAGATTTTCTGGGAAGGGTGTTTCAGGGTACACCCCTGTGTAGAACTCGGAAAGTGTTGGGGGAAGAGAGAGGGCAGGAGGTCAGTTATTTGGAGGCAGTGCCTCGACTGTCCAGGACTGTTCTCGGGAGCATTTCAGTGAGCCGAGTTAGTTTTTAATCATTTGTACCTATAAACAAAAGATGCGATTAGGATTGAGACAGCTCTTTGACGTAATGTTTCTATCGGGACCTCAAGATCTCCTTCAGATAATTGATATTCTAATAATCAAGGTTCCTCTGTATTTGGAATAAAGATTTCTTCAGGACAGAGGATTGGCAGATGTTCTGTTAGCCTAGGTCTACCTGATAAGTTATAAATTTTCATCAGAAGCCCAATTTATGTCACGTTCCCTGGAATAGTGACTATCTGCCTATCTACTACCCAGTACATATTGTCCGACTGCCCAGAAGTTATTGTCAGGCTGATAACTCTTGGATGACACAGCTAGTCCCCACTGAAAACCCAAGCAATAGTATGTCTTGCCCTTTAGGTACACCCCAGTTGCCACCGAGTCTCAAATATCTTCACTACTTGCTTTTAACAAAGCAACAATGTAACCAACTTGTATGAGTTGCCATAAAACTTTGTAAAATATTGCAGCATCTCCATTAACTGGCCTTGTTTATTGATATTCTTTTCCCATTTTGAACAATAACCCAGAATAAGTGTTTTTTATCGTAGAATTAAAGTTAATATACAGTTGATGTTCCACTCCACCTCCACCATTCTTCCTCCTCTAACTCCTACTTACATAATCCTCTGTCCCGGTTTGTTTATCCAGCCTCTCCTTGAATGCATAATTTGTCTTAATTGCTCTCTGGTTGAGTTCTATGTTCTTGTGACTTTGGGTAAACTTGTGTGAATGAAATGAAAAGGTGCCAGAGACCAACAAGTTAAAGTGGTGTTGAAAAGTGCACGAGTAGATTGCTGAAGGGGAAAAATAAACTTTGGTGAGACCTCATTGTATCATCCATTAGTTGTTCAGACTCCAGAGTAGCTGTGTGTGTAAATACCAAAGAGCAAAATGTTGTTTTGTTTTTAAATCCAAGTATAACTATAAGTCAGCACAACACAGGATGGTGACTAGACTTATTTATACACCCCTCAATCCACAAATGTTAGAGCACTGAAGGAGGCTACTTGACCCACCTGCATGACTGAGTAAGCATGGCATTTTCTGCTTTTTCCCCATAAACCTGCATATTCCTTTTCCAAACCAGAGTCTACTTTGTCTCCACAACTTGATTAGAACTGTCCCTTCCACTGGGCTAATTGATGGAGCTGCAGTTGTGATAAACTCAGTTCCTGATAAACTGCATCCTGGGGCCTTAAGAGATGGGCTACCCCAAAAGAAAGAAACAGTAAAGTTTGCAAATGACACGTACTGATCTGACTCCTCTTGTTAACCTCCAAACCAAGCTCCAGCAATGTTTCCTCCCAGGTTCTGTGCATTGCCATCAATATGCCAATTGAAGTATTGCTTTCTAGCTCTGTATAATGGGGTAGTTGATATAACTGGTGTCAATTTTCCAAATTTTGTTCGATTGTGCAAATGTTCTATCAAACTGATGTGTAACAAAGATAATTCACCATAGTTTGATGCATGTTATGGGGAAGGTGTTAGAATCAATCATTTGAGGTCATGGCTGAACAATTAAGAGTTGGCATGGTTTCATTAAAGAAAGATTCTGTTTAACTAACTTGTTTGAATAATGTTTATCGTGAATAAATGGGCTGTCCAGATATTGTCTGACAAGTTACTACATTAAGGATTATTGTATAAAGTTGGAGTGCATGGCGTAGGGGATAACATTAGCATTGATAGAAGGTTAGATTGCAGAGAAGAGTCTACATAAATGGACTTTTTTCTGATTGGAAGGATATGATGAAAAGGATGTACTGTGGACATTTTATTTACAGTTTATGGATATGAATTGGATGAGGGGAGCAAAAGTATGGTAAATTTGCAGCTGCCATTTTCCTATCTTTGTATGTTATGAAGTGGTAGGTTGTGATGGATCAAGTGAGTAGTCAAAAATCTGGCCAGATGGCATCTAATGTGGAGGAAAAAGTTTTTTTTTTGTAACAAGAGTGAAAAAGTAGAGAAAAGCTGCAGAGTTTCAAGAAGGTGTTTTTTGGGCAGGAGTCATTCAATAAGCAAATTAATTGGTGCATGGGGTTCTCCCTTTTTAGAGAAATTGAGAATAAAATTATGATTATTCTTCAGGGCATTGGTAAGAACGCATTTCAAATAGCTTGTGCAGTTTTGGTCTCCTTGGAAGGATGTAAATGGAAGTTGTTCAGAGGACGTTTGAGCTTTAAATGAGTGGGTTTACTTCGGCAAATACTGAACAGGCTGTTCCTACTGGATTTTGAGAACGAGGGATGACTTATTGAATTATACAAGACTCTGAATGGCCCTGACATGGTACACATAAAGGTGTTTCCTAAAAAAAAAAGTTAGGGGTTGCCCTTTGAGGATTGTGATGAGAATTTTCTTTGAGGGTTGTGGGACTTTGGAAGGGGGATTTATGGCCATTGAATTTAAGTTGATGGTAGATCTTTGGGCAAGAAATCAAAGGTTATTGGGGAGAGATGGGAATATAGAATTCCAAATACTAACTGATCATATAGGATTTTATTGAACGGTAGAGCACGCTCAAGGGACTGAATGGTCTACTTCTGTCTCTAATCCGTATTTGTACACTAACTACTCACTGCATGAAAAGGTTTTCTATTGCCAATTAACTTAATTTAGTTTGTACCCACAAGTTCTTAATCTGTTCACAAATGGTAACCAAGTTTTCCCCTATCTACTCTGTAGACCTCATGGTTTTAAACATATCTATCAAATCTTCCCTGTTTGTCTGTGGAAAACGTCCTAACTTCTCCAATCCATCACCATGTCACATTCCTCATCTCTGGAATTGTTCACATGAGTAAATTTTGAGTTTACTTTTGTTAAACATATTTTAGTAACCAGAGGCATGGCAGAAGTCCTAAAGCCCATGGTATGCATGAACTCTAGTGTGCATGAGTCACGCTTGTAACTTGCTGTCACTGCATGTTGACTAGGAAGGTACATGGAGCTTCATTGCAAGGGGATTGGAATATAAATGGTGGGACAATCTTAATAAAAGTGGGGGTATTGTCTAATGAGCAAAGCTTAAATGAGTTAGGACTTGCTTGAAATTTAGCATAATGAGAGGAGATCTCATTGAAATATGTAGGACTCTTAAATGACAGGCAGGGGAAATGCTGAGGGGATGTTTCCCTTGTGGGAGAGTCTATGACCAGAGGAAATAGTCTCAAACGATGGTTGGGAGGTCGGCTGCAATTTAAAACTGAGCTGAGGAGGAATTTCTTGTGTGTTGAGAGTCTTTTGAACTCCTTGCGCAGAGAGCTATCAATGGTGTGACCTTGTGCATATTTCTGTCTGAGAGAGATCCTGGATCAGTAGGATAATCAAGAAAAGGTAAGGAAAGTGAATAAGAGAAATGTTGGATCAGTCATGATCCTATAGAATGGGATGAATGGGCTAAATGGTTTATTCCTGTTCCTATTTATGATCCTGTAATAAGTACAATAGAGTTGATGAGACCATACCAAAGGTGCTATGTATATCTCTGTATTTAAGAAACTACATTCAGAATAGGTTCACTAGGGTGACATAAGGATAAGGGGAGGAGCTTTGAGGAGTTTTTATTTCATCCAGAGCGTAGTAAGAATCTGGAGCTCACCTGTAAAGGGTGATAGAGGCAGAAACCCTCCACATTTTAAGTAATGTTTAGATATGTGATACGAAGGCATACAAGGCTATGGGCCAAGATCTAGAAAATGGGATTAGAATAATTAGATGGTTATTTTTAAACTGGTGCAGACTCAGTGGGCCAAAGGGTCTTTGTCTGTGCCGTAGACCTGTGTCTGTCCCCAGATATAGTGAACCTGTGCAGGGAAGAAGTCAACAACTGTTTTGTGGGAAGAAAGTGTGAATGTCTTGTGGCAGGCTCCCTTCCCTAATGTAAAGTCCCTCAATTGAACATAGAAGTCATGAATGAGTCTCTTTATATTGTCTGCATGCAAACCTAGTATGTTGTGTGGATGGGGGATTTCAGAATGGAAAATCTCCAACCTGCTATGATGGTATGGAGCACTTTCATAGCAGCATCAGAGCCCCTGCTGACATTGGGTAGAAAGGCCTCATTCTATGCCTCCTGTCCTAAGGTTTGGTTTGCATTGTTTTCCTCTCCTGCTCCATGAGTATGATAACTTAGCATTTAGCCTCCTTGAAATCTGATTTTGTTTTGACACCACTAAATACTACATCTACTTTTTTGGCAGTATAAAAGTGCTTTGATTATGCTGTTCATCAACTGTGGTGAATAAGGACACAATCTCTAACCTGATTATTGTCAGATTTTAAAATTAGAGAAAGCAATTTTGATTAGCTTCACCAAAAAGTTCCAGGACCTGCACCATTATTCTATTTCCTCTCTCCATCTGCTTGTTTAAGTTGAGATCAATGGTGCATCACCACCACCCTGTTTAATACAAGTAAAGTCTCTAGTTCCAGATATAGTTCATCACATTGTTTAGTCTTCTGTGCCTGATCTCACTACCTTAGTCAATTTCAATTTCAGCATTATTTTGTGCCTGTTGTTCCCTTCCCTGCCTCCCCCCCCCCCCCCCAAAGAAAAGTGACCTAAACACACACCATCTTCCAAGGCCCACTCTTGCCTCACTTTCTGGCTGTAAAGCTCCTAGCTCTCTGATACAGTCTCAATGGTCCAATCTCCACCTCCCCCTGCTCTGCCATTGTCTACTCTAAAAATGTTCATATCTACCAATTATTAAAAAGGCACTAATGAATTGTGAATGTAAGTGAAAAACCAATAATATAGGTTAAATGAACAGGCCAAGAAATGACAGGCACATTTGATGTGAGGTAGTGATAGAAACAATGAGGGGGTTTAAATCTAAATGGCAGAGTAAGAGAAAATGCTGATGGAATTGTGGGCCTTGGATATAAAGATTATTTAATAAAGCAGTATTAAAGTTTTATATTGACTGGAATAATAAATGCAAAGTACCATAGTAGATTAGATTAGATTAGATTACTTACAGTGTGGAAACAGGCCCTTCGGCCCAACAAGTCCACACCGACCCGCCGAAGCGCAACCCACCCATACCCCTACATTTACCCCTTTAACCTAACACTACGGGCAATTTAGCATGGCCAATTCACCTGACCCGCACATCTTTGGACTTTGGGAGGAAACCGGAGCACCCGGAGGAAACCCACGCAGACACGGGGAGAATGTGCAAACTCCACACAGTCAGTCGCCTGAGTCGGGAATTGAACCCGGGTCTACAGGCGCTGTGAGGCAGCAGTGCTAACCACTGGGCCACCGTGCCGCCCACATTAAAAGAGTTTTTAAATGATAAACTACTTTGACTCGATTCGAAGAGTTTAGCCAATGTAATGGCTAGACCAAATGAAAGACTTAGAATATGACTAAAGTTTTATTGAAATTGAGGAGTGATGTACTTGAAATCTTTTAACTGAAAAAATTGAAATATAGAATTAAAATATAAGAATGTAATAAAATTCAAACCATGTGGCACACATGTCAAACATTTCTCCACACATGGATTGTGAAAACATAGAATGTCTTGGATGCAAAACTGTTGAAATGGTTAAGAGTTATACTCAATAGGGTTGCTATTTCAAATTGGCATGGTCAAGCAAATGGCTGAGTTAGACTCTGTAGATGTATGAGATTCCATGGTACTGTTTTAAAGGAATGTCCATTGTTCATAATGCAGCTAGCAGCTAAACAAAATATCTAGGCATCATCATATTTGTTTTTGAGTCTTTGTGAACCAATCTGCATGGAGCATTTTCTACAGCAGTTACTATACTGCAGTGGGTTTGTTTGTTTGTGTTTGTGTGAAGTGATTTAGAATGTCCTGAAGTTGAAAAGGATTAGACAAAATGCAAGACTTTTTAATGGATTAAATGGTTCAATTGTTCTTGATAAAAACCAAAAGAGCTGCACATGTTGCTAATCAGAACAAAAACAGAAGTTGCTGGAAAAGCTCAGCCGATCTGGAAGCATCTGAAGAAAAATCAGAGTTGATGTTTCGGGTCTGGTGACTGTTCCTCAGAACAGTTCTAAGGAACGGTCACCAGACCTGAAACATCAACCCGATATTTCTTCTCAGATGTTGTAGGATCTGCTGAGCTTTGAGCTGTTTTTGTTCTATTTAGTTCTTGATCTGTCTAGATGGCGGTAAGCTGCAGTTGACTTATTTGGTTTGGGAACAAAGTAGACTTTGGAAAAAATAAATTATGGCTCCTGTTTACAGCAGTTTAGCCTATTCTGGAAATTGAATTTGTGAAAATAATATTTAATATATTTGCTGTGTCCTCCTGTAACCATTCCTCCAAGCCAAATAAACTATGTCCACTTTCTACAAAGATCAAATTTTGTTGATGCTGAAAATCTGAAATAAGAACAAAATGCTGGTTGCGTTTAGGAGGCAACATCTGAATCTGAAGGGGAAGAGACTGAAAACTTCTCTCTGCACAGGTGCTGTCAGACCTGAGCATTTCTAGCAATTTGATTTTATGCTATCTAAAATGCAGTCTAGAAGAGATCATGTTGAGATATCAGCCGGAATGGAACAGAACCTGCTACAAAGTTGTTGCTTTCAACCAAGGAGTTTGTAATCGGCAAAAGGATTTGGAAAGTACTGATTTCTTATCCTTGCATGAACCAAGAAATTCACTTAGTTTTTTTACTTTTGTACCAGGGGAGAAAGTGAGGTCTGCAGATGCTGGAGATCAGAGATGGAAATGTGTTGCTGGAAAAGCGCAGCAGGTCAGGCAGCATCTAGGGAACAGGAGAATCGACGTTTCGGGCATTAGCCCTTCTTCAGGAATGGCTGTTTTCCAGCAACACATTTCCATCTACTTTTGTACCAAGCCATCTGAACTGATTTTAAGTACACCATTTCCATTGTTTAGATGTCCAATTTCAAACACTACTTAGTTTCAATTGATTCAAGAAATGAAAACCTCCATTGTAAGCAGTGTATTTCAAACGCAATGGTTATTTATTCAATTTCATAATATTAGAGGCAGTAAACTGCAGAGAATTTGATCAATTTTATTCACTTAATTGTTAATCTTTTTTTTTTCTTCTGACTACTTTTGAACCTGATTCAAACACTCATTTCTCACTGAGGAAGGTCTACATCTTCAGATGCCATTTGTTTTGCTTTCTGTACCAATTCTTCCTTGGCAACCCTAGATGTGTTCTCAAACTTGTAATTGAGAAAAGATTAGTTGCCAGATACCATGAGATAATTGTTGAATATATGCTTTTGAAACAAGTGTATGATGAGCACTTGGATATTCCTTTTTGTGCACATACCTATTTTCTAGCCCCTGGCATTGTGATGTCATAGCTTTTCCCTCTAACCTGGATGTAGGTTTGCTTGCTGAGCATTTTCAGACATTTCATCATCATACTAGGTGCCTCTGGACGAAGCACATCTGAAAATGACCCTTCAGCTCAGCGAGCAAACCTACATCCAGAACCTCAACCTGAGCTACAAATCTTCTCAAAACTCGCTAACATCCTCTAACCTGTCCAGCAATTTTTATATCCAGAAAATCAGTTTGATATGAACATGCTTACACTAAGTCACAAGATTAATAACTTCAACCTATCCTTCATTCATTTTAATCAATGGACATTATGGAGAAGAATTAATGTATTTTATCAATTTCAATGGAAATATTTATTAGCTTATGTTTTTCAGTGACTTTAATGGAGAGCCAGAGTTGATGCCAAAAACCCCTTCAGAAAGAAAACTGCTTAGAAAGCGTCTATCTGTAATCCAGGATTCCAATAATAGGTAAGGGTATCAATGCCATTTAGTGAACACTGGCACTGGGATTGAACCTATCTCAATTGTTTTCAGTAGTGATTTTTAAAAGCCAAAATTCCCCCATTTTCCCCCCTTGCCATTTGTTTCTTTTGACTATGAAATTTTTCTTTTCTCAACTAATGTTACATTGAATAATCATTGAAGAAACATTGGTTTGGTAAAACTAATTCAGCAAACCTAAAATGATAGCACAAAGGTGTGAACTTTTATAGAATAAGTTTATCCAACTGTGGTAGCAACTCTGGTTTTTTTTGGGCAGGATAAATGGTGTATTCAATTTATACCAGGATGGTTGGAGATGTGAAAAATCTTCCTTTTTTTTCCGATAGGCTAAACAAGCATAAGACCTGATGTTACAATTAATTTTTTTTTCAATGTGCTAAGGGTGAAAGGTGAACCATAAAAAGGAAACCATACAACATAATGAACTTTAAGATATTTGTGAATTGGAAGAGTTAGGAGCTAACACAGTTCAACTAATTGCTTCTCTCTCCAAAAACTAATGGAAAATCATTTTTTGTTGTTGACTTGCTTTTACCAAGCAAGTCAGTGTAGCTTAATTGTGCAGTTTGAAGGTATGAATTAATTACTTTGTTTTCATTTCTTCAAACAATTATGCAGTCTATTTCAAATGCAAATGATTGTTTATTCTGCTTGGTTGGTATTACTTGTTGTGGCTAGCTTTAATGCCTTAGAATGCATTAGGAGAGTATTAAGCATCTCCATCAGAGCAGTGAAGTGTTCCTTTAAAGACAAACTCTGCTATTGTCTATGTATTTCTGTTACCTAATCCTATTCCCACAAAACATTTGGACTCCATGCCTTTGGCTGGTATAGTACCTGAGAAGGGGACAAGAAGTTTCCATGCTGTTAGTGCAGTGATTTTTGAAGCCTAGTTGACCGGAGTCTTCTAGATGGACTGTTGGCTGTTCCAAAATGCAAATAATTGATGTTTAATGCTATGGTAGCAGCTATTCAAATTCAAGCACTTAGATTTGAGGATTCTGCCCCATCATGCACCTGATGTGTCTCAACCAGGCCAACTCTTGCCTGCATGGCAAGGGCTTTAAGTGTGAGATAGCAATGTGGTTTTATAAGCAACATTTACGTTGCTGTTAATTTTGTTTAGATATGAATAAGAAATGTTTGTCCTGAAGATTGTAATTTTATAATGATAGAATACATGGTTTCTATTAATGTTATAAAATATTTTGCTACCGTGAATTGATTTCATAAAAATGCAATTAATTTTTTTTAGTAATGGAGGAAAAGTGATTTATTCTCCATTTTGAGATTCACAAATCCAACTGCTAAATTAATTAAGCATCTTTTTGTAATTTAAAAATTTGTTTCCAGGTTTTCTAGAAGCCGAAAAAGTTTTAGGCGTTCTTCAGTTCGGCGGCCGAAACACTTTAACAGAATCTTTGTGGAAGATAATGGTAACTATAAGAGCAGAACTGAGCAAGTCTGTCCTGTTAATCTAACACAACCAGAGTCACCTGCAAGAGCAACAATGGCCAGTCTAGAAACTGAAAAACACAATATTGTCCCAGTTAATAGTAGAGTTCCATTGATTGAATTGTCGCTGAATGACTGCAAGCCTCCAGAATTGCAGAAGAGTCATGTGGCCAACTTAGCTCAATCTCTTCTGATTTCTGAAGATGTGAACTTGTTTCAAGAAACAGTTAAAGCAAAACAACCTATGAGTGAAACTATTTTGGAAACTGCAATGAACCCCAGCAGCCCAAATCCTGAAGGAATGAAGCTGAAAATTGATGTTACTGCTAAAGTAAATGCAGTTACTGGAGACACCCATTTAGCTAACTGGGAGTTAGGCGATACTCCCATTGCAGATGGGGGTTCCAACTCTGGGGAAGTTGAAAATAAGCTTGTTCGCAACCATAATCGCAGATCGGTACGGAAAAGCATTAGCAGTCGCCGGTCCAGCTGCTTCAGATTGATGGATAAATTTTCACTGAATGTTCAACGGACTACCATGGTGCGGAAATCCAGCAGAAAATCTTTGCACAAATCAGTTGCCTGGAGAAAAAATATGCAGGAGTCCTCTGCTTCCAGTTGTAAGTTTTCAAACTAAGGAAAATTCACAGCTGCTTTGTATTCTAAATGCAGAATGGCTCCCCTTGTGCTCTCCTTTCTGAGCACCTTTTTTGACCAAAACTTGTGCTAAAAGAATCTATTCAATCATAAAAGGGTTATTCTGCAGGTGGAGCCCTACTGACTCTCCAAATGAGCTCTATGACTCCACCATTCTCATGCCTTTTCCCCATAATCTTGCATATTCTTTTTAGTTAAATAATCTACTGCCTCAATAGAACCTGCTTCCACTACACTTCCAGGCAATGCATTCCAGAACTGAACTGTTTTAAGAAAAACATTATCACATTACACTTGCTTCTTTTGCAAATCACTTGAAATCTGCATCTTCCTGTTCTTTAGTAGACTTTTAACAAGGAAATGGTTTCTCCCAATCTCCTTCATTCAGTACCCTCTGATTTTGCAAACATCAATCAGAACTACTCTCACCAGAGAATAGTCCAGCTTCTCCAATTTTTCTGTTATCACTGAACATTCTCATCTCTGCAGCTATTTTTGTAAGTCTTTTCTGCACTCTATGCAATGTGTTTACCTTATTCTTATGCGGTACCCATAACCATACATAATAATCCAGGCAAAGTCTAATCTGTGACTCGTATAAATCTTTAGCATCACCTCCTTGCTGTATTAGTGAAGAGGTTACAAGGAAAAGCTATAACTACCCAGAATTTAAAGAAATTCTATGGAGAATAATTGACTATCTTGAATTCTCCTTGGACTTTTGCCAAATTTCTGTCAAATTGAATCTTAAGTAAACTCTTCCATTGTCCAAAGTTTTTTTTTTAAGCCTAAAGAATCTAATTAATTGCCCTTCATTTCTAAAGAAATGAAATGCAGCATTAACCAAAAAGGTTGTAAGTTTCTTTTGGGTTTCAAGGATGACTTAGATGGGCTGTTGCCAACAAATGAAATTTTAGAATTATTAGAAACCTAAACTAACCTGGCCATAATATTTCATTAATTATGATGAAGGTAATTTTCTATCTAAAACTGATAGTCCAGATCTGGTTAAATCCATTTTTTAACTTTCAGATCAAAGAGCATTTGTCTAGCTTTTCCTTTTGTCCATTCATTACCTCTGTATGCTGACAGGTTCTTGAGAAGTGCGATTGCCTTTTTCTTTCCTTCAGATTTTGGAACAAAAAGTCTTTTTACTGGAGGTTTCTGCTTTCTCTTCCTAGAAATACAGATTTTGTAGTTTCGGTTTCTTGACTCTGTTGCTGTAGTTTAATGAAAAGCCAAATGTGGAAAGAGCCAGCAAAATATTTTAAAATAGCGATTTAATATGCCAAACTAATTGAGCAAGGATAGTGAAATTATCCAAGATTATGCAGGTTCATTAACAGTGAGAAAATAAATCCAGATTATAAAAGGCACACTGTGCTTTGCATTCATGTTTCAGTAGTGACCTTAAGCAGCAATCCTGTTTGGTTTTTTTTAGTATTTCAACCCCAATTCCTCACTCTACCCAATGAATTTTCAAAATTTTCAATACGCTGTAATTTGAATCTAATACTGTTTCTCATTCTCTTCATGAGGATGATTTTGAACATGGAACATGAAACATTTCATAGAATCACTACAGTGTGGAAATAGGCCCTTTGGCCCAACAGATCCACACCAATCCTCTAAAGAGTATCCCACCCAGACTCATTTCCCCTATTACTCTACATTTCTCCCTGACTAACCTGCACATATTCTTCCAAATTTTAGAATATTGTTGGACTGTTTAATTCTACAGACTTTATTTGTATCAGCTTCTTGAATCTTTACCTAATACTTGATTGAGCTCTTTGACACTGCAAGTTTTGTTTTATACCAACGTTCTTTTCACTTTTGATTTAATTTCCTTTTCCTTTTGTCCTTAGATCATAACTCTGTTCAGAAATTGAAGAAAAATATGGAAGAAGAATGGTGAGATTTGTCTTTTGAGTAGCTGGCTTGTGGCTGAATGAAGTACAATCCATTTTTAAAAAAATTGTCATCCCTTAAAGGAGATCTCCTCTGGAAGATGTCTTGCTCTATAACTCTCCCAAGAAACTAGTTTCAATGTAGAAACCAGAGCAGTAATACTAACCTTGTCCTGGAGGTAATTGCTTTAACTGGAGTCCTTTCACAAATGCAAGTTGCTCTCTGCTTCCTTCCCAAGTGCGTTTTATAGATTATGCTATAGGCTAGTACAACACAGTCACCAAACAATCCTGTTTCTATTTAGCATTCACTAACTATTATAGATTTGTAGCATAGCTCTTACATGGGGAACTCTGCCGACTTTGATTGCTAAATCCTTTCTAAACCAACTTCACAAGTTCTATTTTAGTGACTTTATTTTTCTAATTGAAGTCCAACTTGTTTGTGTTAATTACCTTTTTAGTCACTACTTGAAAACTTCAAACTTCAATTTGTTATTCATTAAAGGCAAAGACTGATTTAGGGATAGTCAACATGGCTGTGTGCATGGGAACTCATGTCTCTCAAACTTGATTGAGTTTTTTGAAGAAGGAACAAAAGGATTGAGGAGGGCAGAGTGGTAGACGTGATCTACATGGACCTACCAGGCATTTGACAAGGTTCCCCATGGGAGACTGGCTAGCAAGGTTAGATCTCATGGAATACAGGGAGAACTCACCATTTGGATACAGAATGGCTCAAAGATAGTACTGTTGTGCCACCGTGCCGCTCATTGTAGTAGCCTCCACCACTTCCTCTGGCAGCTCATTCCATACACGAACCACCCTCTGCGTGAAAAAAAATTGCCCCTTAGGTCTCTCACCTGAAACATATGCCCTCTAGTTCTGGGCTGCCCGACCCCTGGGAAAAGAGTTTGTCTATTTATCCTATCCATACCCCTCATGACTTTATAAACCTTTATAAGGTTATCCCTCAGCCTCTGACGCTCCAGAGAAAGCAGCCATAGCCTATTCAACCTCTCCCTATAGCTCCAGTCCTCCAACCCTGGCAACATCCTTGTAAAACAGTTAGCACTGCTGCCTCACAGTGCCAGAGACCCGGGTTCAATTCCCACTTCAGGCAACTGTCTGTGTGGAGTTTGCACATTCTCCCCGTGTCTGTGTGGGTTTCCTCTGGTTGCTCCGGTTTCCTCCCACAACACAAAAATGTGCAGGTTAGGTGAATGGGCCATGCCCTAAATTGCACGTAATGATAGGTGAAGGGGTGAATGTAGGGCAATGGGTCTGGGTGGGTTGCTCTCCGGCAGACTTGTTGGGCCGAAGAGTTTGTTAGTGGAATTCATTGCCATAGAGTGCAGTGGAGGCCGAAACGCTAAATGTCTTCAAGGCAGAGATTGATAAATTCTTGATGTCACAAGGAATTAAGTGCTACGGGGAGAATGCGGGTAAGTGGAGTCGAAATGCCCATCAACCATGATTGAATGGCGGAGTGGGCTCGATGGGCCGAATGGCCTTACTTCCACTCCTATGTTTTAGTGTCTATAGAAGCCAGGGTGTGCTGGTGAGGGTTGTTTTTCAGACTGGAGGTATGTGACCAGTGGAGTGCCACAAGGATCAGTGTTGAGTCCACTACGTTTTGTCATTTATATAAATGATTTGGATGCGAGCATAAGAGGTATAGTTAATAAGTTTGCAGATGACACCAAAATTGGAGGTGCGGTGGACAGTGAAGAAGGTTACCTCTGATTACAATGGGATTTTCATCAGATGGGCCAATGGGCTGAGAAGTGGCAGATGGACTTTAACTTAGATAAATGTGAGGTGCTGCATTTTGGGAAAGCAAATCTTAGCAGGACTTATACACTTAATGGTAAGGTCCTAGGGAATGTTGCTGAACAAAGAGACCTGGGAGTGCAGGTTCATCTCTCCTTGAAAGTGGAGTCGCAGGTAGATAGGATAGTGAAGAAGGCGTTTGGTATGCTTTCCTTTATTGGTCAGAGTATTGACTACAGGAGTCGAGAGGTCATGTTGCGGCTGGACAGGACATTGGTTAGGCCTCCGTTGGAATATTGCATGCAATTCTGGTCTCCTTCCTATCAGAAAGATGTTGTGAAACTTGAAAGTTGCCAGGGTTGGAGGATTTGAGCTGTAGGGAGAGGTTGAATAGGCTATGGCTGCTTTCTCTGGGTTGTCGGAGGCTGAGGGGTAACCTTATAAAGGTTTATAAAGTCATGAGGGGTATGGATAGGATAAATAGACAAACTCTTTTCCCAGGGGTCGGGCAGCCCAGAACTAGAGGGCATATGTTTAGGGTGAGAGGGGAAAGATAGAAAAGAGACCTAAGGGGCAATTTGTTTTCACGCAGAGGGTGGTATGTGTATGGAATGAGCTGCTGGAGGAAGTGGTGGAGGCTACTACAATTGCATCATTTAAAAGGCATCTGGATGGGTATATGAATAAGAAGGGTTTGGAGGGATGTGGGCCAGGTGCTGGCAGGTGGGATTAGATTGGGTTGGGATAACTGATCGGCATGAACGAGTTGGACTGAAGGGTCTGTTTCCGTGCTGTACATCTGACTCTAATTGGTTTGAAATGTTCTACTTCTTTGTAGACAAAATGCATCCTGTTTTCGGTGATTGCCAGTGAGTCTGGTTACTAGGTGTTATACAATGTCAAAGTGCTTTGAAACCTTTTTAAGAACTTTCTGCAAGGCTTCAGATTTTAAGCTGCATAGTTCATTTACACAAATGTTGGTACCATATCTGAAAGTTTGTGACCATTGTTGTAGTCAAGGGTGGTAGAAGATGAAAACTGTCCAAATGTGAAAGACGCAATTAGCACAGGAATGATTTCCACCGTGCTTAAGTCTTTATTTTTAAATATGTCTTGGTGGGGACAAAAAAAGACATTTTGCCAGACCGTTTTGTCTTATACTCAACCTGATATTCTTGCAAATTGTTCTCGGGGAAAGCTACATGTATGTACTGTGTGTGAGAGAGGGGAGTGCTGACTGGATGGCAAATGGGCTCTTGTTAGAGGTCTTGCCATGATAAATGCAGTAAATAATAATGGTTGACTGTTCCCTGCCAGGCTTTGTTTAAATCTTAAACGGGCTAATTGTCCTGACCAGAATCAATGATAAATGATCTTATGAACAGGATGCATTTTGTCTACAATGCATTAGAACTTTTCAAACCAATTATGAACACCACATTTGAACCGGAGATTCGTTTTGTACAGTAACTAAAAGATAGTGTAAACAAGTTGAATTTAATTTAGAGAAATATGGTCACTAAAATAGGACTGAGAACCTGGTTGTCATGACTTTTATGGAGTTGAAATGGGCAAAATGTGTGTACATGTTCTCTTGCCTCTAAAGAATAGGGCCCTATGTAGCTTCCAGTACAGCTATGTGCCATCCTAAATTAACAACAAAATTTTGTGCACACAAGGGATAATTCAAGTGCAGAATCGATGTTGGACGCCTGTGTTGCAAGTTTTCTAAACATGATCAACGCCTTGTTAAATGCAAATAGTTGAAGTGATATGCTGTTGGATATGGTCTCCCAGTCTTTGGAATGTATGGTCTACATACCTAAGTCTATTCTGTGATCTAGATGTTTTCTAAAACATCTGAAACAGGTGGGACTTGAACCTGGGCCTCCTGGGTCTGGACTAAAAGTGATTAAATTCCACCATAGCAGCTGAGACAATCTGTGACATTTTCAAAGAATAGATATCTTGAAAGGCCCACAGTTCTTTTAAACAGTCAGTTCATCCACTTTTGTAATGTTGATGAATTCTATGGTACTTCTTTAAAAAGAAAATTCCAGGATGCTGCTCCATATTTTTGCCCAGAAACTGATAAGCTTCTCTCTAAGGGAACCTGGTCCACAGGGAGTGGTACAACGAAGAAGTGGCCAGGAGAACCAAGTTTTAGCATCTGAAAGTTACTCACATTTTAAAGCATGTATATTTTTTTGGCCAGCTTGCACATTACCTCGAAGAGCTCTTTTTTTTGCTTTTGACAAGCTGACTACTTCCTGAGTGATTTGCTTCTCTCATTGTATTCCTGTTTCCGTCTCCGTATGTCTTTTTGTCTGCATCTGTACCTTCACATTCCCAGTTCCTTTGCTGTAGTTCTTTTTGCCTCTGGCTCTTCTCTTGTGTCTGTCTCATGTGGTGTCTGTTTCAAACTGCCTTCCATTGGTGCACTCAAATCATGTGAACCAGTATATGTTAATATCTAAGAAATGTACAATTGATCACTTTGCAGTTGATGCAACTTGCTTGGACCTTGTTCAAATATTATGCAAACATATGAAATAGAAGCCGAAGTAGACCATTTGTCCTTCAAACCTGCTCAGCCATTCAGGAAAAGAATAGCTAATCTGTTTGCTTTGAATTCTACATTCACATCTACCCCATAACCTTTTTTATATTTAAAAAACAAAACCTTTAGATTCCCCTGTCTAACATTTTTATCCACTCCTGTCGTAAAAAGATTTAATAATCCCATCTCCATCATTTTGTGAAGCTGTGTTCCAAAGTACCACTACACTTGCGGAAAAGGTTCCCCCCATCCCTCACCTGAAAGGGCAACTGCCAATTTTAATTCTGCACTGACCCGTATGAGGAAACATCATTTCTGCATCCATCTTGTCAAGATTGTTCAGGACCCTATTTCGTTTCAATCAAGTCACTGTCATTCTTAAATCTGCAGTGGAAACCAGGTCAGTCCTTCCAAGTCAACCCACTCATTTCAAACATTCATCTTGTAAGCCATCTCCAATACATTTACATCACTTAAATAAAAATACTATAGCTGCATATCATGTTCAAGATTTGGTCCAACGATGTCCTGCATAACTGAAGTATAATCCTTTTTAAACAACTGAAGCATTTTATGTTCCATTCCCCTCAAAGGACAACAAGCTTTCTTGATTGCATGCTGTACCTGCATAATAACTCCTGCACCAGAATGCCCAAATCTCTCTGTACCTTTGGGATTTCTGCAGTCATTCTCCAATTAAGATAATATTCTACTTTTTCATTCTTTCCTGCTGAAAGGATCAACTTCACATTTTCTCACATCAGATCCCTCCCAATTCTTTTTCCCACCCATTCTGCATCCATCTGTAACCTCCTTAGTCTTCACAGCTTAACTTTCCTCCCTGTCTTTGTGTGTTCTGTAAATATATCTGCCATGTTTTTGCTCCCCTCATTTAAGTCATTCATGGAAATCGATCTTTAAGAAAAATGTTGAAGCCACAGCACAGACACTTACTCATCACATGCTGCTAATCAGGCAAGGATCCACTTATGCATAATCTATTTTGTCAGCTGTACTTATATCCATACTTATTAATATTATCCCATACAATTTGTTTTTATTTTTCACATTAATCTTTGTGGCACCATATCCAATGCCTTTTTAAACCCAAATGTTGTATGCCTCCTGTGTTCCTTCATTCACAATGCATATTGTTCCCTCTGGTCAGTTAGCTCAGTTGGATGAATGGGCTGGTTCATGGTGCATTACAAGTGCAATTACTGTACCAGCTGTCCACCTTCTCGACCTCCTCCTTCGCTTGAGGTGTGGTGACCCTCTGGTTAAACCAGTTATTTCTCTGAGAGGGCAGCCTATGCTCTGCTAGCACTGTGGTGACTTTATTCCCTCCAGAAAAGAAATTGGTTAAACATGACTTTCCTTTGAAATCGTGCTGACTCTTCCAATTTAACTTAGGTTTTTTAAAGATAGATAAATTTTGTTTAGTTTGGAAATGTGGTTGGCATGAACTAATTGGATAGAAGGGTCTGTTTCCGAGTTATTTGACTAAGTGCACATCCATAATCTCTCTAACCAATTTGTAACATCTTCCTAACAACGGATATCCAGTTAACTGGATTTCAGATTCCTGTTTACTAAAACCTCCTACTTGAATATAGAAATTATGGGCTGGGGGTGGGGGAATGGATTCTTAAGGTCCATTGCTTTTTCACAGCCGTGATAAAGAAATTGCAACTTTTCTTTCCTGTAATGCTTTTAGGGTAGAGAGTTATGTTTTTGTTTTCAGGCTAACAAATGGAGCATTAAACATTGCCTCTTGTGCACCTTCAAAAGTGATGGAAATAAATATAAAAGTTCTAGAGCTGGCCACATGCCTTTTGCTGCAAGGGTACCATGGTTTGAGGAGGTCTAGCACCATTATCTTGGGACAACTGCTGATGGAGCTATCCACATTCTTGCATCTCAGAATTGCAGCTGCTGTAGGAGGCAGTGCAAGAGGCAATACAAAGATGAGAATTAATCTATGTAATTGAAGGTGAGCAGGGGTGATATCTTTGCCCTGATTTGTTATTTTTGTGAACCTTCTATCTCAACTGACAGAAGAAATTCAACAATTTGGTACAATATATGACTGAAGAAAGTACATTAATTTTTGGCAAAAGCATCTGGATCCAGATCCTGGAAATATAATTGCATCATTGGGATTGGATGGATGATTTCACTTTTATCTGGGCTGCTAAGGATCACTTCAACTGCTTTGAAAGTTACATTTAAATATAGAAGATGGGGATGAATTGTTGGCCATTCAAGCCCTCGTGTCTACTCTG
The DNA here is from genome assembly GCF_004010195.1 of Chiloscyllium plagiosum. Classification (NCBI taxonomy): domain Eukaryota; kingdom Metazoa; phylum Chordata; class Chondrichthyes; order Orectolobiformes; family Hemiscylliidae; genus Chiloscyllium; species Chiloscyllium plagiosum. The sequence goes on along the minus strand of NC_057725.1, from coordinate 49,845,205 downwards.
CTAATCTTTAATACCGGTAGCCCCCACTATCTGAAAATAGAATGTTCTCAGGAAACCTTTCATACACCAAAAATGGTGTGAAGCAAAGGTGCATGATTTATATGGGAAAACATCGCTTTTGTTGTGTAAAAACAAAAATCCTCTTTGGATTTTCAAAACAGGTACTAATATAGGTCTTTCATAAAAGCGAAATTATGTAAAGTGAATGTTCGAAAAGCAGGGAATTCCTGTATTATGGATGATCATGGAGCTCAGTATCTAAATTTTACATTGCCCCACCAAATATCCCTTGATTCCTCCAGCTGTAACAGCTTTGTTACCTCCTTCTTGGGAAAACACTATATTTTGGCCTCACCACTTTGTGGTAATGAGATGAATTCAACAGGATCACAACCCTAGATGAAGAAAGTTCTCCTCATCTCAACCCTAAAAGGGGTACCCCTTATTTTTCAACATGATCCCTCGTTCTGGGCTCTCCCACCATCAAACATCTAACCTGTCCAATCCCTTTGAAGTTTGTAAGTTTCTCTGCAATTCACCCTCATTCTTCTAAATCCAGTGAGTATAATCTTAACTGACTCTTCTCTCCTTTTACATCAGTTCTGCCATCCCAGGACTCCAGTAGTGAGCAACACTTTTGGCAAAGGTTGTTGGATGTGATTTTGGGCTGAAGATTCCTTGGCTGAGTTGGACATCCTTTCTTTTAGCTTAAAGTTAGGGGTGATTGTAGTGGTTCAGTGGTTAGCACTACTGCCTCTCGGTGCCAGAGACCAAGGTTCAACTCCAGCCTTTGATGACTGTGTATGTGGATTTTACACATTGTGTTTGTGTGGGTTCTCTCTGGGTGTTCTGGTTTCTTCCTACACGCAAGGTTTGCGGGCTAGATTGATTGATTAGCCATGTGAAATGCAGGGTTACGGGAATGGTGTGGGTCTGGATGGGATGCTCTTTGCAGAGTCCAATGGGCCAAACAGACAGAATCCCTACAGTGTGGAAGCAATGATCAGCCACCAAACAGTGCTATGTGATTGTGATTGTGATAAAGTTGCCCTTCTCACTTATTGGAAACTTGTTGCATCCTCCAAACCGTTTTTCTTTTGGTTTGTCACGTTTGTACAGTGCTGAAAGTAATCTGTAACCCTTTTACTAAATTAGTTTCAATGTAATGTTTTTGGATAAATTCAGTGCTCAATATAGAGATGGGTGGTGCAGTGGCTCAGTGGTTAGCACTGCTGCCTCACAACACCAGAGTCCCAAGTTCGGTTCCAGACTCAGGTGACTGTGTGGAGTTTGTACATTCTCCCCATGTCTGCTCTGGTTTCCTCTCACAGATGTGAAGGTTAGGTGAATGGCTATGCTAAATTGCCCCAAGGATTCAGGATGTGTAGGCAAGGTGCATTAGTCAGGGGAAATGTAGAGTAATAGAAGTAGGGGAATGGGTCTGGGTGGGTTACTGTTCGGACGGTTGGTGTGTACTTGTTGGGCCAAATGGCTTGTTTCCTCACTGGAGGGATTCTATCATTGTGAGTCTCAAAACTGAAAATGAAGAAATGGTACCAAATATGTATTACCATTGTTTTATGGTGGTCTTTACTACAAATGGGCATCAAAACAGAAAAAAAAAAATCATACTTTCTTGGTCCAGCCCCTTCATCAAGTTTCCCTCCTTCTGTTCCCCTCATGTTATGATTGGAGGAGCAGCAAGAACTGGCACCTGTGATTTGAAGGAGTTGGTGCATTTATTCTGGCTAGTATTGCTGCTGTCATACCAGGATTCTTTTGGCTGCCCCATGACCAATTGTGTTGCAATGTGGCCAAGGAGGAGAATGCAAAAACGCAGAGGAGGCAAATGGACCTAACACTGAGACCAGGAGCAGAGCCTGGGGTAGCTGTTATTTTGGCCTCTCCCTTCTCTTGACCTGGATGTTGTACATGCAGCTAGGAGAGTGGGGGATTTGGTTGATCTTTGACCTTTTCATTGGGATAGCATAGGTGAATTTGGGTGTTGTTTTCAAGGGAAGTGAGAGCTAGATAGACTTTGCACGAGTGCCAGTTCATGGGGATGAGAGTTTGGAGTCTGGGTCTGGAGCCATGCATTGTCTGATTGGTAGCTTGGTGCTGCAACATTAGTTTGTGTCAATTTCCTTTGTACTTTTTGGACCTGTGAAAATTAGTAGCGATGTCTGTTTGAAGTGTGTGCTGAAAACATACGTCGTGAAGGGAAAGAAATGTGAAATAGAACAAAACCGGCCCCAGTGCAAGCAGGTGGAACTAGTTTTAGTTTGGGAGCATGGTTGGGGTGGACTGGTTGGACGAAAGGGCCTGTTCCCGTGCTGTATGATGAGTCTGCACCCTCCAAAACATGTATAATTTGCTTTCAATTAAATTTTAAGTGGTTGCATATGAGATGCTTTTCCTGTCAAAATTTTCATTTTGGAAATAGTAAGGGAAATGTATTTCTTTCAAATTAGTTTATAAAACATGTTTTGTAGGAAACCAAATACCAAGACCTGGCTCCTGGATATCAAGCTTTAAGGAATTAATTATGTAATCTTGTGTTTCTTTTCTTGCTGTATATTCAATCTAAAGATAATACTTTCTGGATTTTAAGGATATGTCGCCATGTGACTATGACCTAACAAAGGAGTTGGTGAGCATGAAAATGCCCCTTAATCAAAGGATAGTGCTCTTGGGGTAATTTCAAAAAGCAATCCTGAGGAAAGAAAATTTATTTTGACTCATCCTGGACAACTTTAAACAGAAAAGTAGATTAGTTTCATTTTGTTTTTGCAATACTTTTGAGATGGCCATAAAGTAGCTTAATCTAAAAATTTAATGTGTGTTTTGGAAATAAATTCAATGAGTTGTAAGTTGTATTAAATTGCAAGTTTCTTCCACTTGTCAGAAGATTTCTATGACATACCTTTTTATCAAAAGGCTTAACAGTATTTGTTCTGATCTTTAGTTCAAAATATTGAAAATTATAGCATACTTAGAACAATGTTTTGTTATTGCAGTGTTGAAGTGACTGAACCAAATCAAAATCGACCAGTCATGTTGGTAGGTATCATTCAAATTGTATTGCTCTTCTAAGCTTTTGACATTTAATTTCTATAGTAGTTTAATTAGCGATGTGAGCAATCATGCAAACCACACCCTTTCTTTGAGTTGTTCTATTTATCTGCAGGGTCCTGAAAAGCACGGTCCTCGATGCACTAGAAATGCCACAAAAATTGTGAAGGCCAACCTTGAGAATGTGTCTCGGCTGCAAGCTTGTAGAAATTCACCAAGGTTTCAGGGAAAAGGTTTGTGGTCAATTTCTTTTTTTTTAAAGTTCAATTTTACTTTTGGAAAACTCACCATAGTTATATGGTTTTGTTTTGAGATGGTGTTCTTGCTAATTTTTTTAAAGACTGGAATTTTCTGTGTAGAGTGTGTTGAAGCTTGTAAAAAGCCAAGTCGGAAAGAACAGTCAGATACTGAACCAATGTGAGGCAAAAACTATTTCAAACTCGTGATTTTGGATGAATTGTCACCTCCTCCAAGAGGATAAGGAAAAGCTGTGCATGATGGGCAATTAAGTGGAGTGGCTTTGTTTTAATAAAAATAACCATTTGCAATTCTACAGCCATAGTGTGTGCTTTGAGATATTGTTTTCTGGGTAGTCATCATTGCAACCTCAAATTAATTTGTTGAAGGTCAGCAATGCTGCTTTACATTGTGAAGCCTATATTGGGTACAGTGATTGTGCACTTTCCTGTGTATTGAAATGTACCAGTGAAGTCTATTCTTCCTGAAATGCAGTGGTTAGCACTGCTGCCTCACAGTGCCAGGTTCCCAGGTTCGATTCCAGCCTCTGGCGACTATCTGTGTGGAGTTTGCACATCCTCCCTGTGTCTGCATGGGTTTCCTCCGGGTGCTCTGGTTTCCTCTCGCAGTTCAAAGATGTACAGGTCAGATGAATTGGCCATGTTAAATTGCCCATAGTGTGAGGTGCATTAGTCAAGGGAAATGAGTCTGGGTGAGTTACTCTTCAGAGGGTCGGTGTGGATATGTTGGGCCAAAGGGCCTGCTTCCACACTGTAGGGAATCTATTCTAATCTAAAATCTCCTGATGTAGGGCAATCATTACAACTTGAATCTTCAAAGTGCTGCTGGACTAAGGGCTTTCTTCAGCATCTTTGTACACTTCCCTGTGCTAAGTATATGCCTTGCATGGACTTATCCATGCATGTGAGCAATCCAAATATTTTGTCCAAATGTATGCCTTATCTGGTAGAGACAGCAGTTGCTGACTTCCCTCCATTTTAAGTCTTAGCAGACCTGCATGACTCAGCATAGTTCTGTTCACATAACAGGCCATTGCCAAACCTCTGAGGTTCCTGTTATCCTCAGTCTTATCCAACGTCACCCTGTCTACATACAATGCAAACTTCAAAGAATTATGTACCTGAGCCCCAAGGTCTCTGTTCTACAATAGTACCATTAATTGTCTTGCCCTTTTTTTTGTGTTTTTTTCAGATTAGATTAGTGTGGAAACAGGCCGTTCGGCCCAACAAGTCCACACCGCCCCGCCGAAGCGCAACCCACCCATACCCCTACATCTACCTCTTACCTAACACTACGGGCAATTTAGCATGGCCAATTCACCTGACCTGCACATTTTTGGACTGTGGGAGGAAACCGGAGCACCCAGAGGAAACCCACGCAGACACTGGGAGAATGTGTAAACTCCACACAGTCAGTCGCCTGAATCGAGAATTGAACCCGACTGCATTTTACCAAAATGCAGAACCTCATTTATCCAAATTAAACTCAATGTGCCACTCCTCAGCCCATTAACCCAGTTGATCAAGATCTCTTTGTCATCTTAGCTACCCTTCACTTCCACTATACCATCAATTTTGGTGTCATCTACAAACTTACCAGCCATGCCTCCTATGTTCTCATCCTAATATTTGTACAAAATGACAGACAAAAGTGGACCCAGCACTGGTCCCTGTGAAACACTGCTGGTCACAGGCCTCCAATTTAAAAAAAACAATTCTCTATCAACACCCTCCTGCTGTTAATCCAATTTGCAAGCTCACCCTGAATGTGATTGAGCTTTACGAATTCGTCTAACATATGATTGTCAAAGGCTTTACTAAAGTCCAATTAATCAGTATCTTCTACGCTGCCATCATTTATCTTAGTTTTCTTTTGAAAGGAAATAACAATCAAGTCTGAGATAGGGTTTCCCTTGAACAAAACCATGCTGGCTATTTCTCATCATTCCTTGTCTCTCCAAATGTGTGCACATCCTATTGTTCAGAATCACTTGCAACAGCTTACCCACGACTGATCCAGAGTTCTAAAGAACTCTGGCTTTCCATGCATCCCTTTTTAAATGAAGGCACAAAATTAGCCACTCTCCAGTCATCCAGCATCTAACCCATTGGTATAGGTAGCATAAATATTTCTGCAAGGAGCCCCACAATTTCCTCTCTAACTTCCCACAATGTCCTGGAATACACTAGATCAGGTCCTGGAGATTTATCCATTTTTATACAGGGCAACTCGTATATCTGCAGATTGGGTAACTGAAAAGGCAGTAACACTCAGTTTACTGCAGCCTGAACGTATTATAGCAATCATTCCAGGACCCAAGGGCTGCCGGAAATGAATGGGTTTGCTCTACCTGCAGTTCCTGGCTTCTGCTGTAGGTCTCAGAACGTATCCCACGTGGATATGAGGGACTACTGTATTTTCTAAGATCTCTAGGATTTCCTCTTCTGAAATGTGAACTATTTTCAAAACATCAATGTTTGAGTTCCGTAGCCTGTATAGCTTTCTCTTTTAGGAGTTGAATTTGGGGAACATTCCTAACTTGGGTGAATCAGTAATCTTGAAGAGTGTGATGCTGGAATAGTACAGCCAGTCAGGCAGCATGCGAGGGATAAGAGAATCAATGTTTCAGGCATAGGCCCTTCATCAGGAATCAGATTCCATAGGGTTGTTGACAAGAATTTAGCATGCACGTCAAAATTGGTTGCAGAGTAACAGGATGACACATAGGCATGCACACATGCAAATAGACCCCTTCATTGCTCCAGGATACCAAGTTATAGTCAGAAGTGACTATTGCATTCTTGCACAAGAAATGGATTTATGCCCAAAATGACAATTCTCCTGCTCCTTGGATGCTGTCTGACCAGCTGCTTTTCCACACTCTGACTCTGATCTCCAGCATCTGCAGTCCTCACTTTTTCTCCTGAATTAGAAATGTACCAATATTTGTGCACTGTGCCATAAAATTTGAGCTTTAAAACAATTTGTTTCCAAGATTGAGGTTTTTTGGAGCCAATTCATTTTTGACTGGCCATTTTGGACAGCTATTTTCAGGATGGATAAACTTATAACCGAGAAATCTGTCTGGCCACTGAAATGACTGCATTAGCAATCTGATCTATGCGAAAAGATAGCAAATTAAAAATGGGCTGTTAAAATCATAGCTGTCCCATTTCTTGTGCAAGAATGCAATAGTCACTTCTGACTATAACTTGGTATACTGGAGCAATGAAGGAGTCTAGTTTCATGTGTGCGTGTATCATTCTGTAACTCTGCAACTAATTTTGATGGGCATGCTAAATTCTTGTCAACAACCCCATGGAATCTGATGCCGCTTCCAGATTTTAACCTTGTCTGGGGTCATGTTCCTGTTAAGCTGTGCAGGTACCCTGAGGCTCCTGTTACGATCTTGGCATGCCTTCTGGTGTGCTGACGTTGATTTTCAGGTTTGCAATGCAGTGTGATGAAGTCATTTCAATTCTTACCTGATTGATACTAAGTTGGAGTTGAGAGAGCATTGGAATGCAAGTTATGATTTGAGATTTAACGGTAGCTTTGAAACTGGCTGACCATTACAATCAGAATAGATCACTTTGCCTGTTTCTTGGTATGTTGATTATTTGTTTTATAACTCCATAGATAGCAGCAATTCTGATGAACTGAATTCTGACAATCTGAGGCTTGGGTGAGTTTTTGAAGATGATTGTATGTTTGGTTTCAACTGAATGGCGAGCTTAATGTCCTGAAGTTAAATATAGCACATGACCAACATTACAATGATTTGCATGTATAACTGAATACCAAAATACAAAAATCCTTTTGCATATTTCATGTTTTGTGTGAAGAGGGAGTGGTCTAAAAGATTCTACTGTGGTAATAGTTTGTAAATGGTTTGCAGATCAATGTTCTCTGAAAGTGAGGCCATTATTGCAAATATAGTTGAACAATAGCCTGCCCATCTAAGTTCTGAGTCTGTGACTATGACTGTCCCAGGCACACTGTCGCCATTAAAACATAGATTGGAGGAGGCGATTCAGGCCTTCAAGCCTGATCTGCCATCCATCACGATCATGGCTGATCATCCAACACAATAGCCGAATTCTGATTTCTTCCCATAAACCCTGGTTCTATTCGCCCTAAGTGCTATATCTCGCCACCCCTTCAATACATTTAATGTTTTGGCATCAATTACTTCCTGTGGCAATGAATTCCACAGCCCCACCACTCTTTGGGTGAAGAAATGTCTCCTCATGTCTGTCCTAATTGGTCCACCCCATTCCTGGGTATATCCTGTTACATTAACAAAACTGACTCCCCAAGATGGTGGCATTGAGAGAATTTGTTTTTTGTTGGGAGAGAGTACCTCTGGAGTACTCAACACTTGACTCTGGACCCCTGTGGAATCTTGTAGCATTAAGCCAAGGTAAGGTAAACCTTGTGCTGATTTAACCTGACCCCAGCATCTTGGAGAGGTTTCAGCCAACTGTGACAAAATGGATCAGCTGAAGGTACTGGGTACGAGAAAGGCTAATGATTCTGGTAGCATTCCAGCAGCAGTAATGATGATATGCTGTAGAATTTGCCATGTTCCGAGCCAAGCTGTTCCAATACTGCTACAACACTAACATCTACCCAACAGCATGGAAATTTGCCGAGAGTTGACCTGTTCATGAAGTGGGACAAATCCAATCTGGCAAATTATTGCCCTGTCAGACTGCACTTAGTCAGCAATAACCTGCTTGTTGATCATCTGTTTGGGTTTTGACTCCTAACCTTATTGCAACCTTGATCCAAACATGAACTAAATGGCTGAATTCCAGAGCATTTGACCAAGTGTGCCATCCAGAGGGGATGACATGGTGGCTCAGTGGTTAGCTCTGCTGCCTCTCAGTGCCATGGACCTAGGTTCAAAGAGTAACCTACCCAGACCCATTCCCTGAACCTATTACTCTATACTTAACCCTAACTAATGCACCTAACCTACACATACCTGATCACTGAGCAATTTAGCATAGCTAATTCACCTAACCTGCATAGATTGGATTGTGGGAGGATGTGCAAACTCCACACAGATAGTTGCCTAAGGCTGGAAATCAACCTGGGTTCCTGGCATTGAGGCAGCAGTGCTAACCACAAGCCACCTTGACCCCCTGACTTTATGGGGCACTACCACGACACCACAACAGCTCCAAGTTCCTCCAGGTAGTGTCCTTGGCCCAACCATCTTAGTTTGTTTATCTCAATCATTTAAGATCGGAATTGGGTATGTGCTTGCTGATCGCACACTTGCTGAAGCAGCCGGGTCCATGTGCAACAAACCACTTGATTGGCACCTAACCCACCACCTTCAACGCTTGTTTCTATCACTCATACACAATTGTAAATGTGTGTATCCTCCTGAAGATGTATTGCAGCATCATATCCATGTTCTTCACAAGGATTTTCCAAACTTATGACCTTTTCAGCTGAAAGGCAAGCACACACAGGAACAAGATTGCATGCAAGTTTCCCTCCAAACAGTGCACCATCATGCCTGGCCATTCTATCACCATTCTTTAATAGATAAAAATCAGCACGGGAATAGGCCCTTCAGCCCACCAAGCCTGAGTCAATACATGATACCTTTTTAAACTTATAAACCTTTTGCCTCCGTGATGTCCATATCCCGCTATTTCCTGCCTTTTCATGTATCTATCAAGCCTCTTAAATGTTACTATTGTATCTGCTTCTGCCACCTCTGACAGTGTATTCTGAGTGCTTACCTCTCTCTCTGTAAACCAAAAAAAACTTGCCTCTTGTATCTCCTTTTAAATGTTTCCCCTTTTTTTTTTTAATTCCTAAACCTTTGCCCCCCAAGTAATTGATATTTCTACCTGGTGGGGTGCTGAGGAGAGAGCGCTCCAACTATCCAATCTATGCGTGCCTCTCATAATTTTGTAAACTTCAGACAGGTCACATCTTAGCCTTCAGCATTCAAGTGAAAACAAACCAAGTTTTTCCAATCTTTCATGGCAAATCCTGGTAAACTGTTTCTGAACACTGTGTCCGAAGCCTCCCCATCCTTCTGGTAGTGTGATGACCAGAACTATATGCAATATTCTAAATATGGCTATCTAATGTTCTGTACAGCTGCAACATGACTGTTCCAATTTTTTTTTGTTAATTTATTTTTTCTTTCTCCGTGCTCCAATGGTTGTACCATTTACTGTATACTTCCCTCGTATATTAAATGTTCCAAAATCCATCATTGCTTTTTTTTCTTTCCAGCTTAAGTTTCATCTGCCACATCTCCACCCAAGTCTTTAGCCGACCTATATCTGCTGTATCCTTGGCTAATCCTCCTCACCATCCCCAGCGCCCCAGTCTTTGTCTGCAAACTTACTAATCATACCATCTGCAATCTCCTCCAAATCATTTTGTACATATTATAAACAATAGGGCTCCGGGCACTGATCCTTGTCACAGACCTCCAGTTAGAAAATACCCTTTCATTGCTACAGTCTTCTATGACCAAGCCAATTCTGTATACATCTTAATAGCTCACTGTGGATATGACTTCACCTTTTATACCAGCCTGCCGTGAGGGACTTTGTCAAATGCCTTGCTAAAGCCCATGCAGGCACCGTCCATCATCCTGTGTCATCTATTATCGGTGCCTGTCTAACTTTGCAGGTGACCTTGTAGAGATTTATAAAATCATGAGGGGCATCGATAGGAAAAAGGCCTTGCTATTCATCCTAGAGCAGGGGAAACCAAAACTAGAGGACAACTGTTTTAAGGTGAGAGGGGAAAGATATTTAAAAGGGACCTGAGGGGTACCTTTTTCATGCAGAGTGGTGTGTGTATAGAATGAGCTGCCAGAGGAAGTGGTGGAGGCTGGGACAATTACAGCATTTAAAAGGGATATACAGGGCTATGGGCCAAAAGCTGGCAAATGGGACTAGATTAGATTGGGATGCCTGATTGGCATGGATGAATTGGACCAAAGGGCCTATTTCCATGCTGTATGACTGAGTCTATAGCTTGAGGCCTGACCAGCACAAAGCCATGCTGTCAATCCCTAATAAGTCCACATTTTTCCAAATTTGAGTAAATCCTATCCTTTAAAAGTCTTCTACAATAATTTCCTTAACACTGATGTAAAGGTCAATAGTCTGATTTTATCTGATTATCCTTTTGCATCCTCCCCATACCCCCAGTTTTTAAAAAACAAAATTGGCTATTCTGAAGTCCTCTGGGACCTCTCCTGTGACTAAAGAGTACAAAGATTTTGTACAAGGCCCAAGCTGTTTCCTTTTTCCAATATTCTGGGATAGATCCCATCAGGTCCTGGGTCTTTGTTTGCATCAATGCTTTTCAAAGCACCCTACAGTGTAATCACCTGTGCAATCTTTGGGGAAGGAAAAAGTTCTGATTCTTGGTCTGGGCGAGAGAAAGGTGTAGTTTTGTTGAACTGAATTCTGAAACACATGGCAGATTTTTAATATTGTTTAATCCCCTCCTATCTGAATAAAATTTCAGCAGTCTTGAGCATATAGTTTGGTTTCTGTTTGTGAATGAACAGATATAAACTATTTAATGTCCTTGAATGAAAATGGTCTAGTAAAAATGATACTAGTTAAGCCTGAATTGATAATGATATCAAAAAGATCATAACCTGTGTTTATGAAATATAATACTACACTTTGCACCATTTTATCAGCTTGAATCATGCTGTTTTGATCATTATTGGCCTTAAAATTTACTCTTTCTCAGATGTAAAAATAATTACAGGCAAGGCGTTGAAAATGTGCATAATCACACTGGGGTGTTGAATTGTGACGATTCTCTGCCAAGAAAGAAGAGTGCTTCCCCATCTTGTCCTCCAAGTAAGGTTAGTCTTGGAAGCAAAACTTTCCATGATATTTGCACTATTTAATGTTAAAAAGAATACTTGTTTACCCTCCCTATCTGCTTAGTGGAAATCAGTGGCACGCTTGATTTCACTCACATTTTAGTCTTGTGACAACCATTTTAATGGTCTCTTGTTCCGACATAACTTAAAATTAAAGTCAAAGATTTTAGATCCTGATTATCCTTCTGTGCTAGTTCTGTAGCAGAACAAAATTCTTCTGTTAACTGTACTTCAAGTTTGAAATATTTCAGCACTTTTATTTGTATTATTTTGAAAGACATTTCCTAAATTTCCTATTTGTATTTGAGCCCTGGACTTCTCTCTATATTCTCGTAGCCCTCAAAATCTTTTGTTTTATTCCCAATCTTCTTTTTAACCAGACATTATTTCTATTCCTGGAAGTGATACTGGTAAGTTTCCTCTGAACCTGTCCATGACATTGTTGTTCTCCCTACATTTTATTTCTCTGCAAGATTGAATAGTCTTATTGAGTTTTGAAATGAAGTCTCCCAATACCTGCAATCAATATTGGCCTAATTGACGCATGGTTAACTGATTAACTTTGCCCTTCAAGGTTGTTCCATGCTCAAAACATGTTGTCAATTTGTTGTCAAGGCTCTGCTGATTCTTATTTTCATTCAGCATTTTGGGATGCATTCTGTCAAGTCCTAATGCTTTTTCCACAACTTTCTCAGTATTTTGTCTGTAGTTAGCATATTGACTAACTGCTCTTTTTGAGCTATTTTTTTCAATCCATTATCTCGCATGGTGGTCAGTGGTTAGCACTGCTGCCTCACAGCGCCAGACCTGGGTTTTGATTCCTGCCACTGGTGACTGTGCAAAATCCACACAGACATTCTCCCAGTGTCTGTGTGGGTTTTCTCCAGGTGTTCCGGTTTCCTCCCCACAATGCAAAGATGTGCAAGTTAAGTGATTTGGTCATGCTCGATTGCCCATAGTGTTCAGGGATGTGGAGGTTAGATGCATTAGTCAGGGATAAATTTAGAGTAATGTGGTAGGGGAAATGGATCTGGGTGGGTTACTCTTCAGAGGGTCGGTGTGGACTTGTTGGGCCAAATTACCTGTTTCCACACTGTACAGGTTCTATGATCATATGATCTATGATTTTGGATGTTAGTTTGCTCCGAGATGGAAAATGTTTTGTTTTTGGATGTTTTGTCACCATACTAGGTTACCTAATCGGTGAGCTACTGGTGAAGTGCTGGTTGTTATGTCCTGTTTTTCCTAAGATGGGTGATATCATTACCAGTTCTTTTTCTCAGTGGGAGAGAGATTGGGTCCAAATCATTGTGTTTATCGATGGAGTTCTGGTTGGAATACCAGGCCTCTCGGCATTCTCATGCGTGTCTCTGTCTCTGTTTGGCTTTCCTAGGATGGATGTGTTATCCCAGTCAAAGTGGTGTCCTCTTTGCAAGCAAGGATACTAGTGATAATGGGTCATGTCTTTTTGTGGTTAGTTAGTGTTCATGTATCCTGGTGGCTAGCTTTCTGCCTGTTTGTCCGATTGTAGTGTTTGTTTGTCTGTTATTTACAAAATACCATACAAAGCTCTTTATCGCTTAGTAGCTTTTTAATTTCCTCAGTTTGACTCTGTCAGTATTAACAAGCTTTGAAATACAAACATTTTTGTACTGTTGGAGCAAATGACCCTTGTTGTCAGATTTTGGGGTTTGTAATCACAATTATTTAATACAGTTTACCATTTGCCATCAGGATGACTATTTTCATTTTCAGTTTGTTTACCACATCACTTGAGGTTAGTTCAGTGGAGCATTGTGACCTCTGATTCTTGTAATCGTTTTTGATTTCATTTGCTAGAGATTTTTTTTTGTAGAAGGCTAGTTATTACTATACAACAGTTAAGTGATGCTAAATGCTGCACAGGAACTACTAAAGATGAAATTTTTAAATTATTCCATTTTAGGAGTACTCCGATTTTCCAAAGCTGTCAATCTGGTTCGCTCACAGCAAATTTAGTATTTCACTTCCCTGATCTTGGAGGTTCACCACTGAAAGTATATTGTCTTATCATGAGTTCCTGTTATTTGAAAACTTGGGGGGGGGGGGGGGGGCAATAACAAAGAAACGGATTTGATTCATTTTTACATTTTAAGCAACATTTGATTCATTTTTATGTAAATGAGGACAATGGATTTGTGATCCAACTGTCAATTTCTTGTTTTTGAAAAGGTACTTTTTCATGCGGTTATTAAAAGAAAAACTCTGAGCGTATGCCTTTAATTGTCCCTTGTGCATTTCAGAAAAAGATCCGCCTGAAAAATCTGAAGAAGCAAGAAGAAGTGAGAATAGAGAGACAAGAGGAAGAAAAGAAACACCAATTGGAAGAACTTAAAAAGTAAGAAAATGTTAATTTAATATGTGCTAGTCCAGACTGAAGTTAGTTGCAATATCTGAAAACATTGTGAAATTATTTCATTGCTATCTGTTAAATTGTTCATTTTTTAATTACAATAACACTGGTTACTAGTCCTACAGTCTCCAGATGTGACCAAAATTTACAGTCTCTATAAAAATGATACTCAAAAGCTTTTGAGTCCAGTGCACAATTTGAAGAAAGGTTTTTGATCCTGGCCAATGTGTTTCCTTTCAACATCACACCAAAAGATCCCCATCCGTTACTAGAACTATTTCAAGGTAATTGTGCATGAAGGACATGGAAGTCTGAATCTTTTTAATTTTGAAAATTTTAAACACCACTATTAATTATTTCGGTATCCAGAAATCCCTCTGGATCCTGTTTCTTTTCAGTCAGCTTCAGGATTTGTTAAAAGTCTCATTGACTTGATTTATTATATCCTGCAAATTTGGGAATGCCCAAACCTTTGGTCTTAATTATTTCTTGTCACTTTCAAATCCTGCACCACACTGAAGTGAATTCTCTTTCACATGCTGGCATGAAACTCAGTTAATGAAACATGCTGGAAAGGAATAAAAGGCATTTTGCAGACAATTTTGCTGAGATGAAGAAAAGTATAGGACAGTTACTGTGGTTCTGTTCGCCGAGCTGGAAGTTTTTATTGCAAACGTTTTCTTAATTATTTCTTGTCACTTTCAAATCCTGCACCACACTGAAGTGAATTCTCTTTCACATGCTGGCATGAAACTCAGTTAATGAAACATGCTGGAAAGGAATAAAAGGCATTTTGCAGACAATTTTGCTGAGATGAAGAAAAGTATAGGACAGTTACTGTGGTTCTGTTCGCCGAGCTGGAAGTTTTTATTGCAAACGTTTCATCCCCTGGCTAGGCGACATCATCAGTGCTTGGGAGCCTCCTGCGAAGCGTTTCTTTGATGTTTCCTCCGGTGTTTATAGTAGTCTGTCCCTGCCGCTTCCGGTTGTCAGTTTCAGCTGTCCTCTGTAGTGGTTGGTATATTGGGTCCAGGTCGATGTGTTTGTTGATGGAGTTTGTGGATGAATGCCATGACTCTAGGAATTCCCTGGCTGTTCTCTGTCTGGCTTGACCTGTGATAGTAGTGTTGTCCCAGTCGAATTCATGACATCCCACTCAGACCCATAGTATCACTG
>NC_057725.1:49820399-49829081 GCF_004010195.1 Chiloscyllium plagiosum | reverse complement strand
TGTTGTGGTTCTGTTCGCCGAGCTGGGAGTTTTTGTTGCAAATGTTTCGTCCCCTGGCTAGGCGACATCATCAGTGGTTGGGAGCCTCCTGCGAAGCGCTTCTTTGTTGTTTCCTCCGGTGTTTATAGTGGTCTGTCCCTGCCGCTTCCGGTTGTCAGTTTCAGCTGTCTGCTGTAGTGGTTGGTATATTGGGTCCAGATCGATGTGTCGATGTGTCCAAGTCGATGTCCAACAACTCACCAGAACGAAGGACCCAATACCCAACATGTGCAAAACTAATGTAGTGTACAAAATCCCATGCAAGGACTGCACAAAACACTATATAGGACAAACAGGAAGACAGCTAACAATCTGCATACATGAACATCAACTAGCCACGAAACGATACGACCAGCTATCCTTAGTAGCCACACACGCAGGCAACAAGCAACATGAATTCGACTGGGACAACACTACTATCATAGGGCAAGCCAGACAGAGAACAGCCAGGGAATTCCTAGAGGCATGGCACTCATCCACAAACTACATCAACAAACACATCGACCTGGACCCAATATACCAACCACTACAGAGGACAGCTGAAACTGACAACCGGAAGCGGCAGGGACAGACCACTATAAACACCGGAGGAAACATCAAAGAAGCACTTCGTAGGAGGCTCCCAAGCACTGATGATGTCGCCTAGCCAGGGGACAAAATGTTTGCAACAAAAACTTCCAGCTCGGCGAACAGAACCACAGCAACGAGCACCCGAGCTACAAATCTTCGCACAAACTTATAGGATAGTTAGTTTGTTGTTTCATGTGAATGTGCTTGTTCTCGGATTATTATTTTTACAGATTAAAACATGATGCTTTTAAACAGTGGATAAACAAATTGGGTTTTGTTGATTTTTATTTCTGAGAATTGGTGAGGGTTTAGGTGGCACGGTGGCTCAGTGGTTAGCACTGCTGCCTCACTGCTCCAGGTACCCAGGTTCGATTCCAGCATAGGGTGACTGTTTGTCTGTTTGGAGTTTGCACATTCTCCCTGTCTGCTTGGGTTTCCTTCACATGCCGATTTCCTCCCACAGTCTAAAGATGTGCAGGTTAGGTGAATTGACAATTGACCATGCTAAATTGCCTATAGTGTTCAAGAATGTGCGTAGGTTAGGTACATTAGTCAGGGTTGAAAAACCCAGAGTGATAGGGTCTGGATGGGTTACTCTTTGGAGGGTCAGTGTGGACTTGTTGGGTCAAATTGCCTGTTTCCATGCTATAGGGATTCTATGAATTGATTAGAGGGATTAGGAGATGATCTGAAAAATGATTTTTTTTCAAAGTGGGAGGGAAAATAAAGTATCTAGATAATTGAAGAAACATACAGCGGCATTTTTTTTTTTCAGGGAGTATCAATTCCCTGCAGATTGTCACTCTAGCCCTTTTTTATATAGAAGAAGTGACCTCTGCATTTGAGATACTGCTCATGGATCCCATCAGCAACACAGAGCTGTACATCCATTCTGACAGTTACTTTGTGGAACAGAGCTGTCAAAAATCTCCTAGAAATGAGAACCAAAGCTGTAAACTAAAACTAAAAGCAAGTCTTGCCTTGGGTGGCAAAATGTTGTCCAGATTCCAGTGTAGTCAGAGTAAGCTGGAAAAGAACAGCCAGTCAGGCAGCATCTGAGAAGCAGGAGGGGCACATTCCTGATGAAAGACTTATGCTTGAAACAACGATGACTCCTGCTCCTTGGATGCTGCCTGACTGGCTGTGCTTTTCCAGCACAGCACTTTTGTTGACTCTGATCTCCAGCACCTGCAGTCCCCACTTTCTCCTAGATTCCAATGTCGATAATTTTCTAATGGTTGAACCCTTCAACTACAATTTTTTTGATTCAATAAAATTGAATGCGAAATTTTAAATGTGACCACAGATGATGAATGCATAGGGTTTATGAAAACACAATGTGGACACTATACAACATAGGTTCTATCATTTTTCTACATGCTTTTGAGTAGAATTTTTGATTTGTTTTATTTTTGTATAGAAAGAGGCATCTGAGATGTGTTTTGGAAACTCGTTCCCGAGTTGATCAACAAGAGGAGGAGAAAAAGAGAAAAGCTGAGCAAAAAAATTCTCAGATTGATGAAAAGGTATACCATTCTGTTACTTTTAAAGATGGCTTTCTCATGGGCAAACCAGCTATTGAACAATTGAGTGGGCAGAGAGTGTTCTCTGCTCTTACCACCTTCATCCCCAATAAAAACTCCACTTAGATCAATGTAGCATTCCTACATCCTTTTTTTTTGACAGATGCATGAGAAATGTCTTGCTGAAGAAAGAGCCAAGAAGAAAGCCACTCAGAGGAAGGAAGAGGCAAAATCCCGAAGGCCACAAGAAGAAGCCCAAAAACAGAAACTTCAGGTGGTATGGTTATGGTACCAGTGAAGTACCTGTTTGTTCACTGTTACTTTTCTGCTCCCCCTGTGCCAGTGGGGGATCTCTCCCCTGGTTCATAGCTGCTACAAAGGAAAATATTTGGTTGCTGGGATCAGACAGCTCATTTGCAGGAATTGTTCAGTGTAGTGACCTGACCATCATTACCCACTTCATCAATAACCAGTCTGTGAATTTGTTAAAGTCAGAGTGGGGATATTTGTTTGCAAAATGATCAGTACCATTCCCAACTCTTCAAATACCGAAGCAGTCAGGATCTAAATGCAGCTCCAGGTTTGGACTGACAAGTGTTAAGTAGTAATTGTGGTACCAAGAAACTGATATTAACTATCATCAACATGAGAATCTAACCATGGGTCCCTTAACATTCAATGACATTGCCATCACTGAATACCCCACTGTCAACATCCTGGGGTTACCATTGACCAGAAACTGAAGTGGACTAACTATATAAATAGGTAAAAACGATGACTGCAGATGCTGGAAACCAGATTCTGGATTAGTGGTGCTGGAATAGCACAGCAGTTCAGGCAGCATCCGAGGAGCAGTAAAATTGACATTTTGGGCAAAAGCCTTTCATCAGGAATACAGTATTCCTGATTGAAGGGCTTTGCGCAAAACGTCGATTTTACTGCTCCTCTGATGCTGCCTGAACTGCTGTGCTCTTCCAGCACCACTAATCCATAACCATGTAAATACTACAGCAACAAGAACACCAATTCAGAGCCTAGAGTTTGCTGTAAGTGACTTGCCTTCTCTCTCTCTCTCCATAGCCTTGTAACAAGACAAGTTAGGAGTGATGGAATAGCCAGGATAAATCAGCCTGCTTGATTAGCACCATATTCGCTCCCTCCACCGCTGATCCTTTTGGAGCAGTAGTGTATAACATCTACAAGGTACATTGCAGTAATTTGCCATTGTTCCTTGAACAGCCCCTTCGAAACCACCTACCATCTAGAAAGACAAGGGCAGTAAATAAATGGGAATGCCACCTGCATGTTCTCTAAACTATGCACCATCCTGACTTGGAAAGACTTTTGCTTCTCCTTCAGCATCACTGAGTCAAAAACCTGGAATTCCTTTCCCTTCCTAATGACATTGTGCATCTACTGACACCAAATGGACTGCAGAGGTTCAAGAAGGTAGCTCAACTCCATCTTCTGAAAGGTAACGAGGGATGGGCAATGTTTGTCAGCTAGCATCACACTCCTCCCTGGAGTGAATTTTACAAAAGTTATATTGAGCCAGCTGGTTTTGAAATAGTTTCCTTAGTATCTTGTTTCACTTTATGCTGAACTAGGATATGGCTTAGTGGAGGCTGTGTGTGTCCTTGTATCTCATTCCAACAACTATTTTTCCTTTTACTTTGATCATAGTGGCATATCACTGAGTTAATGCACCTTGTCCTTTGGATGCCTTGCTAAAAGAGGTGTTAGTAATTTTAAAAAGTTGGTTCATCTCCCAAATTATCTCCACATCTTGAGTATCTGAAGACTTTTTTTAACTATTCTATTACAGCAAATGACTACATCCATGTTCAATGTATACTGTCAGAAGATAGTATGTTTTTCTTTGTATCTTTTGAGAAATATTCTCCCAGTATGCCTATTTAGCCAGTGTGTAATGTATCCATTCCTTTATTAGCGAGTCCAGAATCCAGGAACTCATGAGCACCAAGTAAGCTAACTCTGTAGATTCTTTTCTACCACCTCTGATTTTGCCACAAATCAAAACCTTCAACTGTTTTTAGTAGCTTATTTTAAAGGTCTTTTTATAATAGATGGCATATTTTAAAATGGCATTTCTATGAATTTAAAAATTTTGGCAACATCTTAAGTTGATGTCCAGTGTGAACTGCTTCATTTAAATTAAACAATTAGTGCTTCTTTCTGCAGGAAGAGAAACACCAAGAGCTGTTGCAACAGAAGGAGGAAGAACTGGAGAAGCAACACAAAATAGCAGAAGCTAGAAAGCTTCAAGAGCAGCAACCATCTGAGCTGGAGAAGGCCAGACTGCATGTGTTGCAAGTGACTACAGATAGGCAGTGGGAAAGGAAGAGGGAGCAAGAGCACATCCAGACAGACAAGTATGTACCTACTTAAAATAATGCAGTTCCATTACCCAATTATAGATTAGATTAATTTTTAACCCAAATGGTCAAACATGAGTCATCTTTTCTCTTCCACTTGGTTCATTCCCTCGAATTGAACTTTCCCTTACCCTATTGTTAGTGGTTCTCTAAGATTTATTTTTTTAAATAGAAGAACCACTCAAGGTGGGGCAAATAACCTATGGGCTACTATCACCCAATCCTGCCCAGCCTTCTCTTGATTGTCACTGCAAAAAAGTTAAACTGAATCAAAGGGAATACTGCTTTTTTTAATGTTAATGCCATGCTCAAGCTCAGTCTTTTATTTTGCTTTTTGTTTAGCCAATGCCTGATCTTTTGTCTTCAACCCCAAAAGTATTGAAAAATTGGCCTCTGTTGTATGTTGTCAGGATGGTGCAGAGTTTAGAGGAGAACATGCAAGTGGCATCCCCATCCTGATCACTCCTAATGTTAAATTTTGTAAAATCAGTGTTGCTTATGCTTCATATGCAGGAACTAGAATGGTTGTGTGATTACTCATGAGTGGTGGAATTCAGGTTTGGCCTGCATCCTTGTATGGTCGTGACTTGCATTTTATATCAGTCCATGGGCCACCTGGCAACTACTGCCATATACTATTGACAGCTATAGTCTCCATTGTCATACAGTCAAAGAGATGTACAGCTTGGAAACAGACCTTTCGGTCCAACCTGCAAAATCGATGTTTCGGGCAAAAGCCCTTCAGGAATCAAGCGCTTTTGCCCGAAACATCGATTTTGCTGCTTGTCGGATGCTGCCTGAATTGCTGTGCTCTTCCAGCACCACTGATCCAGAATCTGGTTTCCAGCATCTGCAGTCATTGTTTTTACCTTCGGTCCAACCTATCCATGCCAACCGATTATCCCAACCCAATCTAGTCCCCCCTGCCAGCACTCGGTCCATATCCCTCCAAACCCTTCCTATTCATATACCTATACAAATGACTCTTACAAGAACCATACAGCTCAAAATACCAAGTTCTCTCTCTTTTGAAAGGTGAGAAGATGCAATTATAAAGTATTTACAGGTTTAATGGAGATTTGAATTCAATCACTCCACTTTTTTTTCAGAAATTCTGGTGACCAGACAGTGTTCTGTGAATTATGTCAAGGAGATTTTCCAAGGCACTTTTTTAATGTTGGTTTTGGGTTCAGTGTTTGGTGTAATGAGTTGGTTGTAACTGCAACAATTGTCTCAACTGATTGATTGATTGATTGTGGGACAGTACTGATTGCTGAAGAATTTGTACTGTCATGTCTGTATGACAGCCAAATTAAAATGCATCTTGATCACTCCTATGTTATATTATGATTCCAGCTGAAGGTAATATAAACATCTTAAATTTGTTAATTAGCCTTTTATTTGCTACTTTTTCAAAAGCTTTCTAGAAATCCAAATAGCCACCATCTACTGATTTACTACTTCAACTTTCTCTGTTACTTGGTCGATCTAATTTAATTTTTTGATTAAATAGTAAGTGCTTTTTTTAAAAAAAAAAAAAAAAATCTCTCCTTGCTCTGTCATCTCAACCCTTTCCAGGTTTCAGTTAAATTTTCCTTCTTATTTATAAACTACTTGCCACTGTGAAATTGACCAGTAGTTGAGGAATGCCATTGGAACTTTTCAGAAATGAGTGCCAAGTATGCCACTTGCCCATCTTTTGGCATCCCCACCCTCCATTTTGATGGAATATCATAGCAAGTCATTCTTGACCTGGCTTCCATGGGTGAGTTGGATCCTTGAAGCACATTTCTGATCTGCAGAGAGTTTACAATTTTGGACTTTTCACTTGCCTTTGGGGTGAAAAGTTGAAACGGAGTACCCTTGAACTTGAGTGTGATTTAAATAGTGTAAGTGACATCACAGGAGAGTTGAGTTAATCAATTTTGTTTAGCAGCTGCTGTTGGAAACTTTCATTTCCAGTAATTTTGAAAATCACTGTGCCAGTTTGGAAGTTTTAAGAATTTATTGGCACAAGAGAAGCTGGTGGTGGTGGCGAATAAGTGCCAAGAACTCCTGTTTTCTCATAGTTTATAGGTAACAGTACCACAACAAGGTGAAAGTCATGTCAAGATTTTAATGTTAAGGATTGGCAGACAGCTCAACCAAGCGAAATGTTAACCCTATCACTTGGGGAATCATGTCAACTACTTGTGACCCAGAAAAGCCTAAGTTCAAGAAGTATCATGGACTACACAAGCTTGAGCCCAGGTACGAACATCTGAATTCAGAGTTGCCTCAGTGATGCAGCGAATGAAGGAATAGCCCATTCAGAAAGGTGATCACAAAAGCAAGTTAGAGGAAAGTGTGGAGATAGGGAAGGAGTGACTACAGGCACTACAAGAGAAACGATTGGTGCAGGAATCCTCAAAGGGCCCATTTACTAAACTCCTTTCAATTCTGGATATCACGGTGAGCGATAGATCTTTGATAGCACAGGTGGCCCCGATGTGTGGGAAGAAGGCCGCCATTGGTCGGCGAGTCTTTAGCAGAAGAAATGGGCATTTTTGTGGCTGTCAACTTGACTGCAGGATGCTACTTTGTCTCCCTGGTGTCAATGTCAAGGTTGTCACAGAACAGCTGCAGGACAAGAACCAGTACAAGTCAGCATCTGACAGACCTGGGGCTCCATTCCTTGTGGGGTGTTTTGCTTGTGCTTTTGGGAAAGATTTAATTAAACCTGCACGATTGTGGGAACCAGGAGAGAATATTGGCAAGTATCAGTGCACAATGCTGGTAGAGTCAAATAGTACTTTTAAAGTAAAGAATAGTAAGTTAATGGGTACAATCAGAGTAAGAGGAAAAAGTAATTAAGTCTAAATTGGGGTTTCACTGCATTCATGTTGTTGATAAGATTGGGGCATTACTGAGATTGCCTGATCTTGTTTTGTGGTGGTGGTAACAGATTTGTCTTGTGAAATAATTTTGGTTACAAGATGTTCAGAAAATCTGATGGAGGGGTAGTGTTTTGATTGAGAAACATTGGAGAAAGTTTGTTTCAGAAGGTACAAGAACAAAATTTATTTGACTAAACTTAAAGAATACGATGGGTGAAATTACATTGCTTGGTGTCATCTATAGGCCACCAGGTGGTGGTAGGATATATGAAACAAACCTGCGGACATTATTCTGTTGTAAACATCAAGTGGTTATAATGTGGGATAAAGTGGGGAGTGTTTAGATGGCACTGATCATTGTGCCATAGTTTGGGATGATTGTGGAAAATGACATTGGTCAATTCCAAATAAATATAAATATCTGGTGGAGGCTGGATAAACTGGAACTGCACGTTGTTGGGAAAAACAATAGCTCGATAATGGGCTACCTTCACTGAGATGATTTGGGCATTTTGAGGTATGTTTCCTTGAAGCAAGTAGGACAAACAAAACCAGAGTTTCTTGAATGGCACTTGGACATTAAGTTTAAATGTAAAAAGTATGCTTATGACAGGTGTCAGCTAAGAACAATTGAGAGCCAAGCTGGTTATAGAAAATTCAGAGGAAGATGAAAAAAGCAAACGTGAGAAATAAATATTATGGAAAAGACTGGCAGCTACCATAAAGGAAGTCCCAAAATCTTTCAGTCCACTCATAGTACAAGTTGTGGGACCAATTGGAAATTAAGTTTTATTTACACCTTGGAGGCAAGAGGTGTGGGTGAAGTGTTAAATGAGTATTTTGTGACTGGCTTTGTCTACATGACAAATGTTGCCCAAACTATGGTGACTAAGGAAGAAACTGTTACTTGAAGGGTTTACAATCACTTGTGTAGTGACGTTCTATGGTTGAATAACACCAAGGAGGGCCATTTGGGTCAGAAAACCCATGTTTGACAGTCAAAACAATGACTGCAGATGCTGGAAACCAGATTCTGGATCAGTGGTGCTGGAAGAGCACAGCAATTCAGGCAGCATCCGACTAGCAGCAAAATTGACGTGTCGGGCAAAAGCCCTTCATCAGGAATAAAGGCAGAGAGCCTGAAGCTTGGAGAGATAAGCTAGAGGAGGGTGGGGGTGGGAAGAAAGAAGCATAGAGTACAATAGGTGAGTGGGGGAGGAGAGGGTGGAGTGGATAGGTGGAAAAGGAGCTAGGCAGGTCGGACAAGTCCGGAAAAGT
>NC_057725.1:49733916-49817888 GCF_004010195.1 Chiloscyllium plagiosum | reverse complement strand
GTGGCGCTGGTGGGGTCGGAAGTGGTGGCAGACACGGCAGTAGGGGTGGCGGAAGTCACTGAGCGTGTGGCATCGGCAATGATATGAGGGCCGGAAGTGGCTGTGGGAGTGGCCATGATGGGGCAGAAGTGACATCATCAATCAACGTGGGGGTGGTAGCTACATCTGCCGCATGGCTGATGGCATTTCCTCTCTTAATGCCATAGTTGTGTTCCAGCAAAACCTTACTTAATAGGAATAATGGGGCCTATGGGAAAAGTAGGGTTACGAACAGACTGGCAAAAAATATCACTTACGATTGCTCAAATATAGCCCAAAAGTCTAACGCAAAGTATTGCACAGTCTGAATGAAGGTTGAAATCTGGTTTATTAACGAAACCAAAAGTAAATTTAACACAATACATTTAAAAAATGTAAACAAGGTGTTCTGTGTACAGTACCTCACATTTGAAAGCTGCTCTGATGGCAGCTGACATCACATTCACAGAACAAAGCACCTAAACGGATCCTCGCTGGACTTGCACTACTGCCAACGAAGGTAAGCGTTCTCTAAAATACTGTTCCCCAATTCTTCAGCGACATTATCCCCAAATCGCCCTGCTGAAAATAATGTTATCCCAGAATTACCTGTATCCCCCCCCTCACAAAATGCCTTTGTCACCTATTTTTCTGCAAATTTGTCTACCTCCCTCAGTCATTGCAACATTGTAACCTGTTGCAGTCCCAATACTAATCCCTGTAAAAACCCACCAGTTACAGGTTGCCAACCTGAAAGAACCCTTTATCCCCAGTTTACTGTTTGCAGCCCATGTAGCCAATTCTCTATCCATGTCAAAATACAGCCCCAACACCTTGAGCTCCCATCTTGCCTTTATAATCTTTCAGTCTTCCTTGGACTTGCAGGTGCTAGAAGACTGGAGAATTGCAAATGTTTATTGCCTCCATCAATAGAGGTTCTATGGGTAATCCTGGCAATTACAGATCAGTCAGTTTCATGTTCTATTCCAAATCATTATTTCTAGAATTAGTAATCAAGGGGGAAGTTGGCTTGATTAGAGTCAGCAGCAATTTCTAAAATTAGAGTTTTTGAAGAGATGAAAAAGATTAAATGAGTTTAATGCTATTGATGTGGTATACAAGGATTTCCAGAAGGTGGTGCAGGCTCGAAGGGCAGAATGGCCTACCCCTGCACCTATTGTCTATTTGATACAGTGCCGTAATAGTTTTAAGAGAACTTTTTTATAGGTTGTGGTATAAAAGGGACAGTAGCAACATAGATACAAAAATTGGCTGAGTGGTTGGAAACCGAAATGGTTACTAGATGTTTGTTTTTTTTGGGTTGGATGATTGTTTGACATGGAGTTCCCCAGAAGTCTTTGCTTTTCCTAAATTATACAATAAACACGTCAATTTCAAAGCTTGCATCTAACACAAACCTGGAAGAATTATAAACTGAAAATAGTATGGAACGCCAAAAGGATATTGATCAGTTGGTGTGGGCAAATTGGAGATAGATGAGGTTCAATGCAGAGAAGTGAGGTGATGTATATTGGTTTAAAGAACATTGAAATACAAAATAGATGTACAATTCTAAATGGGGTACAGGTGTGGAGGGACCCAGGTGTTTTTTATTCACCTTGTGGGATGTGGATGTTGCTGGCTGACCAGCATTTATTGCCTGTCCCTAGTTGCCCTTGAAGGAGGTGAGCTACCACCTTAACCAATGCAGTCCATTTGCTGTGGTGTGACCCACAATGCCATTAGGGAGGGAACTCCAGGATATTGGCTCAGCAATAGTGAAGGAACAGCAATGTATTTCCAAGTCAGGATGGTGACTGGCTTGGAGGGTAACTTGCAGGTGCTGGTGTTCCCATGTATCTACTGCTCTTGTCCTCTTTAGATGGAAGTAGTTGTGGGATTGAAATGTGCTGCCTGATGATTTTTGGTAAATTTCTGCAGTGCATCTTGTCGATGATCCACACTGTTGCTACTGAGTATTGGTAGTGAAGGGAATGGATAGTTATCGATTTATAGTACCATTCTAGCATGCTGTTTTATCCTTTTTTGGTGTGCTTCTTGAGTGTTGTTGGAACTGCACCCATGCAAGCAGGTGTCTTGTAGATGGCGGATAGGCTTTGGGGAATCAAGAGGTGAGCTACTTGCCACAGTATTCCCAGCCTCTGACTTGTTTTTGGAGCCATTGTGTTTATGTGGCAAGTCCAGTTAGTTTCTGGTCAATTGTAACCCCAAGGATGTTGATAATGGGTGATTCAGTGATGGCAACACTTTGAGGGACAAGGGGCGGTGGTTAGTTTGTCTCTTTTATTGGTGGTGGTAAGAACCTGGCATTTGTATTGTACCAAATGTTCCTTGCGCACAGATCCTTGAAGGTGGCTGGACAGGAGATGGCAGTTCATAAAACAGAGTTCTCCACTTTAATGGAGATATACAAGAGTGGAGATCATCTTGAACTTGTACAAGATACTTGTTAGACCTCAGCTGGAGTATTACTCACCATTTGTCAGTCCCATATTATAGGAAAGATGTGAATGTAGAAGCAACTTACATTGGTCCAGGAATGGGAAATTTCAGGTATAACTTGTAGATATTGGGACTGCACTCCTTGGAGAGAAGAAAGTTGAGGGGTTAGCCATTTCCAAAATCATGAGCAAGCTGGACAGAGTAGATGGTGAAAAACATCCTGCTTTTTGAGGTTATTGGTTTGATTTGCACAAATGAAATGAGGGTGATGGGGGCAAAAAATCTTTTACGCAAATATTTAGTTAATGAAATAAACCCATTTAAGGAATGTGATGGAGACAGTTCCAATTGCAGCTTGAATGCTTCAATTGAATGTTTGTTTTGAGTAGATATGATGAACAGGGATAGGGGAAAAAACAAGAGATTGGCACTAGGTAATAGAATTGGATCAGATGTGATGTGCTGAATGGCCTCCTTTAGTGCTGTACTAATTTGACACTTTTTTTAAAAGTGATACAGTGCCACATAAGACTTGAGGTAATTGTAGGTCATGAAAGGAAAGGGACAGTTGCAATTTGGGTACAAAAATTCTCTGAAGGATAGGGAACAGACTAATGATTGGTATTTTTCAGGCAGGAAGACTGGAATTGAAAACCTTTTTGTATTTATGATCTAATCTTGGTGTGCAGGGGACAATTTCGAAGTTTGTTGAAAGCCCAAACTTGGGAGAATTGTAAACTGAGGATGTTGGTGCAGAATTTCAAATAACTTCCCATCCCCTGACTCCCTTTCCAGCCCCCCTCCCCATTCCTCTGACTGACCCTTCCTTCCAGCTACCAACCAGATTCATTTCTCCTATTGACCAACCAGGCTATACCCTAAACATGTGCTCACCTATCCCTCTCTCACCACACTACCCCTCTCCCCACCCAAACTCTTCCTTCCACCTCCCGCCCCCAGCCCTTTATCTGCAGCACCCCTTACATCCACCCCTAGCCCAGAAGAAGGGCTACACCTGAAACATTGACTTCTCCACTTCCTGATGCTGCCTGGTTTGCTGTGTTCTGGCCTCCTGCTCGTCGATGGTGGGTAAATTGGCAGATGAAGTTCACTGGGGTCTAGATTAGAGTGGTGCTAGAAAAGCACAGCAGGTCAGGTAGCATCAGAAGAGCAGGAAAATCGACATTTCGGGCAAAAGCCCTTCATCAGGAAGCAGGAAAATCACGTTTCAGTCAACAGCCCTTCATCAGGAACTGATTTTGCCTGAAATGTTGAATTTTTTTTTGGTTTTTTTTTCTGCTCCTCTGCCTGACCTGTGCTTTTCCAGCACCACTCTAATCTAGGGTCTGGTTTCCAGCATCTGCAGTCCTTGTTTTTACTGAAATGAAGTTCATTACAGAGAAGTGAGAGGTGATGTTCTTCGTAGCAAAGCACATTACCCTTAAATGTATATTTTATGCCACTGTTCTAAAGGGTGTATAGGGACATAGACCTGGGTATGTATGTGCATAAGGCAAAGGTAGCAGGACAGAGAGCTGTTAAAATGTCCTGTATTTTGGGCTATATTAATAGGGACTTAAGTAGGCTATATTAATAGAAGCAGCACAGTGGCTGAGTGGTTAGCTCTGCTGCCTCAACCCGGAAGACCTGGGTTTGATTTCAGCCTCCAGCAACTGCCTATGTGGAGTTTGTGCATTCTCCCCATGTCTGCGTAGGTTTCTTCTGGGTGCTCTGGTTTCCACCACAATCCAAAGATGTGCAGGTTAGGTGAACTGGCCATGCAAAATTGCCCATAGTGTTCAGGGATGTGTAGACTTGGCATTTTAGTCAGTGGAAATGTAAAATAATAGGGTAGGGGAATGAGTCGAGAGTTGGAGGGTCGATGTGGACTTGTTGGGCCAAATAGCCTATTGTAGGGATTTTGCGAGTACAAGAGCAGGGAGGTTCTAATTCACTGGTTTAGACCTCTAGTTGGAGTAGTGTGCAATTTTGGACAACGCATTGAGGAAGGGTATGAATACATATGAAGAGAGTGCAGAACAGATTTGAGAACGGTTTATTTTCTGATTTGTGGAGCTCCAAAAGCTAGTGTGCTTCCAATTAAACTTGGACTATAACCTGGTGTTGTGTGATTTTTAACTTTTTCCCTTTTCTGAGACACTTTATTAATGAAGAAAACCTGGAGAGTTTGAGACTTTGCTTGTTTTTGCTTGGAGTGTAGAAGGCTAAAAGGAGGTTTGATAGAAGTTTTCAAAACTAGTCTGGACTGGACAGTAGATTGGGAGGAAATTGTTCCTGCTTATAAGTGTATCAAGAACCAGAAGGCTCCGTTTTAATGTTTTATTTTTTTCC
Organism: Chiloscyllium plagiosum; assembly: GCF_004010195.1. Lineage (NCBI taxonomy): Eukaryota > Metazoa > Chordata > Chondrichthyes > Orectolobiformes > Hemiscylliidae > Chiloscyllium > Chiloscyllium plagiosum. The sequence continues at coordinate 49,813,055 of NC_057725.1, read as the reverse complement.
CAAGAAAAGAACCAAATGCAAGGTGAGGAGAAACATTTTTTTGCACCAGAGTTAGGGTATGAAATGCATTGTTTAAAGTGTTGAGGAGGCATGTTCAATTGAAGTATTCAAAAAGGCATTGATTTAATTAGAAATATCCAATATGCAGGATTATGGAGAAAAGGCAGGTGGTCAGCAACAGGTTAATGTGCTCAGAGCTGGTAGAGACCAGATGGGCTCAACAGCCTCCTGCATCATATCAATTCTATCTCCAGCCTAATTTCTTTAGCGATGGAGGATAGACACCATCTGGACTAGCTGACTTGTACATTCTAAACTTTTTTTTTCTTTGGAACACATCTAGTGCACCAATATTTACCTTACTCACTTCGAGAACTAGCCATTTGGATACAGAACTGGCTCAAAGGTAGAAGACAGGGTGGTGGTGGTGCTGGGTCCTCTACTTTTTGTCATTTACATAAATGATTTGGATGTGAGCATAAGAGGTATAGTTAGTAAATTTGAAAATGACACCAAAATTGGAGGTGTAGTGGACAGCAAAGAGGGTTACCTCCAATTACAACAGGATCTGGACCAGATGGGCCAATGGGCTGAGAAGTAGCAGGTGGAGTTTAATTCGGATAAATGTGAGGTGCTGCATTTTGGGAAAGCAAGTCTTAGCAGGACTGATTCACTTAATGGTAAAGTTCTTGGGAGTGTTGCTGAACAAAGTGCCCTTGGAGTGCAGGTTCATAGCTCCTTGAAAGTGGAGTCGCAGGTAGATAGGATAGTCTTCATCCTGTCGGAAACGATGGTCTCCTTCCTATCGGAAAGATATTGCGAAACTTGAAAGGGTTCAGAAAAGACTTACAAGGATGTTGCCAGGGTTGGAGGAGTTGAGCTATAAGGAGAGGCTGGTGCTGTTTTCCCTGGAGTGTCGGAGGCTGAGGGGTGACCTTTTAGAGGTTTACAAAATTGAGGGGCATGGATAGAGTAAATAGGCAAAATCTTTTCCCTGGGGTCAGGGAGTCCAGACCTAGAGGGTGAGAGGGGAAAGATATAAAAGAGACTTCAGGGGCAACTTTTTCACACACGATGATACGTGTATGGAATGAGCTGCCAGAGGAAATGGTGGAGGCTGGTACAATTGCAACATTTAAAAGGCATTTGGATGGGTATATGAATAGGAAGGGTTTGGAGGGATATGGGCCAGGTGCTGGCAGGTGGGACAAGATTGGGTTGAGATATGTGGTCAGCATGGACGGGTTGGACCGCAGGGTCTGTTTCCATGCCGTACATCTCTGACTCTATGATGAAAGGCATAGAGTGGATAGCCAGAGACTTTTCCCATTATGGCAATGTCTGTCATAATTTTAAGGTGATTGGAGGAAGGTTTAGGGAGATGTCGGAGGTAGTTTCTTTACACAGTGAGTGGTGGGTGTGTGGAATGGACTGCCAGCAATGGTGGTAGAGTCAGATACATTCGGGACATTTAAGTGAGTCTTGGATAGGCACATGGAAGTTAGTACAATGAAGGTATGTAAGTTAGTTTGACCTTTAGAGTAGGATAAAAGGTCAGCACAACATTGAGGGCCTGTGCTGTACTGTTCTATGTTCTGCTCTATCCATATATTGATTCTATTAATACAGGTCAGTTAATATTTTTGGGATCCCCATTGCTGTCAACTGCCATTGTTACCATTTATATATCATATCTGGTTGTCTTTTGTCTTCACCCTCCAACTTATTGGTTTGATTCACACTGGAATAATTCATTTGGTGTGCATAGTGTAGTATTATTATTGTCTGTTACTAGCTTTTTAAAAAAAAAAAATCATCTCCCTTGTCACTGGAGTCCAACTTGACTATTTATCACCTTTTCACATACTTTCAAATGTATTTGACTGGTCTGTTTGGCCTGCCTCATTTCAGAAACAAATCCAGCATTGTCTCCATTCTTTTTGGACAAAAGCATTTTGGCTAAGGAAATTCTGAACACTGATGTTTGAGAAATGTAAGCACACTTCTCCCCACAACCAGCACTACCACCTTGTCACCAATATAATTTTTACACGTGCCTGTGAATTTCCCAGTAGATTTTTCTCCCTTTTATTTTTCATGTGTTGGTGTTCATTGTGCCATTGTTTGTGGGTTCGGTTCAGGTCTGCACCATTATGATCTTTCTCTGATGCAATGTAACTTCAGTGAATAGAACACTTCTTCAGACTAAAGTTAAGTACTGCATTGGTTAGGGGTCCTGTTTTCATCTTTGGACTTCAAGCTCAGTAGATTTGCCTCAAATAGACGACTAAAATGACAACCAAATTTTTCTTAACAGAGAGTATGAACATCTAGAGAAAGACAAAGCCATCCAGTTGCAGCAAAAGCTGGAGCAAACCACACCAGAGGATGCTGCACTGCTGGCTGAACAAGAACAGGGACAGCTTCATGGAGCAACCCAAGACAAAGAAAGAAAGCTGGTAAGAGGCTGTCTCCGAGTGGGAGTTTGATGTTCTGAATGACCATCCGGTCCCTGATTGTACAATCCTAAAAATTTCAGAGTGGAGCTACAAATTGAATACTTAAGCCTTGTTCATGTTTTGGGAAAATATCTGAAATGATTTTATTACTGTCAATTCTATCCTGAAGTATAGCATTTTGCTAACCATGGTATCTGACTCCATTACAACCATTTAGGAGTGCTATTTAGCTCCATATTGCATGATAAGTATACTGCATATGTATTAAACTGTACACATTATAGCTTTTGCAGTTAAGTACCAAAAGATTTAAAGGAATTTGGGTGGTGAAATTGTCTACTTCAGAAAGCAAATGGAATGTTGGCCTTGGGGCGGGGGGAGATGCTGGGGGTTGCACAGGAAAGTAGAGTTGAGAATTATCAAAACAGCCACGATCTCATTGAATGGTGGCAAAGATTTCATGGGCCAACTAGCTTGCACTCCTGATTTGAAGACTAGTTACTGAAATATTTGTCCAGTACATTTTGGCAAATTAAAAGTAACCTTTTAATGTTGAAATGCTATCCACTGGTAATTACACTAGTGCACTGATGTGTAATGATGTAAAGAAGGTGCTTAATTTTCAGCCTGGGATGGGAAAGGCTGAACTCCTCCATGTAGTTTCTTGAAACACATGGGTGTGCATCTGAAGTGCCATAACAAAGCTTCAAACCAATAACTTGGTAAGTGGGATTCGGATGTATACCTCTTGCTAGTTGGCAAAGTTGCAATGGGCTGACTGGCAAACTTCTGTAATATGAATTCTCTATTTTATTTCCTATTTTGGAAGGTATGGGGCTTGAGGAAGTCAGTCAGGCAGCTTAAAGGCCATCAAGGGAAAGCAGGTTTGAAAGCAAGATTTGAAATAATACTTATATTCCTGTTTATAGGAAGAACAGCAATTGAAAGAACTGGGAAATCTGACTTTAGCAAATGGGGAATCTACAAGTCTAAAGTTGGAACCAAAGCAGCAAGAAAATGAGAGTAGACTTTGTGAAGATCAAAGAAAATGCAAGGAAGAAAAGAACTTGAAAGTGAAGGAAGAGGTCTCCAACAAAAATATACTGAATGTAACTATAGGTGTCCATGTGAGTGTTTGTTTCAGTACTGGGGCTTAGAGGGCGATAACTAATAAGGACATGACTCTTCAATTGTTTGACTTAGAATAATGAACTACTTCAAATACAAAAGTTTGTTGGAACACTGGGGCTATTCAGTGACATTTTGAATAATTTCTCCTTTAACTTTTTTGGGATGACTGCCTTTAGTCAAAGTTGAGAGATCTTGAGACTGCATTATGTCTGACAATTTATTATTTCAAATTACTTGCCTGAAGACTCTAAACAGAGCAGACCTACATCTAGAAATTGTGCAAAGAAATTCCTGCAAATTAAGAACTTCCTTGATCACTGCAGTGTGGATCTTCAGTCCAACCAGTCCATGCTGAACATAATCCCAAACTAAACTAGTCCCATCTGCCTGCTCCTGGCCCATATTCCTCCAAACCTTTCCTATTCATGCACTTATCCAAATGTCTTTTAAACACTGTAATGGTGCCCATATTCACCACTTCCTCAGGAAGTTCATTCCATATGTGAACTTGTGTGGGGAGGGGGAATAAATTGCCCCTCTGTCCTTTTTAAATCTCTCGCTCGCTCGCGCTCTCTCTCTCGCTCGCTCTCATTTTAATGTGCGTGCTGCCCCCTCCCGCCATCTAAAGGAAAAGACACCTACCATTAACTCTATCTAAACCCCTCATGCCTTTATAAACTATTTCTATAAGGTCACTTCTCAACCTCCTATGCTCCAGTGAAAAACGTCCTAGACTTTCTTTACAACTCGAATGCTCCATACCCAGCAACATCATGCGAAATCTCTTCTAAACCCTCTCCCACTTAATAATATCCTTCCTTTTAACAGGACAACCAGAACTGGACATAGTACATTTGGTTCTAATATAACCGATAAATTCTGTTCTCAAGCAATCTCTGGTTATAAGAAAATCGTGCAATAGCTGCGCCATTTCAACTAATGCGGCGTTATAGCCGATATGGGTAGGAAATATTCGCCTTCTACAAATACTGGCCTAAATTCTTCAATCATATTAAAGTAAATTTGTGTTGAAGAAGCACATGTTTGAGCAGAACCAACTGTGTACTCCCAGAGGAGGCCTCACCAATGTCCTGTACAACCGCAACTTGACTTCCCCTTTTTTCAAAAGAATGGTCTAATCCTGGTGATTGCAGGCAGTTAGACCTGATGGTGTAGAAACAGTAATCCAGGATGAAACTGTCATGTGTGATGGAACAAAAGAATTTAAATGGATTCAAGCATGATTGTTGAAGACAAATCATTTTAACATGCATGATTGTGTTTGGAGAACTTGATGGGTCATGTAATGAAATTGTGTACATAGTTCTTTTGAAAGGTGTTTTGAGAGAGTACAACAAAATAGATTTGTAGCAAATTTTGAAGTCTTTGGATTAAAATGGAAATGCCTGCATAATTATTAAATGGTTAAGAGGAGGAGGAAAAAGTGAAAATCGTCAGGGTTTTCGGACCGGAAGAAAGTATGCAATGACGTGTTCCCTTGGATCAATATTGGAATCCTCTTGATACAGTAGATAGCAAATGGAATTCATGCAAAGGGCACAAATTGTGAAGTTTTGCAGGTAAAATGCAATTCTGGTTCAGTGTGATTGATAGTAAAGGGCCTCAGGAAGACTTTGAAATGGATAGATGAAGCCAATCCTTTCGGGGGATTAGGGGCAAGGTAACCCAAATTAAACAATTCTAGTGAATACTATAATAGAAAGACTTTGATATGCATACACAAATCTTTTGAAGATGGCAGGGCCTTGAACAGTCAGTTTAAATGATAATGCAGAATTCTTGGTTTTATAAACATGAAGTATACAGCAGGATGTTGGGCTAAATGTTTATGAAGTATGCTGCTTAGATTCTCATCTGGAGTACCCTTGTTCAGAGGGTCATACCTTAAGGATGTGAAAGCATTAGTGAGGCAGCAAAAACTATTCACTCGAATGGTATCTGAGACTACCATAATTCATTAGAAGTGGACAGACTGGAGATGCTCAAGTTGCTCTCCTTGAAGTAAGTGGAGGAGATTTGATCAAGGTGGTTTAAAATCATGAACTATTTTGATTAAATTGTTTCCAGTAACAAGGTCAATAATATGAGGATATTCTTTAATAAAATAATTGACAAAAAACTGAAGGTGACAAATCTTGTGGAGCAAACTTAATTTAGCAGCACCTATGGAACTGAGTGTGCTGTTGATCAAAAATTTCGGTTGATCAAGAAGTCCACAAAATCAATGTAAAAGCACACAAAGTAATAGAAACTTAATGCAGGGAGTTATACATATCACTGTTTCAGTGATTTATTACTGTAAATAAAGAAGAAAATCATGCAACTTTTCCTTAACTTACTGGCAGACAGCCTTCTCACTTGTACACAACTGACTACTTTGGACAGCACTGAGATTGTGATAATACAATAAACTTCTATAATCTTTGCTGCATTATCAAAAATTTTGTTTCATAAGGTACCCGTTTTAAAATAAAGTTTGCTGTATTAGATAATGGTGTCAAAGGCAGTGTGATGTTCAAGTTCCACTGGCTGTACGCATTCTGTCTGCTTTTGCTCAGTCTGTGGATAGAGACGAGGTTTTCTATTTCAGCTTTGATGGGGGAACAGATCATCTCGGGTCTTAGCAATTATACCTGACTAAATAAAATTTACATATTGCTATGATGCAATCAACCCTCTTACAAAAGAGGGTCCGTTCTTGGGTGGTGCTACTTTCTAGTGATTGTTACAACCAAATGGCTTGCTAGGCCATTTCAGAGGGCAGTTAAGAGTCCGTTACATTCAGTGGGTCTGGAATTGCATGTTGTAGGCCACGCCAGGTAAGGATGGCAAATCTGTTTCCCTAAATGGCATTAGTGAAACAGATGGTGTTTTATTTTCATGTTAATGGTTTTGTGGTCGTCATTTAACTCGCGAGGTCATTTTTAAAAGTTGGAATTAAGTTCTACCTGCCTTGGCAGGATTTGTTTTTGGTCCCGAGCATGTTTACCTGGGTCTCTAGGTTAATAGACAAGATTAGAGTGGTGCTGATAAAGGGCTCCTGCCCAAAACGTCAATTTTCCTGCTCCTCAGATGCTGCCTCATCTGCTGTGCTTTTCCAGCACCACTCTAATCTTGTCTCTGATCTCCAGCGTCTGCAGTCGTCACTTTCGCCTCCCTGGATTAATAGTCCAGAGATAATGCCACTCGCTTCTCCTCCTCACATTCCCTTTAAGTTTTTTTTTACTTGCAGGTGTGATATTCCAGAATTCCTGTCCAGATATCTACTGGATTTGCATCTACAATTGTTTTGGCTTTCCATACAAAAAATAAAATGGAATTTAAGGTTTTGGCCTGTCCATTGATCTGGGGTTATTATCTGTGGTCACAACAACAGTTTATGTGAAATAACTCGTGCTGCAAAGGATCTAAGCGAGAAAAGATCCTCCAGCTGAGAAATAATCTACAGATCAAGCATTGTCATTCACAATGTCTAACATTCTTGAGTCCAACTGCATTCTGAAAAGTGCATTCCGACAGACGTGTGTGTATGAATTCATTTGCAAAAAAACGAAGGACATAGTGTAACTATAATGGTTATATACAAGATGCTATTATGGGTTAACCAGTGGGGTAAATGGTTTGGAGGAGTAGAGTTGCAAAGTCATACAGCTTAGAAACAGATCCTTCCGTCCTACCAGTCCACCCAACCACATTCCCAAACTAAACTAGTTCCACCTGCCTGCACTTCATTCAAATCCCTCCCAACCTTTTGTATTCATGAACTTATTCAAATTTCTTAAATGTTGTAACTGTACCTGCATTCACCACTTCCTCAGGCAGTTTATTCCACACGTGAACTGTTCCTTTTTTTTAAAAAAAGGACAACCAGCAACTTAAAAAAAATTTCCCCTCTCTCCTTAAAAATAAGCTCCCTCGTTTTGAACTCTATCCCCCATCTGAGGGAAAGGATCCTTGTCATTCACAATGTCTATGCCCCTCAATTTTTATAAACTTCAATATTGATCACACCTTCACCTTTTACAATCCAGTATGGGGAGGGAAAAAAGTCCCAGTCTATATTTTTATATCTCCAGCTCTCCATTCTTGGTAAGTCTTTTCTGAACCCTCTCCAGTTTAATATATCCTTCCTATAGGAGGGAGAACAGAACTGGACACCGTACTCCAGGAGAGACCTCATCAACATTCTGTACAACTTCAGCATTGCATCCCAGCTTCTATATTCAAAGGTCTGAGCAATGAAGGCAAGCGTGCTAAACGTCATCTTAACTAGCCTGTCTACCTGTGATGCAAACTTCAAAGAATTATGTACCTGAACCCCTAAATCTCTGTTCTCCAATACTATCCAGGGCCCTACCATTAATTATATAAGTCCTGTCCTTATTTGTATTACCAAGATATGTCAACTCACATTTAGCCAAATTAAATTCCAACTGGCATTCTTCAGACCATTGATCCAATTGATCAAGATCTCTTTGTATTTTTAACTACCTGTGCACTATATCACCAATTCTGGTATCACTTGCAAACTTAGTAACCGTGCCTCCTATGTTCTTATCCAAATTATTTATATAAACGACAAACAAAAGTAGGTAATGTTGTGAAAAGATAATACAGTAGTTCTTAAAATTTGTTATTTTGTGCAAAAGGTTGAAACCTGTTCTCGTAGTTTTGGAAGGCAAGATCAGTCCCCTGAGATCCCAATAATGTTTGACTGAATGTAGTCATACTTATTGCTATACTACATATCATACAATGAGCATCCTTGTTGTCTAAGAATAATAAGCACATGATTGATAAGATGAACAAATAGATTTTTTTTGGAAAACCCATCCTGTTATGACTGGGAATGCCTTCATGCAAGGAAGCAAATTCAGTAACTTGAAGGGGAATTTGATAAACACTTAACACTTGCAAGGGCATGAGAAACAATGGAGAAGTAAGACAAATTGTATCTACTGTGCTTTGAAATAACAATGGGCTAAATGGCCGGCTGCTTTGTGCAGCTTCAGAAACTGATTTTTTTTTTATTGCCCATCCAAGTAGTATAAAAGCAAACCTATATTTTCTAGTTCTTGCTGAATTTCACTTTAATGTTTTCATATTGAAATTAATGCAAATTCATTTCTCTTGAATCCTGTCTTTTCCCTCCTTTTAACCACCATTTCAAAGCAAACTGAGCAGTTTTGTGTAAGTGGCTGTGCATTCTAAACTGGAGATTCTTCTCATGGCTTTGCTTGCATGCCTTTTGGCATCTGCCCAAAACTCTGGTACCTGCCTAACAGTAAATGGCTGTCCAACAACAGGATCTGTGAACTGTTAGTGCGATTTTGTGGAAATTGGCTGATTGGGAAGTCATCCCTTGAGTTTGTGGTATAGTTGGAAAAGTGTGTACTTCATTGAGAACTCAAGGGACAGTGGTTTTTTAAAAAGTGCTGATAGTTCAACAATTTGATTTTAATGGATTAACTTTTTTTCCAGCATTCAGCGGTACTGGAGTCTTACACTATGACTCCTAATGGCTACTCAAAAATTAAATTGTCTAAAGTCAATCTGGAAACTTACGGGATGGATTTACAAAGTGATGATTCAACAGATGATGAGGGAGCACCACGTAAACCTATCCCTACTTGGGCTAATGGTAAGGAAATAACTTGATCAATTTAGAGTTTTATTAGGCAACTGAATCCATGCAAGCAAACAAACACAGTTTCAACTTCCAATTATCAGCTCAGTTAGCCTATTTTGGTAGCAACAACTGGTCACAATAAGAACAGGCAAATTATGTAATTCTTCCCATGTTTGATTTGTTATGCACTCTTTGGAACAAAAACAGAGTGGATGCTGGAAATTGCAAACTTGAACAAAGATGCTGGAAATACTCCATCCACTTGAAATGTTGACTTTTGTTTCTGTTTTCTCATTCTCACTGCACTCTTGCTCCAGATGCTGCCTTACCAGCCAATATTTCCATCAGTTTCTGTTTCTAACTCTTGCAAGGAGCACTTGTATGTGCTTTGCAGTGAAGCTTAAAGAATTATTGCAAATACAAGCTCACAGGAAAAGGTTGAAATGTGAGTTTATTCCTTTTCAATTTTTTGCACAAACAAGACTAAATCTTTCCATGTAATAAAGGAAAAAGATTAGCTTGTTGGGCATTTATACTGGTGAGTTTGCTGTTGCCTTCTATTTCTTCTTTCAACTTCAACTCCAACTAAGTATTAACTCTGGATTACAACTGAGAGAAGGGGTCAGGCTTAGCAATCATAGTTTACATACAAATTAACATGGTTTATCAGTTGATGGAAGATATGTGCACAAACCTGGTCAAGATTCAATTCATTCTAACTTTAAAACTACTGCAAGCGCTTCTAAAATCTGGCATGTGATTTACAAATTACATTTTGTTTGTGAAGATTCTTTTGAATCCCAATCGCAACCATTCTTTTTGTCTCTGGCACTGTTACCATCCAAGACACAGAATAAGCCTACAGTTAGTTACCTGTTGTCCCTTTTGGCTTTCTGTAAAGGGCCTCCTTATCAGCAGTATCCTCACCTAGCTCAAAACCACTTCCCTTGCTGTTAAGTGTACTTGCAAAACTAGCCCAATCCTATCCTCCTGCTTACTCCTTGTGCTCTCCATGAAATAAGTTTGAGTATCTTAGAGTATCTAAACTACCTTGCCTTTTGGCTGTCCCGTAGCCCTATCTTCAGGTATCTCCATCCTTGACTACACCTTTTTTTTTTTGCCTTTTTAAAATGTAGTATTCCTCTTTTAAAATTTACCTCATGTAGGTTTGTTACCAAGTTATAGTTCTTACCTTTAATCGAAGTTCAAAAGTTCAGACTTGATCATATCTGGTACTACACAGACTGAACCCAAGATTCAAAATTGTCTTCAGCCTTGTTTTCTGAATTTGTTATCCAGAGTTAACATTTGGAGAAGTAGAAGCCAAAAGGGGAAGCTTAATGATGCTGATTTTGAATTTTTTTTGTAATACACTCCTTATCGTAATACAAATGAGAGTTTAGTCTGCGTTGTGCAAAAAGCCAACAAAGCAACTCCCCCATATATTTGGGAGACTCAGAATCACGTTGGTGACAGTTTACCAAACATCTCCAACTTGATCTACAAACATGACACCAGGCTCCACTTCTTGATTTTAATTCACTCTTGCTCTCATGCTCACTTTTCTGTCCTTCGCCTACTCCATTGTTCCATTGAGTGCAAGCTTGAGGAACAGCACCATGCCTTTCAACAAGGCACTTATATTCTCTCGACTTCATGTTTGAGTTTAACAATTTCAAACCAGGAATTTTTTTATTTTGCCATGGACTGTTCTGAATTTTGCTTCTCCTGTGTTGCTTTTGAACAGTATTGTTCTGCCATTTGCAATCTCTGGCCAAATGCTGTTTCTTTTCGACCACTGCCTTTTTTATTACCACTGCTTTTTTTGTCTTCCATTCATAATATTTTTGTTTCATCTCTCCAACCTACTATTCAATTTCAGCACTTCTCTTCTGTTTTTCCTCCCCTTTCCCATTTCAATGGCTTAAGTCCCATCACATTTTTTTAGAAGAAGGTAAGTAGTCAAATCTGACTCCCATATTAATGTTATTTCATTCTTTTCAAATGCTGCCAGCCCTTAGAAATATTTCTATTCTTACTTAAGGTGTTTTTCTTTGTCAAAAGCCAACAGCTATTCCTAGACAGTTCTGGAAGTGAAGAAATCTCCCTTTTCTATACTCCACTGCCAACACGTTCCTATAAACCCCTCACTCGACCCATTTGACTCCGTGCAAGAAGTTCGTGAATAATTTTATATTTAATTTCATTAAAGCCACTAATCTGGCTCCTATGACAACTGTTAACAATTTCTTTTCTGGTACAGCTCTGTTACATTCAAATTTGTGATTGCCGTCCTTAAACTTCCTCTCTGTCTGTCTCCTCTGAAAACTGTTGTCCCATCTCCAACTTGCTGGAATTTGTCTCCATCTTCCAGCTGGTGAGGACTGCCCTACCCAGGTATCAAATCCAAACTCTTTTCAGTTGTATGCAGTGTTGCCTGCAATCCTCATACTCCTACTCCTATGTTGTTGCCTCTGATTCTGCCCCAATAATCTATTATTGGCCCCACCATTTTTTTTTTTCTCTAGCGCATATGTGCCTTTGTTTGTTGTTTGTTTGTTACGTAAACAGCCACCCTCATTGTCTCATGGGTAAGTGGAAACTGCCTCCTATTAGTTTGTCTGAGCCACATGTTGAGCCATTGAGATGAAATTCTTTTCTCAACAGAAATTGTGGAGGATAGAAAAGTATTGGAAATCTGAATTCAGATCAGAAAATTCTGAAAACCATGGTCATGACACTTCTGTAAGGGAATAGTTATTTCATGTACAGCCTACTAATTGTAGTCAAATGAAGTTGCCCTCATTATCCTAACATCCATATCCTCCACCACCACTCTCTTTTATTGGAAAATTTGTAAATTCCTTGTATCAGCAAAACAGCTAAGTTGTCTGCACTTTCAATGTGGAGAGTTATAACAAAGATTTACTTTCAGCTCCAGTCCATCACTTTGCCATTATTATTTTTTTTTGTTATCAGGTGCCCAATTGCAGCAAGCGCTCGTAAAGCAGTATTATCACCCACTTGATTTAGACAAATTCTTCGGTGTCATTCAACCCCCAAATCTTGAGAACATCTTCGGCAAAAGCAAGCCACGTTATCTGAAACGCACAAGTTCTGCAGTATGGCATTCGCCACCAGCATCAAACAGTATAAGGAATGTACCCTACGGTTTTATGAAATACTGAAAGTAATCCTTTCATTAGAAATGACATTCTAAATGTTGTAATGAGTAAAATGAACTCTCCTTGTATCCCTTTATCTATATTATATCTTTATTGCTTGGTTTTTTTTTAACTGTCCTATTTTACAGGCAAGCACCTCTCAGCTGGTTGTCACAAATCTCTTTTGAGTATTGATGTTCTAAAGCTGTTGCATTTTAATACACTAGGGTTTTCTTAAAGCTAACTTTCATTAGACTTTTATTTTGTGCCTGAGTTCATACCCTGATGGGATAAATGTGTCTCTATCTCCTGCCTTAAGGGTCATGTACAAAATGTAATTTGGAAATACCATTAAGTTTATGCTGCCGAGATGAACCTGCATAATGCTTCTAACTTAGCAACAATTGGCAAACTCGGTGCCTGATAAGTGATATGACGGATTGTAGTTGAAGAAATCTCATCTCATCTCATTGTTGGAATGTAGTTTTTTTTTTGTGGTTTGGGCAAGGTGCTTTTTGTTGTGCATCTGGCTCTGTCTTGACTTGAATTGGGCAGGTTGCTAATTCTTGATTGGTGAAATGTTCCTTGTGTTTAAATTGAGGATTTCATTTCCAATAGAATTTTTTTTTATCTGAGTAATAATTAATCTTGTGTATTTGGCATTTTTTGTTTTTAGAAGCTACTAGAATAGTACTTTTTATCCAAAAATACTGGAAACACGTGGCCAGGTGGTCCAAGATATGTCAGGTTAAATTTCTTTATCTATTATGAGTTCACTACCTTGATTGGAATAATACTTTTAAAATTGTGAAATCAGTAAAAACACCTCCTGGATGAGGGGCTGGGAAACTGGCAAAATCTTCATTTTTTTGAAGATTTGAGGACAAGATCAGGCTTGTCTTTCCCTGCGCCCCCTCTCAAATTAGACTGCCAAACTCCATTATTTAACCTTGTGTGCAGGATGATCACCTGGCAGCAATCTTGAAAGTGCTTGCACATTCATGACCCACAGGAATTGTCTTGAAAGGAGAGTAAATTGACCACACTGCTCTTTACTGTTTGAAACCATTGCAAAATCTGATGCAGTACTCTGAGGTTGAAACTGCAATGTGTCAAAACTGTTCTTTTTGTAATGAGTATCTAGGTGTAAAGTCTCTTCTTTGTAAATAAATCATGTGCAAAAGTCTAATGAGGGGAACTTTCTTTTTTTTTAAACTAAACTCAATAAAGAGTTTTATATTAACTTTATTCTTCAATTATTCTTTCAAATCGAATGTCATTAAAATATTATTGCAACGATAATACAGTAGTATTATTGTAAAGGTGTTTTTGCAGCTAATTTTATCTTACACTTCCATGGAACAGCCATTTATCTCTAGATTGAAATTACCTCTGAAGCAATCATTTATTGTGGAAATAAAATTTGATGTAAAAATACCCATAATACAGACTAAAGTGGTCTACTTGCACAAATACTTGAACGCTGTTTTAAACAGGGAAAAAAAATCCATGATTTTGACACTATATTGCCCATTTGCTGCATGTATGGTAGGGTCCTGCATACCTACACAAAACGTTCCATAATGTCTTTTGTCTTTCAATAATCAGCACTTGTTGGGGCAAGGGGAAAAATATACATCTAAGTAACAGTCCATTCCCTGATCCAAGAAAAACATATGTATTGCATGATGCTTGGCTTAATGGCAAATAATATTCATAAGACTGAAGTACCAGGCAATGACCATCTTCTAACCAGGGAGAATCTAACTTTGACATGCAATAGCAGTATATCAGTGAATTCCCCCACACGCAAAATCCTGTGGGTTGCCAGTGACTAGAAACTGAGAATAGCTGTACAAATACTGTGACTAGAAGAGCAGGTCGAGGCTAAGAATTCTGTGGTCTGTAGCTTATTTCCTGAACTCCAGGCCAACTTCTGCAAGGAGTGTAATGGCCAGCTATCCACTTGTGTGGAAGGGTGCTGTCGCAATAATACTCTAAGCTCATCACCATTCAGGGCCAAGCCACCTGCTTGTTTGGCACCTTGTCCAATACCTTCACAATCACCTTCCAATTGTGAACTGTATGAGCTCAACAGACAAAGGACAGGAAATGCAAGCTATGCAACTGATGTTTGGAGTATATTCTGATTCTTTCACTTAGTTAGGTCAAAATCTTGGAACTCTAACAGCCTTGTAATTCTATATACTTTTTGTACTGGCAGTAGTTCAAGAAGGCAGCTGACTACCATCATCTCCTTGACATTTAGGGACGATTGCAATATATGCTGGTAAAGGTAACAACGTTCATATTCTGTGAACATATTAACAATAGTCAATTAAAATATAATTGGTAATATTGCCAATCTGTGCATCTCTTCTGTATGACTTTAATTTCCATGAATAATGAAACTGCCACCTAATTGCTGTTATGATCCTTATGGGGATTGACCAAACGCAAAGAATCAAATATCCAACATTAATTGTAATTTGCTTTTAATTCATGTAAACTGAATTATGCTAAGTGGCAGTTTTTGTTTTTAAAAGTACTCACTTAGGGCAAGTCTACTGCACATTTGGCACTGTTTTCAGTCAGAAAAGTACTTCTCCACGAGAACTCCAGCTCCCTCGGGATTTAGCCTGGTCTTTGGATTAGAGCAGAATTCCAAGTCTTCACCTAAATGGCAGATATCTGCACAGTTGCCTCAATGCTGCTCCTGACTGTCTCAAGACTATGTAACCAGTTATCTTCAAGTAACAATAGTAAATGTGTATTTGCCTAGTCACAGCATGTGGTGCAGTGGTAGAGTTCCTACTACCTCCAAAGTTAGGAGATCTGGATTCCAGTCTCACCTGCTCCAGAGGTGTGTAATAACATCTCTGAACAAGTTGATTTGAAATAAAATACCTCTGCTTATGGAAGGGCTCTTATGATGGAATGGTAGGTCCCTACTTCTGGGTCAGAAAGCAAATCTCATCTGTCTAAGATGGTTGAATAGGTTGATTTTAAAAAGAAATCCCAGCTCCTGGATCCAACTTCCACCTTTAGCTTTACCTGTATTGCAACTGAACATCAAATAGCTTTATCATTTTATCTGGTTTTAATACAATGTCAATTTCCACTTCAGTTAAAGTTAGGGACTGTCTCAAAAAAAAGCCTTGAAACCATAGATTCTATCACACTACAGTATAGATGGATAAAGGGGCAAGATTGCCAAATGATTAACATTGTGTAGAGGTATAGTTGTGTAGTTCATATTAGTGGATTAATAATTCAGATACCTGGTCTAATAAATTGAGTTCAATCCTACTAATTGTGATTTGATTTTAAAAATAGTTTACTTCAAGTTAATTTGCATAATCATGACCATGAAACTACTTGCTGCTGTTAAAGACATGAGTTGTTGTGTCCATTAGGGAGGGGAAAATGCAATTATAGGTCTAGTGCATAATGTGACTCCAGAGTTTCAATCAAGTTTTCAATCTGAATCATTAATCTCTGAAACCAGAGTTAGTTGTGATATCTCAAATATTTTATTCGGGTTAACTTGATGGCTTCTAAATTAAATCTCTTGACCCTATGATCTGTATGATAAACTTAAATCCCTGATGAAAGCAAACCATTTATTTAAGTATGAAAGGGTTTTTCCTGTGTTCAATGACTCTCTGACTTGCAGTTTGCAGTTCCTCAGGTAAATGAAGGCTACCTCCTGCTTTAAGACTTTACAACCCTATCTCTGACGTCCTGTAGGATTGTGTTCAATAACAACCGAAATTAGTGAGTGGTGAAAATAACCTCTTTGCGCATCCACAGTAGCACAGTTTGAGGTAGCGATAGAATCTGAAGTACAGTTTTTACAGAAGCTGCTTTATATACAGTTCCTATATATATTAAAATTTTAGCATAGTTGTATCTATCGTACACTAGTTTGTGTGCTATCTGTCCTGGGAAAGCAAGAGATGGTTTAAGTACTTGTTAAATGCTGGCTGTTATTCCTGATGGGATAAGAATGTCAATCTGTTCTGAGTTGCATAATTAAGAAAAGCTATCTTTAAAGTTAGTAATGTTGGTAAATAAATAGTAGACCTATATGATCTAAATAAGTTAGAATCGATGTACATGTGCTAAATAAATGTACAGAGGATATTAAACTGATCTTCCACAATTGGGTTGAGAGATTTCATCTACTGTTGCCAGTTCTGACAATTCTTACTTATTTATTCATGCCATTTCATGGAAGTGCTATTTTAACAGTTTCTTAAAAAGGGTAGCAGCCCTATTTAATGTGTTTTATAAAGTACAGGAGAATCGACGTTTCGGTCTTAAACCCTTCTTCAGGTTCCTGAAGAAGGGCTTATGCCCGAAACGTCGATTCTCCTGTTCCCTGGATGCTGCCTGACCTGCTGTGCTTTTCCAGCAACACATTTCCAGCTCTGATCTCCAGCATCTGCAGACCTCACAATTTCCTCCCCTAGCATGTACTTTATAAAGGAGGAGAAAGTATGATGTTCTGCAGTCCATTCAGGTCCTAAGACTGTGTTTTTAAGGGATGATTATGATAATCTTTCCATCGTTGAGTAAGTTATGGAGACACGATAGGGTTGGCATTATTCTGGGTAGGTTACAGAATTAATACTTTTTCAGGAGTAGCCTTTGATACAGAGACAGGTCTAAACACTGCTTGCAGTATGGGCTGATAAGAATTGAAAGGTGTAAAGAAGCAGTAATGGTTTGAAAGGGATGTTTGAATTTAGTTTATCTTGTAAAACAGTAAAATGTACTATAAAATCACTTTTTTATGAATGGATGGAAACGCAGTATAGAAAACACTGCACCAGTGAGTGAGTTGGTGAAGCAAATACAATATCTCACCTCTAATGTACACATTGAACCTCTTGAATAAACACTATTTGCAGTGTTCTGGCAATTTCTAAAGTTTTAATGCATGTGTTGATTAGCCTCTCAGGTAAGCTGTGATGTAATGGTAACCTCAGTTGTCATGTGAAAGCACTCTGCCAGGAGATTGGAACCTGTACAGCACAGAATATGCTACTTGTATTCTTACCACAATACACAGTCTATTAATAAACATTGTTTAAAAGTAACCTATAAGTCAGGCTTTTACTTATGAAGATCAAAAGATATTAGAATGTTACTTGTACAAATGTAATTTCTCAAGATAAATTATTACCACTGAAGTATTAATATGAACCATGAATTAGATCATTTTGATAATGTTTAGGGATGAGAAAGACAGACAGACAGACTTTGGGCCCCTAATGAAATTGAGTATGTAGAAGTTGGGAAAGTGGAGTTTAAGCCAAAAATCCGATACGATTGTATTGAGTAGTCAAACGTGCCTAGGGAAAGGAATATAGGACAGTGAAGGAAAAGTTCAATTACCTTAGTATAAAAATCTAACTTGTGAATCTTCCAGACTAGATTCAAGAACAGCTTCTTCCCTGCTGTTATTCTATTTTTGAATGGACCTCTTTAATGTTAATTTTGATCTCTCTCAGCAGCTGTAACACTATATCCTGTACACTATTCTGATACCCTGATACACTTGTATAATATGATCTGTCTATAAAGCACGTAAGATAACACTTTTTACTATACCTTGGTATATGTGACAGTAATAAATCAAATCAAGACTAGGAGTGTCTGGGTAGAAATTGACAGATTTTTAGACTAAGGAAGCCTTAAACTTTCAGTTCTGTAAGTATTCAAGTCAAAAAGTTTCACAATTCACAGGATAATGATTTCAAGTCAAATTTAAAGATATGATAGAGAAGGATGATTTCTGTGGATATGAAATGCTGTAGTGACTGTTGGGAGTAGATAAAACTTGGATTTGCTCTGTGTTTTAAGATCTTTCAAACTGTTCTCTATTTAGCTTGGTTTGTTTTATTTTACACTTGTGGAATAAACTTCTGTTTTACTGTTAAAGAAAATCATCTGCAGCAAACAAATTATATAAATATGCTATCAGGCCAGGTTTTTCTGAGATCTGACCCATCTAGTAATGTCATCAGCTAAGATCATGATCAGTACAAACTGAGAATAAGTGGAATAAGTGGAATAACTGAGAATAAGTGTCACTTACTTGGAATTAAGTGACAGAACAAGAGCTGGAAGCTTGTGGATGTATGGTTTGACTAAATAATCCCAAAGCTTTTAGCTTTTTAACCACTAATCTGGCACTAAATTTGCCAATTCACATAGTTGGAGCAGAGAATCTGTGTAAGTTCCCAAGGAGATCTTCTCATGGCCATGAATTGTTTGTTATGGTAGCCATGACCATTGACCTTTATTTCTTGGACATTGTCCACAATTAAGAATGTGTGCCAAGTGACATCGGAAAACTGAAGTAAAAGATGCAGTATATTGCTTGTTAAAGTACAATTCAGGGGCATAGAGATATTCTTGAAAAAAGTAACAATGGTAGTTAAGAAACATATGATAAGGTTAATCAAATGTCCCAAACTTTTCTTCCATGTACTGGCTGCAGCTCCAGCCTACTTTTGCAATTTTCAAACAAAATGATTTTTCAAGACTACGTTCTGGTTCTATGTAAGACCTTTGAGAAATGGAAACCAGTACAAGGCCACAGTTTTTGCTGGGCAGCCTTCTGGAGACACAGGAAAGCCATGCTGCCCTCATAATCCCCGAGCCACAATTAAATTCTGGTAGCCTCAGCAATAGTTGGAAATTGGTTAAATAATGACAACCTCCTGTAAGGGACCAAAAATGTGTGGTGCCTTAAATATGAGATACTTTGAGACCAAACAGAGGCTACGGCAACGGATGAATGGACACTGCAGAACAGGCACCGGATGAATGGACACTGCAGAACAATCAACAGACCGAAGTGTTCCCTCCCAGTTGGAGAACACTTCAGCAGTCTGAGACATTCAACCTCTGACCTTCAGGTGACCGTCCTCCAAGGCAGGCCTCGGGACAGGCAACAATGAAGAGTGGCTGAGCAGAGGCTGATAGCCAGTTCGGTATCCATGGGGAATACCTGAACCAGGACCTTGGGTTCATGTCACACTACAGGTGACCCTATTGCAATGTACACTCTGACCCTCTCACAGACTTGAACTCATTTACACTCTCACTCTCTCACAGTTACTTGAACCCATTTACACACACACACGCACACACATATAAAAGTTTGTGGGGTGAATTTGTACTTTCAGAATTACATTTTACTTTGCTCAAAAACTGCATGAATCCATGTAAGACTCTGATTCTAATCTAAAAAACAGATTTACACAGTCTGACCATTGTGGCACAGACAGCCCCACAGGGAGCTAATACCTGCAATACCTTATCTGGGCTGACATGACACCAATTGTTAAAGTTCACTTGAGAATGTAACTTTTAAAAAATTTTGCAATTTTATATATGAAAGAACTGAAACCAACATGGTCATTCTAAAGATGAGACTTAACAAACAATCCAAGTCTTTTTCAATATATCATTTCAGTTACATCTCACTGTAAACTTTTGCTATAAATTCTCCACAATCACCTGATGAAGGAGCAGTGCTCCAAAAGCTAGTGGTTCCAAATAAACCCAGTTGGACTATAACCTGGTGTTGCATGATTTTTAACTTTGTCCACCCCAGTCCAACACTGGCATCTCCAAATCATGCCTTAAATATGCTCAGCTATGGGTAATCCGGAACCCTCTAGGGTCAGAGAATTCCAAAGATTCTCTAATTGGCCACAGATTCTATTAAGACTTAAAGCATTTTTAAACTGCGCTCACAATTAAAAACAATAAAAATGTTCCTGTGGCAAAAAAGGATATCGCAGAAAGACTTTGTATCGTAGAATGTGTGCTGGTTCTAACAAATCATACTGCCACCTACAGCACCAATAGCTATTTGCAGAAAAGTGTAGAATTTATTGTTTCATAAAGGGAGGTGCCTTTTTGAATTCAACTCTAGCTTATCAAAAAAACTTTGCATTATTTTTCAAATTTTGCAACTTGTGCAGTAAATTAGCAGAGTTGATCACTCATCCAGTATATGAGCTGCCAGATTTTCCTTTCCATTAATTTCAATGTAACCGGAAGCTTCTAAAACAGGTGGACAATTAGATTAAATTAGATTCGTGTGGAAAAAGGCCATTTGGCCCAACAAGTCCACACCGACCCTCTGAAGAGTAACCCACCCAGACCCATTTCCCCACACTTACCCCTGACCAATGTACCGAACACTATGGGCAATTTAACACGGCCAATTCACCTGACCTGCACATCTTTGGACAGTGGGAGGAAAGCTCTACACAAAAACAGGGAAAAATAACAGGGATGCTCATAATCTGAAATATAAACAAAACAGTGCTCGGCAGGTCATGTTGTTTCTGTGGAGAGAATTACAGAGTTATCTCAGTCAATGTCCTTTCTTCAGAATAGGAAAATGTTAGAAATAACATAGGTCTTAAACAAGTACAGACTTAGGGAAAGGGGTGTGGCGTGAAGTAGGAGGAGTGGAAAAGAGATGTCAAATATTAAGTACCAAAAGGGATGATTGTGCAAGGTAAAATAGGTATCATGCTGCCTGGGTGAAAATTATTTGTCTCTCTTCTTTCTGAACCCTCTCCTTCTATTTTCTGGAAAATCGATGAAATAGCAAAATAGATGTACTCAGCAAACTGAGAGTTGTTTTTCAATTTCTCATACACAAACACCAACACAGGATAACATATGCAGTCTCTATCCTTTGTCACAGTCCGATTGGGTTTATAAACAAATCTCTCACCCTATTCTCACCACCTGTCTGTAATTTCCCCCATTCCTTCTGTTTGTTGGCTCCGACTTTGTAAAGATCATAACACTGATGTAAAGGTTTAAAAAAAAAGAAAAATTTTTTTTTCCACACTGTATTAGACGCAGAGGGGAGGGGAATACTTTACAACACAGACATGCATACTGTCATGACTCATTAGAAAGTGCACTGTAAAGTTAAGCCCCACTGTTTGTGGAGTTCCCACAAATGTGAAAATTTGATTAAGCCACCCAAATTCCATTTAATTATTTCAGTTAAAAGAATATGTACACCATGTTTGTATACATGAAAAGATAAAACTGGTAATTGTGAACAAATGCCAAAAAGATAATATGAATTGCTAATGTATAATTCTACAACTTAAACTCAATTCTTTCTTAAATAACTCCTCACATACAGACAGACATTGCATGGATATTCAGTGTGGACAAAGGAGAAAAATATCAGGGAAAAACAGTTCACCAGTAACAGTACAGACGACAGAATTTTATGACTTCCTTTATTACTGCCTTTTGATTTTTTGAGGTCAACACAAGGTTGTTTCTACACCGATATTCAGTCTTTCTTTCACTTGTGAGAGTTTACCTTTCTAATGTCTCTGAAGCTGTTTTATCCCTCCATCAACAGATTTGAGGATATTTGCTATCTGATATTTGTTTAGGTTTTTTGGAAAAGTACCCTGATTGGTCTGTTTATTCTGGATTTATCTTACTATATTCATGACAATATTCATTAACAACTTGGATAATGACATAAAAAGTCAATTATCCAAGTTTTCTGGTGACACAAATTGTACAGCAATTTAGATAACAGCATAAAATTGCAATAGGATATTGATAGATTAGGTGAATGGGCAAAGTTGTGGCAGATTAATTTTAATATAAACAAATGTGAGGTTATTCATTTCACACCAAAGGAAAACAGACCAGAGTATTTTTTTAGAAGTCACAAAGTTAAATGCAGTGGATGTCCAAGGAAATTTGGAGATTCAGATAGATAACTCTTTTAAAATCTATGAAAATGTGCAGCACATAGTTATGAAGGCAAACATTCAATGAGCCTCCTTATCTAAAGGGCTGGAGTGTAAGGATGCAGATGTTATGCTGTTATACAAAGTCCTAGTTAGGCCCCACTTAGAGTACCATGAGCTAATGTTTTGCCCTGGAGGGAGTTTAATGCAGGTGAACAAAGATGATACCTGGACTTCAGGTGTTATGAGGAGAGATTAGACAAATTAGACCTTTATTCCCTAAAATTTAGACGATGAAGGGGTGTGCTAATCAAGGTTTTCAGGATATTAACAGGGTAAATAAAGATAAACCATTTTCACTGGTTGAAGATCCTAGAAAAGCATAGTCTAAAGATTAGGGCCAAGCCATTCATGAGAGATGTTAGAAAGCACTTTTACATGCAATGAGTAGTGGAAGTTTAGAACTTTTCTTCAAATAGCGGGTGGTTAATTCAATTGTTAAATTTAAATGTGAGAGAAATTTTTGTTAAGCAAAGGTATCAAAGGACATGGGTTCAAGGCAGGCAGATGGAGTTAAGTCACAGATCAGCCATGAGCTTATTGAATGCCAGAGCCGGTTTGAGGGGCTGAATAGCCTACTCCTGTACCTATGATCGTATGTCTTCCTGAAGGAGGACAGTCCTTACTCCCATGTCACTTACATCAACTCCTGCTTTAAATGTTTGGATAAAGTTGGGAACTGTGAGCAAAAACTTAATAAAATGGCCATCAGCTTTTCAAAGCTGCCGGGCATTTCTCAGTTCATACTACCTTTTTTTTAGAAAATCTTTTTAATATATTTTTTGAAAAATTTTTACTCTTTTATAACTTTTTGTTTTGTATTTTTGTACTTTTGTAAAGAAGAAAACAGTAGAAATAATACTACATTACTGTAATATAATAATGTTAACAATAAACTACCTACTACTCTTCGGGATACAATCGTCTCATATTTACTTAACTTAGCCCAAGTTAAAATAAATTCAAATTAAACGAAATAGTATTACATTAAATTTAAATCCAATGAAATGAATTACATTACATTCCACTACTCTACTCCACTTGCTGCACCTCTACTGAAGCTTCCATCCACGGGAGCAACAGTTATACCTGTATTTACTAGACCTCCTCCCCCCAGGGTTCTCGGACCACCATATACAACCCTCACAGCTATATAAAGACCCTAAACAATACCACCAATACGTCAATGTCTATGTTACTTCAGAAAAGGCTGCCATGTCTTATAAAATTGCTCTGTTCCATGGTGCACCATACTCGTCAGATAAACTTGCGGAATGAGCTCCATCACAAGTCTGTGCCACCCCGCATGACCTGGACGTTTTTCTGATGTCCACTTCATTAAAATGTTCTTCCTCGCACAGTGTGTAAGAATGTTAAGTAAACTCTTCCAGAGTTCACCTAGAGAGGACAGATTTAGTAGTCCCAAAAGAAGGGATATCGGATCCGCCTTAACTTCAATTCCCAGGATCCTCTCCAGTTCATTCATTATGGCACCCCAATATCCGTGAATCTTGTACCAGGACCAAAAGCAATGTGTAAGGGTGCCTAATCTGATTTTACATTTGAGACATTCCAGAGAATATCCTTTCTTAAACTTTTAGAACCTCTCTGGCGCCATATGGGGCCTTGGAAGGATCTTCAATTCTATAGCTTGTGCTTTATTGCATATTGAAATTTTCTTTACATTCTCCCATATATCCTTCCATGTTTCCGATTAAATTTCTTCCCCTAGCTCTTGATTCCAGATCTCATGGAGTCTCTCCGTTATCCCCCACTAACTGGGTGAACGGTGAAGTCTGAAGCAAATTGCCCTCAACCTGCTGTATTATCCTCCATGCTTTCACTGTTTTAGGATAATTGGGCTCTCACAGTGCTCAGCCATGGATCTCATCTTGTCCATAAACAGTAAGTTAATGAGGAGACATCTCGTTTGCAAAGCCTCAACATCAAGCCATATCAACCTCAAGTCCTTAAGCACCCAGTCACCCACATATGACAGCAGGGCGCCTATTTGCTATCTCTTCAGATCTGGGAGATCCACACCCCCCCCCCCCCCCCCCCCCCCCAAGTCCTGCGAAAGTTGTAGCTTTGTAAATTTAATTAGGGGGCATCTACGGCACCTCCGCAGTGTCTGGGTAACAGCAACGAGAGCATCCTCCTAGAATATAATAACTGAGGAAGAACATTCATTTTAATCAGGGCTATACGGCCTAACCATGAGATTGGTAGCCCCTCCCACCACTGCAAGTCCCGCTTTATTCTCTCAAATAATTGTACAAAGTTAGCTCTGTACAGCTGATGGAAGGTAGGGATAATAAAAATTCCCAGGTAGAGAAAACCTTTTCTGTGACTACCGAAAAGGAAACTGTCCTCCAGCTCCAGCACTTCCACGAATTGCCCCACAGGCATGACTTCTGACTTTGCAAAATTTATCCTGTATCTCAAAATAATGCCAAATCATTTAATTTTGTGTATTAGCTGGGGTACGGACTTTTCTGGATTAGCCAGAAACAGAAGGACATTATCTGCATAATGCATAATTTTGTGTTCCCAATTCCCACCTTTGGTGCCACTATTTCAGGGTCCTTTCAGATGGTCTCTGCCAACAGCTCAATTACCAAGGCAAATAGTAGCGGAGAGAGGGGATATCCCTGTCAGCTACCTCTCCCCACACTAAAATTGCTCGATTTGATACCATTCATGATAACCGCCGCCTTGGGGTCTCTAAACATTGCCACCTGCCTGGACGAAAGCGATCTAGAACATCAAGGAGATACGACCATTCCACCCAATCTAAAGCAACCAGGGAGACCTCCAAGCCCAGAATCAATCTCTGCTGACATACTTGCACTATGTTCATACTGTCCTGATATTATTGGAAGAACTGCGGCCCTTGATAAAGCCTTTTTATAATAGTGGACGACACCTTTTCCAACCTCAGCACCTTTGATAAAATTTTGAAGTCTCCATTCAACAACAAGATAGTTCTATACAACATGCAATCCTCGGGGTCTTTCCCTTTCTTTAATATAGGGGAAATATTGGCCTCCCTAAGAGAGGGTGGAAGGTAGTCCTGGCTATACGAATGACTGTACATCTTCAGAAGTGATTCAGCTAATGTGTATAAACTCCTTGAAAAGTTCACTTGGGAACCCATCTGGATCGGGTGCCTTACCACCTTGGAGCTGCCTTAACACCTCTTGTACCTTTTGTATCATCAGAGGTGCATTTAAAAGGGAGGCCTAATCTGCATTTATACCGAGGAGATCCAGGTTTTCAAAAAAGGATTCCATTCTTGCTACTCCATCTCCACAACCCTCTGACCGGTATAACTCTGCATAGAATTCCCAAAATCTGGCCTTTATCCTTTTCAGCTTGCGAGTGATGTTGCCAGTTCACTCCCTAATAGACATAATGGACTGCGGAGCCAGATAAGCCAGATATTCAAAACTAAAAAGAGGCGGAGAGGAGAGCAGCAGCAGATGCTTGAGGCCTGGCTGAAGGCAGCCAAGTGGGCATATTATACCAGACCATCTGTGGTTAAGTTTCAATGGGTCATGGCTCTCCGGGCTGCTGTGGACTCAGTGCTCACACAAGCAGCGAAGAGAGGGGTCTCCTTTGCAAAGCAAACGCTGTTCAAATATGGGGATAAGCCAGGTAGAAACTAGCTGTCTAGACTGGAGAGGTGTACCTGACAGACCCCTTGGCATCCTGTGAACCCCAGGGTCCATGAGACGATTAAAGTCTCCTCCTATAATCATACAGTGCTCAGCGAGCCATTATTTTAGCGACTGTATCAATTAAAAACTTGAGAGAATATGCCGGGAAACAATAAACATTCAGGATGCCATACTCTTCTTCGTGTACTAGAACCTTGAGAATGATGAACCATACAAACTCATCCTTGATTTGATCTATCACCTGAAATGGAAGGTTCCTTTGTACTAATATGTTACTTAAGCTTCGGCAAGTGTAATGGACACCCTTCCCTCCCCCCCGCCTCCATATCTCAACCCCACACATGTTTACACCAAAGAAGTAACCATCCCTCACCCAGAAAAACAGAGCAGTAACATAACAGATAACTTCCAAACGGATCCAATATGAAACAATCTGTTTAAATGTGTTCAAGGGTTGCCTAGGTTTGACAAGAAGGATGTAGAAGCCTATTTCACTTCAATTGAGAAAATGGCTAAACAAATGAAATGGCCAGAGACTGTGTGGATATTGTTGATTCAAACAAAGTTGGTCAGTAGAGCTAGTGAGGTGGTTGTATTACTATCAGAGGAGGTATCTGGGGAGTATGATAAGGTGAAAAATGCCACCCTGAGTGCATATGAGCTATTACCAGATGCCTACAGACAACATTTTAGGAATGTAAGGCAGGAATCTGATCAAACGTATACTGAGTTTGAAAGGATCAAACAAAGTAATTTTGTTAGGTGGATAAGGGTGTTGAAAATTGATCAAACATATGCTGCTCTTAGAGAGACAATTATTTTGGAGAAGTTCAAAAATTCACTTCCTGAAGTAGTGAGAACTCGTGGAAGAGCAGAGAATTAAGATTGCAAGGTTAGCAGCAGAAATGGCAGATGATTATGAATTGGCTCATAAATCAAAGTTTGGCTTGCAAAATCAGTTTCAATCTGTGAGGGATAGAAATTGGGGAAAAAAAGAAATCCTCAGGTGGCGAAGGAAAGGGGGACCTCATTAAAGATAGTAACGATAGCTTACAACAGGGTAAAAAGGAAAACTATGGGGGGAAAGGAGGTCAAAAAAAACTCAGGTGCTTTTACTGTAATTAAGTAGTTCACATGAAGTGGCAGTGTTGGTGGTTTAGAAAAAGCACTGAGAAGATGGATGTGGGAAAACTAGATAAGCCAGTGAGTTTTGTTGAAGTCGTAAAGGAAAACACAGTGAAAGCTAAAGAGCCGCACCAAAATGGTCAGGGGTTGGTTGAGAAGAAAGTGGTTGAAAAATGTGGGTAAGGTTTACTCAGGTATGGCAGGAGGACCAGGAAAGGAAATTAAAAATTTAAGAGGTACAGGAGCAAGTCAATCTTTGATGATGAGGGATGAGATATGTAACTCAAAAGGGGTATTGCTGGTAGAAGTGTTATTACATGGAACTCATGGTGAGATGAGACACGCTCAATTATGTAGACTGAGGATACAGTGTCTAATGAAAAGTGGAGAAGTCATGGTAGGCGTACTGGAAGAACTGTCAGTACCAGGAATACAACTTGCCCTTGCTAACAATATAACTGGGTCACAGATAGGAGTGCTGCCTACTGTGGTTGAAAAGCCAGTGGAAAAACAGGCAACTGAGATGTTACAGGAAGTATGTCCTGGGATTTTTCCTGACTGTATGATAATGAGGTCACAAAGCCACAGGTTGAAGCAGGAGGAGAAATGAAAGAGTAAAAATAATGAAGTTCTACTATCAGAAACTATGTTTGATCAAATGCTTGAGAAAAAACAAGAACAGGTGGAGAACAAACTGGATATTTTTAGTTCAGAGAAATTAGCTGAATTGCAATAGAAAAATAAAAACTAAAGTGGTTGCATCAAAAAGCATACAAAGAAGAATGAGTGTATCCCAGAATGTTACTACCTTAAAAATGAAGTCTTGATGAGGAATCTATGATAATACTTTGGCTTTAAGAGGTACATTTTGTCCTTTTGTTCTTTTGAAGAGATGTAAAGACAGAGGTGCCAACCAATCTGTTCAGAGGCAACAAATAAAGGCCTTGTGTTTTGATTAAAAGTTGGAACAATAGAGGCAGCCTGGATAGGTGAGGTCAAGCTCACACAAAACCAGGGGTTGAAGGTGTTTGGTCTGGTCCATTCAGGCAAATGAGAAATGGAGTATTTCTAGTGACTTATAGAAAGAAGGTGTTGGAGTTGGCACATGAAATATCAGTATGAAGTCATTTGGGAGTTAAGAAAATTCAAGCCAAAACACAAAAAACATTTTTTATTGGCCTGGACTGCATAAGGGTGTGGTTGACTTTTGCCAAATGTGTCATACACATCAGGCAATTGGAAAACCTCAGACAGTGATAAAACCAGCACCCTTAATACCCATTCCAACATTTAAGGAAACCTTTACTGTACACAAAAGAATCTTAAGTAATTGCATAGGACCCCTACCAAAACAAAAGTGGGAATCAATATTTGTTGACCATAATGGATTTCCAATGGTCATTCATTACATAACATCACAGCTAAAAGGAATATAGAAGAGTTACACAACTTTTCTTTAACAAGGTATGGACTACCCACAGTTATACTGGATCAAGTATTAAAATTTACATTAAAGTTACTCAAACAAGTTACGGATACCTTAGGAATACAACAGTTCAAATCCACCACATACCATCTAGAATTACAGGGAACATTAGAACAGCGTCATCACATTTTAAGGACCATGTTGAGGGCTTATAGTCAAGACGATACACAGGATGAGGGTAAAGGAATTCTATATGCACATTTGGCAATTAGGGATGCACCTAATGAATCAACTAAATTCCATCCATTTGAATTAGTTTTGGGGCATGATGTGAGAGGACCATTGGAGTTAATTAGTTAAGGAGACATTGGTTTTTAGATTTCAGAGCCCATATATCTGGAGAGTGTCAAATGTTTAGAGAGAGGTTAAATAGAGTGGGTGAGTTGGCTAGACAGCATTTAAAAATTGCACAGCATGTGATGAAACAGGAAGCAGACAAGAAATCAAGAAGTCATAGGAAATTGAGATGAATTATTTGATAAGAATGCCAGTTAGAAAGAAATCTCAATGATTTGTGTGAAGATATTCAAAAGATATTTTGATATGGGAGGAAAGCAAAATGAGAATGTGTAACTGGTTACAACACAGACCCAGTCACCTTCTGTCCTTGAGGGTGCATTTTATTGAGAACAGTATTAAATTTTTGAACTCCTCAAGGAGAATTAGCTCACGGAGGTTTATGAAAGTATCTTCTGTGCCCATACTCAATGGTCAAACCTAAACTGCTCATGCCTTTCAAATTCCAGGAGGTTCTGGTTAGGCGGTTTCCTGGGGGTGATGAATATTTGACAGTTTGCCTCAGACACTAACTACTGATTTGCTACCTCATAATCAGTAGCACATTCCTCAGACAAAACAGTGTGAATTTTGTGGGATTTTCTCAAAATCGTATTCTGCAGTAATAAGGACTAGCCACTTTAACTGCTGTGCTACACACTCTGGGATTTTAAAAGAAGCTTCTGCCTCTGTCTTCTTAACTTAAGTTAGCAAACGCCTGTTGCTTTTATTCTTAAATTAGAGCCTGTAATGTGTCCTACACAGAAAGACTCTGAAGCCCAGCCTGTCTTAGTTCAAACTCCCTTTCCTGCCATTCTTCCTGAAATTCTCTTCACTTCTTGTTTCTATACCTCATTCTCATCCCAAGTTCCTCACTAAATCTTTTGACTGTTCCAGAGATAGAACAATTAAATCGTCAAAAGGAACTTCCCTTAATTCTGTTTGTATTGTGCTGATATCCAATGTGGACATCTCTGTACTGTAGCAGTGCAAAAATAAAGCCTTTTCCAGCTTATTGAACATAAAAATTGGTTTCAAAGTGACAGTTTGCCATTTTCATTCTTTGATTTCATTAGTGGCTGTGCATGACAGCCATGAGACCCCATTTTCGAATGAGCAGGCCCCAGATGAGGATTTCCAAGTTACCACAGTTCCAGGTCGAATTACCCAAATTGTCAAGTTCCTGGGCAAGGAGTGTTGTCATGCTTAGGATACTTAGACCAGTTGCTACATGAACTCCTTTTATTCAGGTACTATACTTATGAAACAGAGGAATCAGAGCGTAATTGAATGCAATTTTATTCACAAAATACACCGAAGTCACAAAAGAGCCATATTGCCAAATGTTATCCAAAACCCTGCTCTCTCACTATAAAACTGCTGATTCTGACATTAATTACTCCACGAATCACAACGTTAAGTCTTTGTTGCAATCCTTAGCTAAACTACTACTGGCTACCAGACTAGGACCAGATATGACTCATGCAGTTAAACTTGTCCAGGCTGTGTTATCTCCCTGAAAACCATGACAGCTGCTAATCTCACATGAGGTTATCTCTCTTTATATCCAGGTGTTCGGAACTCTACTGTTGGATCATAGAGTCATAGAGATAACAACTCAGAAACAGACCCTTCGGTCCAACTCGTCCATGCCAACCAAATATCCTACCCATCCAGATGCCTTTTAAATGCTGTAGTTGTATCAGCCTCAATACTTCCTCTGGCAGCTCATTCCATACACACACCATCCTCTGCATGAAAAGGTTGCCCCTTAGGTCCCTTTTAAATCTTTCTCCTCTGACCTTAAGCCTATGGTCTCTAGTTATGGATCCCCCACACTGGGGAAAAGACCTTGTCTACTTAACCTATCCATGTCCCTCATGATTTTATAAACCTCTATAAGGCTATCCCTCAGCCTCCAATGTTCCAGGGAAAGTATCCCCAGTCTATTCAGCCTCTCCCTCCAGGACAAAATCTTCAACCCTGGCACCTGCCTTGTAAATGTTTTCTGAACCCTTTCAAGTTTCACAAAATCCTTCCTATAGCAGGGAGACCAGAATTGCACACAGTTTTCCAATAGTGGCTTAACCAATGTTCTGTACAGCCGCAACATGACTTTCCAACTCCTATACTCAATGCTCTGACCAATAAAGGCAAGCATAGCAAATACCTTCTTCATTATCCTATTTACTTGTGACTCCACTTTCAAGGAACAATGAATTTGCCCTCCAGGGTCTTTTTGTTCAGCAACACTCCCAAGGACCTTATCGTTAATTGTATAAGTACTTCCCTGATTTGCTTTTCCAAAATGCAGTACCTCACATTTATCTAAATTAAACTCTTATCTGTCACTCCTCGGCCCATTGACCCATCTGATCAAGACCTCATTGCACTCTGAGATAACCTTCTTCACTGTCCATTACACCTCCAATTTTGGTGTCATCTATAATTTTACTAACCGTACCTCGTATGTTCACATCCGAATCATTTACATAAAGGACGAAAAGCAGTGGACCCAGCACCAATCCTTGTGACACTCCACTGGTCACAGGTCTCCAGTCTGAAAAACAACCCTCCACCACCACCCTCTGTCTTCTACCTTTGACACACTTCTGTATCCAAATGTTCTCCCTGTATTCCATGAGATCTCACCTTGCTAACCAATCTCCCATGTAGAACCTTACTGAAGTCCACATAATCATGTCCACCGCTCTGCCCTTGTCAATCCTCTTCATTACTTCTTCAAAATACTCAATCAAGTTTGTGAGACATGACTTCCCACGCACAAAGCCATGTTGACTATCCCTAATCAGTCCTTGACTTTCCAAATATATGTACATTCTGTTCCTCAATGCCCTCCAACAACATGCCCACCACTGATGGCAGGCTCACTGGTCTATAGTTCCCTGGCTTTTCCTTACCATCTTTCTTAAATAATGGCACTACTTTAGCCAAACTCCAGTTTTCTGGCACCTTACCTGTGACTATCGATGAAACAAATATCTCAGCAAGGGGTCCAGCAATCACTTCCCTAGCTTCCCACAGAGTTCGAGGGTACACCTGATCAGGTCCTGGGGATTTATCCACTTCTATACATTTCAAGAATCCAGCACCACCTCCTGTGTAATATGGACATTTTTCAAGAGGTCACCATCTATTTCCCTACAGTCTATATCTTCCATGTCCTTCTCCACAGTAAACACTGATGCAAAATACTTGTTTAGTATCTCCCCCATCTCCTGCGGCTCGACACATAGACTGCCCTGCTGATCTTTGAGGGACCCTATTCTCTCCCTAGTTACCCTTTTATCCTTAATATATTTATAAAATCCCTTTCCATTCTCCTTAAGCCTAATTGCCAAAGTCATCTCATGTCCCCTTTTTGCCCTTTTGATTTATCCACTACCTTTATGCTCTTCTAAGGATTCACTCGATCTATCTTGTCTATAACCCTGATATATGCTTCCTTCTTTTTCTTAAGCAAAAGCTTAATTTCTCTAGTCATCCAGGTTTCCCTACACCTACCAGCCTTCCCTTTCATCTTAACAGGAACATATTGTCTCTGGATTCTCGTTATCTCATTTCTGAAGGTGTTCCATTTTCCAGCCGTCCCTTTACCTGCGAACATCTGCCCTGAATCAGCTTTTGAACGTTTTTGCCTAATACCATCAAAATTGGCCTTTCTCCAATTTAGAACTTCAACTTTTAGATCTGGTCTATCCTTTTCCATCACTATTTTAAAACTAATTGAATTATGGTTGCTGGCCCCAAAGCGCTCCCCCACTGACACCTCAGTCACCTGCCCTGCCTTATTTCCCAAGAGTAGGTTGCATTTTGTACCTTCTCTCATAGGTACATCCACATACTGAATCAGAAGATTTTCTGCACACACTTAGCAAATTCTTCTCTATCTGAATCCTTAACACTATGGCAATTCCAGTCTATGTCTGGAAAGTTAAAATCCCCTACCATAACCACCCTATTATTCTTACAGATAGCTGAAATCTCCTTATAAATTTGTTTCTCAATTTCCTGCTGGTTCTTTGGGGTCTGTAATACGATCCCAATAAGGTGATCATCCCTTTCTTATTTCTCAGTTCTACCCAAATAACGTCCCTGAATGTATTCCCAGGAATATCCTCCCTAAGTAAAGCAAAATACTATCCCTTATCAAAATCGCCACTCGCCCTCTTTACCCCTTTCTACCCTTCCTGTAGCCTGGATTTGTATCCTGGAACATTATGCTGCCAGTCTTGTCCATCCCTGAGCCATGTTTCTGTAATTGCTATGATATCGCAGCCCATGTTCCTAACCATGCCCTGAGTTCATCTGCCTTCCCTGTTCGGCCTCTTGGATTGAAGTAAATGCAGTTTAATTTATCAGTCCTACCTTGTTCTCTGCTTTGTTCCAGCCTGCCCTGACTGTTTGACTTGCTTCCTTTCCCAATTGTACCAGTTTCAGATTGATCTCTTTCCTCATTATTTCCCTGGCCCCTCCCCCCCACTTCCCAGCTCACTAGTTTAAATCTTCCCAAGCAGCTCTTGCAAACCTTTCTGCCAATATCCCCTTCCAATTCAGGTGCAATCCATCCTTCTTGTACAGGTCACTTCTACCCCAAAAGAGATTTCAATGATCCAAAAATGTGATCCCTTCTCCCCTGCACCAGCTCCTCAGCCATGTATTCATCTGTTCTATCCTCCTATTCCTACCCTCACTAGCTTGTAGCACCGGGAGTAATCCAGCTATTACTACCCTCGAGGACCTCCTTTTTAAATTCCTGCCTAACTTTCTATATTCTCCCTTCAGAATCTCATCCTTTTCCCTTCCTATGTCGTTAGTTCCAATGTGTACAATGACCTCCTACTGGTCCCTCTCTTTTTGAGAATATTCTGCATCCTCTTCAAGATATCCTTGATACTGGTACCAGGGAGGCAACAAACCATTCTGATTTTTTGCTCCGGGCCGCAGAAACACCTGTCTGTGCTTCTGACTACAGAGTCCCTGTCACAATCGATCGCTTAGAACTGAATGTACCCCTCATTACATTAGAGCCATTCTCTATACCAGAAACTTGGCTGTTTGTGCTACATTCCCCTGAGATTCCATCAACCCCTTCATTTCCCAAAACAGCATATTTGTTTGAAGTGGAGATAGCCACAGAAGATTCCTGCACTACCTACCTACCCCTCCTACCTTTCCTGGAGTTAAATCATCTACCTGACTGTATCAGTGGCTTTTCTCCCTTCCTCTAACTGCCATCCATCACACCCCTGAGATCTTGTAAATTCCTTATTGCCTCTAACCACTGCTCTAACCAATCCATGCGATCTGATAGGATTCTCAACCAAAGGCTCTTTCTGCAGACATAATCGTCAGTAACATGGAAACTCTCCCTAAATTCCCACATCCAAAAGGAAGAGCATATCCCTCTACTTCATAATCTACAGACCCAGAAAATATCATTGTCTTTTTGCTCTAAAAGATAGTGCTCCAGGCTAACTTTGTATTTATGGTTTATATTTTTAAAGTTTACTCAAGAGACAGATCTGAATAAAACATATACTCAAGAAAGAAACCACTCTACTCACTACTGTAGAGTTATAGCAAGGTTACACTTTAAAACTATGCACTTACCTGTTCCTGTGCTGTGAGCTCTTCCACACAGGTTCCTCCAAGGTCAGTGTGAATTTCCCTGTTTGTTCATTTTTCCTAGATGCACTCCAATGTCCAGAGATACATAAACTCGAACAAGAAAGGCAGTAACTGCGCAGATTCACTGCTGTGTCAGTTAGCAGTTTAGGTGTCTTTCTTTCTCTCCCTCACTGACCATGTAGTCACTGCCTTTTCTCTGTCTTCTTCCTTTTAAAAATGCCGTTGTTTTGATCTTTTTACCCCAAAGTTCCAAAACAATGCAACAGCATATAACACTGCTGCTCCTGGAATTCAAGGAAATCACTTCCAACACCTAAAGTACCTCAAAAAGGAGCAGCTCTTACAGTCACAATTTTTTCCCATCCTCCATCTTGGGTAGTTCTGTATTCAAATGGCTACTTCTCCCTATATTCCATGTGATCTAACCTTGCTAACCTTGTTCAATAAGTCCCTATAGATCATGTCCACTGCTCTGCCTTCATTAATCCTCTTTGTTACTTCTTCAAACAAGTCAATTAAGTTTGTGAGACATGATTCCATGCACAAGCCCATGTTGACTATCCCTAATCAGACCTTGCCTATCCCAATACATATAAATCCTGTTCCTCAGGATTCCCACTAACAAATTGCCCACCACCGATATCAGGCTCACAGTCTATAGTTCCCTAGCTTTTCCTTCCCAACATTTTAAATTAGTGGCACCACGTTAGCCAACCTCCAGTTTTCCGGCACCTCACCAGTTGGTATTGATGATAGAAACATCTCAGCAAGGGCCTAGCAATTACTTCCCTAGCTTCCCACAGAGTTCCATGGTACACCTGATCAGGTCCTGGGGATTTATCCACCTGTATGTGTTTTAGGCCATCCGTGCCCTCCTCCTTGGGCGGCATGGTGGCTCAGTAGTTAGCATTGCTGCCTCACAGAGCCAGGGACCCGGGCTCGATTCCTGCCTCAATGACTGTGCGGAGTTTGCACATTCTCCCCGTGCCTGCGTGGGTTTCCCCTGGGTGCTCAGGTTTCCTCCCACAATCCAAAGATGTACAGGCCAGGTGAATTGGCCAAGCTAAATTGCCCATAGTGTTAGGTGCATTAGTCAGGGCTAAATATAGGTTTGGAGATTGGGTCTGGGTGGGTTGCTCTTCGGAGGGTTGGTGTGGACTTGTTGGGCCGAAGGACTTGTTTCCATACTGTGGGGTAGCTAATCTAATCTAATCTCTGTAATAAGGACATTTTTTCAAGATGTCACTATTTATCTCCCACATTCTGTATCTTCCATATTCTTTTCCATAGTAAACACTGATGCAAAATAATGTCTCCCTCCCTCGTTTAACGTCTCTCTCACTTCCTGCGGTTCCACATACATGCGGCCTTGTTGATCTCTAAGTGGTCCTATTCTCTCTCTAATTTCCCCTTTGTCCTTATTGTATTTGTAGATTCCCTTTGGATTCTCCTTAACCCTATTTGCCAAAGCTATCTCGTGTCTCCTTTTTGCCCTCCCGATTTCCATCTTACGTATATTCCTACTGCTGTTATTCTCTTCACGGGATTCACTCAATCTCTCCTGTCTATATCTGTCTTGCTTCTTTTTTTTAATCAAATTTTTTTTCTTAATTTCTCTAGTCATCCAGCATTGTTACAATTGCCAACCTTACCCTTCAGCCTAAAAAGAACATAGTGTCTCTGGACTCTTGTGATCTAACTTTTTTATTTTCTAGCTGTCCCTTCACCTGCGAACATCCGACCCGCTCAATTGTTTTAGAATTTTAACTTTTAGATTCGATCCATCCTTTACCATCACTATTTTAAAACTAATAGAATTATGCTCCCCCATTGACACCTCAGTCACCTGCTCTGCCTTATTTCCCAAGGGTAGGTCAAGTTTTGCATCCTCTCTATGAGGCACATCCACATAGTGAAGCAGAAAATGTTCTTGTACACACTTAACAAATTCCTCTCCATTCCAAGCTCGTAACACTATGGCAGTCCTAGTCTATGTTTGGAAAGTTAAAATCCCCTACCATTACCACCTCATATTCTTATAGATAACAGATCTTCTTACAAATTTGTTTTTCAATTTTCTGCTGACTATTGGGGGTCTATACTACAATCTCAAGAAGATGATCATCTCTTTCTTATTTCTCAGTTCCAACCAAATAACTTCCCTGTACGTATTCCTAGGGGATTATCCTCCATACATACAGCCGTAATATTATGCCTAATCAAAAACGCCACCCCTCCCCTCTCTTTCCCCCCTTTCTATCCTTCCTTTCATCTATACTCTGGAACATTAAGCTGCCAGTCTTGTCCATCCCTGAGCTATGTCTCTGTAATTGCTAATGATATCGCAGTCTCATATTCCCAATCATCCCCTGAATTCATCTGCCTTCCCTGTTAAGTCTGTTGCATTGAAATAAACGCAGTTTAATTTATCAGTCCTACCTTGTCCTCTGCTATGTTCATGCTTGCCCTGACTGTTTGACTCACTCCTTTTCCCAATTGTACCTGTCCCAGACTGATCTTTTTCCCTACTATCTCCTTGGATCTCACCCTCATCCCCACACCTGCTTCCTAGTTTAAATTCTCTTGAGCAGCTCTAACAAATCTTCCTGCCAATATATTAATATCTTTCCAATTCAGATGCAATCTGTCCTTCTTATACAGGTCATTTCTACCCCAGAAGAGATTCTAGTGATCCAAAAATGTGAATCCTTTTCCCATACACCAGTTCCTCAGCCATGCTGTATCCTCCTATTCTTCCCCTCACTAGCTCATGGCACCAGGAGTAATCCAGGTATCACTACCCTTGAGGATCTCCTTTTTAAATTTCTGCCTATTTCCTATATTCTCTCCTCAGAACTGCATCCTTTTCTCTTTCTAAGTTGTTAGTTCCAATGTGTAGAATGACTTCCCTGGCCCCCTTGGCCTTTGAAAATATTCTGATTTATCCTTGATCCTGCCACCAGAGAGGCAGCACACTATTCTGTGTTTTGATGTCGGCAGCAGAAATGTCCGTCTGTGCCTCTGGCTAGATAGTCCTCGATTAATGTTGATTACTTGGAACCTGGCATAACCCTTATTATATTAGAACCAATCTCAGTACCAGAAACCTGCCTGTCAGAGCTCCATTCCCCTGAGAGACCATCACATCCTTCATTTTCCAAAACAGCATACTTGTTTGAGATGGGGATAGCCACAGGAGACTCCTGCACCACCTGCCTCCCTCTCCTACCTATCTACCTGACTGTATCTTTGATTCATTTCCCTTCCTACAACTTTCTCATTGCCTCCAACTGCCACTCCAGCCCATCCATGCAATCCAATAGGATTTACAACCAAACACACTTCCTGCAGATGTACATCAATAACATGGAAACTGTCCCTAATCTCCCACATCTGACAGGAAGAGCACATCACTCTACTAAAGGTCATCTTTGCAACTTAACAGTCTGTATACCCAGAAATAGCAGTCTACTGTTCTAAAAAACTCTGTTCCAGGTTAACTTAGTACCATATTTTATATTTTTATAGGGTAATCAAGAGACAGACCTCAATAAAACATATAATCAAAAACACTGTACTCATTATTGTAGATTTACAATAAAAACAATAAGATTACACTTTAAAAAGCCACTTAGCTGTTCCCTGCTGTGAACTCTCCCACACAGGTTTCTCCAAGATCAGCTATGAATGTCTCTGTCTATTAATTATACTTACAATGAACTCTGATATCCAGAGATACTTGTAATCAAACAGCAGAACAGTCAGCTTTGTAGATTCACTGCTGGGTCAGACAGTAGTGCAGGTTTATTTCTCTGTTTGAATCACTTCCCATGTGGTCACTGCCTTTGTCTGTCTTCATACAAAAGTGCTGTCATTTTGATCTTTTTTCCCCCAAAGTTCCAAAACAATGCAATAGCTTATAAAATAGTAATTACTGCCCCTAGAATTTGAGGAAATCAGCTCCAACACTGAAAATACCTCAAAAAAGGAACAGGTATTACACCCCCAATTATTTTCCGGTCCTCCATCTTGTATGTTGTCTGGCCCTCAACCATAGAGTCATAAAGTCATAGAGATGTACAGCACGGAAATAGACCTTTTAGTCCAACTCGTCCATGCCGACCAGATATGCCAACCCAATCTGGTCCTACCGGCCAGCACTTGGTCCATATCCTCTAAAGCCTTCTTATTCATATACCTATCCAGATACCTTTTAAATGTTGCAAGTGTACTAGCCTCCACCAGCTCATTCCATACACGTACCTCTGCATGAAGAAGTTGCCCCTTAGGTCTATTTTATATCTTTCCCCTCTCTCCCTAAAGATATGCCCTCTAGTTCTGGACTCCCCTACCACAGGTAAGAGACTCTGTCTATTTATCCTATCCATGCCTCTCATGATTTCATAAACCTTTATAAGGTTACCCCTCAGTCTCTGATGCTCCAGGGAAAACAGGCCCAGCCTATTCAACCTCTCCCTATAGCTCAAATCTTCCAACCTTGGCAACATCTTTCCTGAACCCTTTCAAGTTTCACAACATCCTCCAATAGGAAGGAGACCAGAATTGAATGCAATATTCCAAAAGTGGCCTAACCAATGTCCTGTACACACACAACATGACCTCCCAATTCCTGTATTCAATACTCTGACCAATAAAGGAAAGCATGCCAAACGCATTCTTCTCTATCTTATCTATCTGTGACTCCAATTTTAAGGAGCTATGAACCTGCAATCCAAGGTCTCTTTGTTCAGCAATACTCCTGAGGACCTTAGCATTCCTGCTAAGATTTGCTTTCCCAAAATGCAGCACCTTGCATTTATCTGAATTAAACTTCATCTGCCACTTCTCAGCCACTGGCCCATTGATCAAGATCCCGTTGTAATCTGAGGTAACCTTCATCGCTGTCTAGTATACCTCCAATTTTGGTGCCATCTGCAAATTTACTAACTATACCTCTAATGCTCCCATCCAAATCATTTATATAAATGACAAAAAGTAGTGGACCCAGCACCGATCCTTGTGGCACTCCACTGGTCACAGACCTCCAGTCTGAAAAATAATCCACCAACACCAACCCTGTCTTCTACCTTTGAGCCACTTCTATAACAAAATGGCTAGTTCTCCCTGTATTCCATGAGATCTAACCTTGCTAACCAGTCTCCCATGGGGAACCTTGTTGAACACCTTACTGAAGTCCATATAGATCATGTCCACTGCTCTGCCCTCATCAATCCTCTTTGTTACTTCTTCAAAAAACTCAATCATGTTTGTGAAACATGATTTCCCACGCACAAAGCCATGTTGACTATCCCTAATCAGTCCTTGCCTTTCCAAATACATGTATATCCTGTCCCTCAGGATTCCCTCAAACAACTTGCTCACCACCGATGTCAGGCTCACTGGTCTATAGTCCTTACCACCTGGCTTGTCCTTACCACCTTTCTTAAACAGTGGCACCACGTTAGCCAAACTCGTCTTCCGGCACCTCACCTGTGACTATCGATGATACAAATATCTCAGCAAGGGGTCCAGCAATCACTTCCCTAGCTTCCCACAGAGTTCTAGGGTACACCTGATCAGGTCGTGGGGATTTATCCACTTTTATGTGTTTCAAGACATCAGCACCTCCTCCTGTGTAATATGAACATTTTTCAAGATGTCACCATCTATTTTACTACACTCTATATCCTGCATGTCCTTTTCCACAGTAAAAATACTCGTTTAGTATCTCCCCCGGCTCCACACAAAGGCTGCCTTGCTGATCTTTGAGAGGCCCTCATCTCTCCCTAGTTACCCGTTTGTCCTTAATATATTTGTAAAAACCCTTTGGATTCTCTTTAACTCTATTTGCCAAAGCTATCTCATATCCCCTTTTTGCCCTCCTGATTTCTTTCTTAATACTCTGACTGCCTTTATAGTCTTCTAAAGATTCATCCGATCTATGTTGTCTATACCTGACATAGGCTTCCTTCTTTTTCTTAACCAAACCCTCAATTTCTTTAGTGATTCAACCTTCCCTACACCTACCTGCCTTTCGTTTCACCCTAACAGAAATATACTATCTCTGGACTCTCGTTATCTCATTTCTGAAGGCTTCCCATTTTCCAACTGGACTTTTACCTGCAAACATCTGGCCTCCATCAGCTTTTAAAAGTTCTTGCCTAATAACGTCAAAATTGGCCTTTCTCCAGTTTAGAACTTCAACTTTTAGATCTGGTCTACCCTTTTCCATCACTATTTTAAAACTAATAGAATTATGGTCACTGGCCCCAAAGTGCTCCCGCACTAATACTTCAGTCACCTTTCCTCTCTTAATTCCCAAGAGTAGGTCAAGTTTTGCACATTCAAACTGATTCAGAAATTTACTTGTGCACACTTAACAAATTCCTCTCCATCTAACCCCTTAACACTATGGCAATCCCAGTCTATGTTTGGAAAGTTAAAATCCCCTACCATAACCACCCTATTATTCTTACAGATAACCGAGATCTCCTTACAAATCTGTTTCTCAATTTCCCTCTGACTATTGGGGGGTCTATAATACAATCCGTATAAGGTGATCATCCCTTTCTTATTTCTCATTTCCACCCAAATAACTTCCCTGGATGTATTTCCAGGAATATCCTCCCTCAGTACAGCCGTATTGCTATCCCTTGTCAAAAAATGTCACTTGTTCTCTGCTTTGTTCCTGCCTGCCCTGACTCGCTGCCTGAGTCCCACCCCACCCTCCACCTTAATAGCTCCTGAGCAGCTCTAGCAAATCTCCCTGCCAGTATATTAGTCTCCTTCTATTCAGGTGCAATCTGTCCTTTTTGTACAGGTCACTTATACCCCAGAAGGGAATCCAATGATCCAAAAATGTGAATCCTTCTCACTTACACCAGCTCCTCAGCCATGCATTCGTGTGGTGTATCCTTCTATTCCTACCCTCACTAGCTCGTAGCACCGCGGGTAATCCAGATACTACTACCCTTGAGGATCTCCTTTTTAAATTCCTGCCTAACTCTCTATATTCTCCCTTCAGAATCTCATCTTTTTCCCTTCCTATGTCATTAGTTCCATAGTGTACAATGACCTCCTGCTGGTCCCTCTCCAACTTGAGAGCATTCTGCACCCTCTCTCAGACATCCTTGATCCTGGCACCAGGGAGGCAACACACCATCCTGATTTTTCACTGCTGGCCACAGAAACATCTGTCTGTGCCTTGGACTACAGAGTCCCCTAACACAATTGATCTCTTGGGACCCGACATACCCCTCATTGCGTTAGAGCCGGTCTCAGTACCAGAAACTTGGCTGTTTGTGCTACATTTCCCTGAGAATCCATCACCCCCTACATTTTCCAAAACAGCATACTTGTTTGAAATAGGGATAGCTGCAGAAGACTCCTGCACTACCTGCCTACCTCTCTTACCTTTCCTGGAGTTAACCCATCTATGTGACTGTATCTGAGACTTTCTTCCCTTCCTATAACTGCCATCCATCACATCCCCTTGCTCTTGTAAATTTCTCATTGCTTCTAATTGTCTCTCCAACTGATCCATTTGATCTGATAGGATTCGCAACCAATGGTATTTATTGCAGATATAATCCTCAGTAACATGTAAACTCTCCCTAAACTCCCACGTCTGACAAGAAGAGCATATTACTTTAGTAAAAGCCATTTTTGCTTCTTCCAATCTACAGACCCAGAAAATAGCACTGTCGTATTCCTTTATGAAACACAGTTCCAGGCTAACTTAATACTTATGGCTTATATTTTTAAGTTTAATCAAGCGACATATCTCAATAAAACATATAATGAAGAAAGAACTCACTCTACTCACTACTGCAGACTTACTGTCAGGCCACACTTAAAAATATTCACTTACCTGTTTCAATGCTGTGACCTCTCCCAAACAGGTTCTCCAAGATTAGTTGCGAATTTCACTGTTTGTTAATTTTTTCAGACGCACTCCAATGTCCAGCAATACATGAATTCCAACAGCAAAGGCAGTAACTGCGCAGGTTCACTGCTGTGACAGTTAGCAGTGTGGATTTCTTTCTCTCTCTCTCTCTCTCTCTCTCTCTCTCTCCTGCACTGACTCACCATGCGCTGCCTTTGTCTGTTTCTCTCCCTTTTAAAAGTGCTGTTGTTCGGACTTATTTTCCTCCAAAGCTCCAAAACAATGCAACAGCATAGAAAACAGTAATTGCTGTTCCTGGAATTTGAAGAAATCACCTTAACACCTAAAATACCTCAAGAAAGGAGCAGCCTGGTCCAGCCAGAAATTTTTCCCATCCTCCATCTTGGATTGTCAATTGATCCGTCCAGTTAATTTCACAGCATCCAGTGAGATCCCTAATGCCATATATAGAAGTTGCTATGGGTGCCCTTGGTATCCATCCTCCAATGTGTCAAGGGCATGCCCCCTCTCCAGACATGGTCATAGCAGGGACCCATGACTCCAGCAAGTCTTCTCATCAAGACTTCAATACACAAACCAATCTCCTTCAGACCAACTATGGGCTTGTCCTTGTTTGCCTTTGTCTGGTCCAGATGCTTTGTGCTTCACCTGATCCGAAAGTCCCATTAGGCTTAGCTGCTCAAAGATTGCTCTTTCTGGTTTCAGACTTAGCCATTCAGGCCCTGGGTTATCTGGCCACAGGAGAGATGAACTGGCTCCTCTTTTTATTCTCCTGCTTCCTCGGTTAGTCTCAAGAAGTTTAACTTATAAATGATCCTTCACCTTGTGGATATCTTTCTCCCAATCCAAATAAACTTCTTTTTTAAAATGAGCCAATTTAACAAGGCTCCCTTGAGTTAACATTGGTTCTGAAACATGAGAGGAATTAATAACATAAGACACATACACACAGTTTATCCTATC
Organism: Chiloscyllium plagiosum; assembly: GCF_004010195.1. Lineage (NCBI taxonomy): Eukaryota > Metazoa > Chordata > Chondrichthyes > Orectolobiformes > Hemiscylliidae > Chiloscyllium > Chiloscyllium plagiosum. The sequence continues at coordinate 49,769,733 of NC_057725.1, read as the reverse complement.
CTTAATAATGGGAGAGCCAGCAAAACACAAAGCTGAAATATCTGCATCCATCTTTACCCAGAAGTAGCAAGTGGATTATCTTGGCCTTCTCCTGAGACCACAGTATCACAGCTGCTAGTCTTTAGCCAATTTGATTAACCGCATGTGATATCTTCATTGACTTTTCTCTTAGTCTATTGTCCGAACCTGCATTAATCAACTCTTTCTTCATATGTTTGCAATTGCCTTTATTCAAGTTCAGTTACATTCCCTCAAACTATATATGAAATGTATGTTGTGATTGCTATTCCCTATTAGATCCTTGATTACAAGGTCTCAGGCAGCATCCAGGGAACAGGAGATTCGACGTTTCGGGCACAGGCCCTTCTTCAGGAATGAGCAGAGAGTGTTCAGCAGGAGAAGATAAAAGGTAGGGAGGAGGGACTTGGAGGAGGGGCGTTGGAAATGTGATAGGTGGAAAGAGGTCAAGGTGAGGGTGATAGGTCGGAGTAGGGTGGAGGCGGAGAGGTCAAGAAGAAGACATTTCCAACTCCCCTCCTCCAAGTCCCTCCTCCCTACCTTTTATCTTCTCCTGCTGAACACTCTCTGCTCATTCCTGAAGAAGGGCCTGTGCCCGAAACGTCGAATCTCCTGTTCCCTGGATGCTGCCTGACCTGCTGTGCTGTTCCAGCAATAAAGTTTCAACTTTGATCTCCAGCATCTGCAGACCTCACTTTCTCCTCAAAATAGATACAAGTTAATTGGTTCATTCAAGAAGAAGAAATAGCAAAACGTTGATAGTCAAGCAATGACTTTTAGACTCTTGGCTTTGCAGGTCGTTTGAAATTCTTTTGTCCTGTTTCCTCTTGAATGATTTGCTGGCTAGTTAACTTCTAGTCCTTTACCTGCAAAGGGTGGATGGTTCTTCAATTGTGACCTTCACAGCATACTAGCACTTGAATCCAATCTAGTACACATGAGCACACACACTCAGCTCAGTAGCGCACTTTCTTCCACTAGTACTTTTTCTTCCATAAGAGAAGGTACCGTGGGATATTATGGAAAGGTAGGGAAGAAATTGCAGGGTGCCTAGCAGATATATTTAAATCATCGACAACCATGGTTGAGATGCCGGAAGATTGGAGGGTGGCTAACATTGTGCCATTATTTAAGAAAGGCTGCGAGGAAAAACCAGGCTGCAAGAAAAACTACAGACTGATGAGCCTGATGTCAGTGGTGGGTAAGTTGTTGGAGGGCATTCTGATAAACAGGACCTACATGCATTTGGAAATGCATGGATTGATTAGGGATAGTCAGCATGGCTTTATGTGTGGAAAATTGTGTCTGACAAACTTGAGTTTTTTGAAGTGTTGGCCAAGAAGGCAAAGTGGTAGACATGGTCTATATGGACTTTAGCAAGGCCTTTGACAAAGTTCCAAATGGAAGATTGCTTAGTAAGGTTAGATCAAGTAGGATCCAGGGAGAGTTAGCTAATTGGCTTGATGGTAGGAGACAGAGGGTGATGGTAGAGGATTGTTGTTGAGACTGGAGGCCTGTGACCAATGGTGTTGGGCCAAGGATCAGTCCTGGACCCACTGTTGTTTATCATTTATATAAATGATTTAGATGAGAATATAGGAGGCTTGTTAGTAAGTTTGTGGATGACACCAAAATTGCTGGGATAGTAGATAGTGAAGAATGTTATCACAGAGTACAATGGGATCTTGATCAACAGGGCCAATGGGTTGAAGAATGGCAGATGGAGTTTAATTTGGATTATTATGAGGTATAGAACTTACACAGTTAATGGTAGGGCCCTGAGGAGAGTTGTTGAACAGAGAGACTAGGGGTTCAGGTACGTTGTTCCATGAAAGTGGTGTCACATGTACTCAGGGTGGTGAAGAAGGCATTTGGAATGCTTGCCTTCATCAGTCACAGCATTGAATACAGGAGTTGGGACATCATGTTGCAGCCATACAAGACATTGGTAAATTCACATTTGAATTACTGTGCACAACTCTGGACACCATCGGAAGGATGTTATTAAACTGGAAAAGGTGTTAAAAAGATTTACAAAGATGTTACTGAGACTGATGGGTTTGAGCTATAGGGAGAGGCTGGATAGGCTGAGACCTTTTTCTCTGGAGCATAGGAGGCTGACAGGTGACCTTATACAGGTTTATAAAATCATGAGGGGCATAGATAAGGTGCTTAGCCAAGGTCTTTTCACCAGGGTAGGGAGGTCCAAAACTAGAGGGCATAGTTTTAAGGTGAGGCGGGAAAGATTTAAGAGACCCGAAGGGCAACTTTTTCACAGGGGGTGAGGCATATTTAAACAAGCTTCCAGAGGAAATGGTAGAGGTGGATAAAATTATAACATTTAAAAGACATTTGGACAGCTACATGGAAGGAAAGGTTTACAGGGATATGGGTCAAACTTAGGCAAATGAGACATATACAGTTTATGCAACACGGTTGATTTAGACTGAAGGGTCAGTTTCCATGCTGTATGGCTCTATGTCTCTATGACTGTACATGCACATCAGTGTTGAACGACCTTTGAACTGGCCTTGGTCTTGTGTGTTCTTGAAAAGGAAACAGATAAGACATGTCTATGGCACAGACTGCTATTTTTTCTCACATTTTAGATTAGATTAGATTCACTATAGTGTGGAAACAGGCCTTTTTGCTTGACTATTCCACACCGACCCTCTGAAGAGTAACCCACCCAGGCCCATTTCCCTCTGAATGATGCATGGCCAATTCACCTAGCCTGCCCATCTTTGGGCTATGGGAGGAAAACAGAGCACCCGGAGGAAACCCACACAGACACAGGAGAATGTGTAAACTCCACATAAACAGTTGTCCGAGGCTAGAATTGAACCGGGTCCCTGGCGCTGTGAGTCAGCAGTACTAACCACTGAGCCACAGTGCCAAACATATCTTTTGAGACAAGTCAGAAGTGTGATGGAGTACTCTCCATTTGCCCAGACAAATGCAGCTTCATCAAAACTCAAGAAGCTTGATACCATCTTAACCAAAGTAACCCACATGCCTGACACCCCAACCACTAGTTCCAAAATTTCTTCCTCCACCATCAATGCAAAGTGGCAGCAATATATGCCATCTAGAAGATGCACTGCAGCATTTCACCAAGTCACCTTCAACAAGACCTTCCAAACTCATATATTCTACCGCCAGAAGAATAATGGCAGCAGATACATGGCAATAACACTACCTACAAAGTCCTCTTTGGCCACATGCAAGTATATCACCATTCCTTCAATAATGCTGGGTCAAAATCCTGAACTCCCATCCTGAAAGCACTGTGGATGTCCCTATATCCCAAAGATTGCTACAGTTCAAAAGACAGGTGAAAGTGAGGACTGCAGATGCTGGAGATCAGAGTCAAGATTAGAGTGGTGCTGGAAAAGCACAGCAGGTCAAGCAACATCTGAGGAGCAGGAAAATTGATGTTTCGGGCAAAAGCCCTTTCCTGATGAAGGTCTTTTGCCTGAAATGTCGATTTTCCTGCTCCTTGCTTGCTGCCTGACCTGCTGTGTTTTTCCAGCAGTTCAAAAGACAACCCAACACTATCTTTACCACAACCTTCTCTGCAATTCAAGGGCAGCCTTTCCAGTGGTGGAGACAACACATGAACCTAAAACATTGACACAGTGGAAAACACTGTCAAAGCCCAGCTGCTATTTTGCTGCCAAATTTGAGGTCAGGTAACTCACACAAAGATGATCAAAGTTGGGATGTTCTAATAAGTCTGCCTTGCTCATGTTGGAACCATCACTGATCATCTTTTCTTTTAATCAAGTTTGGCTTGGAACTGTGAACTGACAATGATCTTTGGAACATGGGCAGCAGCTTGTGTGAAAAAAAACTATTTGTTTGTGAGGCCAGACCTGAAGGTTAATTGCAGGTTGGCTTTTGATCACAGTGCTACAGAGACAAATCAACTCCAGAAATGCATTAAGCTCAAACAGATGGCAGATGTTTGAATGGTAACAGATGCTTCACAGGGAGACAACCAGTCTGACAGGAAGAAGCCAGAGTTTGAACTGAGGTTTTCTGAGAGAAGGAGTTAGGCTGTTGATGCTGCAGCATGGAGATTTGAAAGCTTCTTGATAACCTCTCTTTATCAGCCACTGGAAGTTCAGAAAATTAGGCCCATAAAGTGAGGGTCTTAGAGCTTTTATCATTTTGCTTAGGTATTCCCAGCTCAGACTATCTGCAATTGGTCAAATCATGCAAAGTTGAAAAGTGTAATGTGGAAAAGCATAGCAGGTCAGGCAACATCAATGGAGCAGAGAATCGACATTTCAGGCATATACCCTTCATCAGGAGTGTGGGTGTGGGGGAAGGGGGCTTAGAGATAAATCGGAGAGTGGGGATGGAGGGGGAAGGTAGCTGGAAAGGCAATAGGTAAATCAGGTGGGGGGTGATAGTGATAGGTCGGAGGGGAGGATGGAGTGGATAGGTAGGAAGGACGATAGACATTTAGGACAGGTCAACAGGGCGGTGCCAAGTTGGAGGTTTGGATCTGGGAATAGTTGGGGGGAGGAGAGATAAGGAAACTGATGAAGTCAACATTGATGCCATATGGTTAATGGGTCTCAAGGTGGAAGATGAGGCATTCTTCCTCCAGTCATTGGGTGGCTTGGATTTGGCAGTGGACAAGACCCAGGACTTGCATGTCATTGGAAGAGTGGGAGCGGGAGTTGAAGTGGTTTGCCACAGGGTGGTGGGGTTGTTTTGTGTGTCCCAGAGATATTCCTTGTAATGTTCTATGAGTTGGCATCATGTCTCCCCAATGTAGAGGAGACTACATCGAGAGCAACGGACACAGTAGATGAGGTGTTTGGATGTGCAGGAAAATCTCTGCCAGATATGAAAAGGTCCTTTGGGGCCTTGGATGCAGGTGATAGGGGAGATGTGGACGCAGGTGGACTTACCAAGGGAGTTACGGAGGAATGGTCTCTGTGGAATGCTCATAGAGGTGGGAAGGGAAATATATCTCAGGTGGTGGGGTCTGATTGAAGGTGGCAGAAATGGTGGACGATAATATGCTGTATCTGTAGATTAGTGGGTGGAAGGTGCAGGACCAGGGGACCACGGGAGTTCAATCCTTGTTGTAGTTGGAGGGGTGGGGTTCAAGGGTGGAGGTGCAGGAAATGGAGGAGATGCGCTAGAGGGCATTGTTGATCATGTGGGAGGAGAAATTGCAGTCCTAGAAGTAGGAGGCCATCTGAGATGTCCTGGAGTGGAATTGTTTCTCCTGGGAGCAGATGCAGCAGAGGAGGAAGAATTGGGAGTAATTGATCATGTTTTTACAGGAGGCCAGGTTGGAGGAGGTGTAATCCAGATAGCTGTTGGAGCCAGACGGTTTGAAATAGATGTCTGTGTTGAGTTGGTCACTGGAGATGGAGGCGGAGAGGTCCAGGAAGGGGAGAGAGGTATTCGAGTTGATCCAGATTAACTTAAGGTCAGGGTGGAAGGTGTTAGTGAAGTTGATGAACTGTTCAATCACCTCATGGGAGTACGAGGTGGCATTGATACAGTTATTGATGCAGCAGAGGAAAAGATAGGGATTTTGCCTGTGTAACTGCCGAAGATGGACAGTTCCACATATCCTGTGAAGAGGCAGGCATAGCTGGGGCCCATGCAGGTATCCATGGCTATCCCTTTGGTCTGAAGGAAATGGGAGGATTTGAAGGAGAAGTTGTTGAGGGTGAGGACCAGTTCCATCAATTGAATGAGTGTGTCGGTGAAGGGGTACTGGTTGGATCAGCGGGAGAGGAAGAAACAGAAGGCTTTGAGGACTTCGCCATAGTGGATTGATGTGTATAGGGACTGGATATCCATGGTGAAGATGAGGCATTGGGGGCCAGGGTAACGAAGGTCATGGAAGAGGTGGAGGGTGTGGGTGGTGGTCTGAATGTATGTGGACCAAGGGAGTGGGACGGTGTCGAGATATAAGGAGGTAAGTTCAATGGGGCAGGAGCAGGCAGAGACGATAGGTCAATCAGGGCAGTCAGGTTTGTGGATTTTGGGAAAAATCATGCAAAAGATGCTTAAGGAGCTGAATGGCCTACCCTTACTCCTATGTTCCAATTGCAGATTTGCAATCATAAATCTCATTCAGAGTAAATTAAGTTTCCTTGATCTTTTGCCAGAATTTAATAAACATCTTATTAGATTCTAGGCACACTCGCAATACTGGCGAACCCTTCTAACCATTTTAACCACTGAGGAATGTTTGACATAATTTAAGTCTTATGAAGTGCAAAGCCATAAATAGGCACCTTTTCTTTTACTAACAAAGTGACTTGTGTCCACAGATGTAGCTTAGAAACGGTGTAGTATGCTTGTTTAAAGTCACTTTTTGTAAATGAAATGTGGTGAAATAGAAGATTGGTAAATTAAATGGTACAATTTTTATAATGAGTATATTTTCAACTACGGTTATTGCTCCAGCAATATCAAAGAATATTTTTAATCAAGCATATCATGTAAATTAAATTCTAAAATTATTTCTGTTTGCATTGATTCAAGGAAAGTTTTAGATCTGATGTTTTATGGAAAATTAAGCAAAAAAACTCATGAAATCCAGGGTGATTTGCATCTTGATTTCTGATTGTACCCAAAGCAGTAACTCTTAGCAGTGTGTGTAAATTATTGTCAAAGTTGCCTCTTTTTTTCATTAGGGGCTTAATTGCTGCAACTCAAAGTGTAGTGTGGACATTTGTATCACATCTTTTAAATACTGCACTTGTCTGAATTACGACTACTATTTGGCAAAATGTTTACTCAAAATAAGGGGTTATTGATTCGAGAACTGCAATGTTACACAGACATAGCTTGTATATTTTAAGTGTTCATGTATCTTTCACAAGTTAGTGAAAACATAAAATATAAACATGGGAAATGGAAAATAATAAATCACAAAATTTTACCTGTTCTGGGATATTGTGACACTTGTGCATAAAGTCCTTGTTAGGCAACTGCCCTAATGTTTTGTTATCACTGTCTAGTAAGCACTGCCAAAGTATATTTGGGTGGATGTTAGGTAAGAATCAAACTCATATAATGCTTTGACGGTCAAGTACTTTGCTGATATTCACCATTTACAGTCATGAATTAAATATGGTCAGTTAATAAAGTATTAAAGAAAAGTTTGGAACCAAAACAAGTAAGATTCAGGGAATTAAGGAAAGGAAAAGGTGGTGTATTTAAAAGATGGATTTGTCGATTTAGTGTATGTACTGACTGTGTTTACATGCTGGTTGTAAAGGATTAACCAGACAGCTTTTCTTGAGTTTTTAAACAAAGAAAGGAGTCAATATATTTTTCTGAAACTAACCTGGGTAAGAACATTAAATGGTTAATACAAGACCCAAAATAGAACATATGCACTCAATATCCACGCACACAATTACAAATTAAAAATAGAAGTAGGTAAATTTGGACAAACACTAAGTAATGTCAGTTCACAATTTATATTTAGTATTCTGACTGCTGTAATTTGCAGGCTTTTGGTTCTTAACTGAGATGATATTTCAAAAACGTAACCAGAATGTCCATCTTTCTCCTAGAGACATTGCTGAAGAAATTCAAAAGGTTTTCTGTTAGAATTCTTCATCTGCTTGCAGGGACATAGGAATAGAAGAAGATTCAGCAAACCCAAAGAAGCTGTTAGTTTGAAAGGAAACAGAAAGGGAGAAAAAGAGAATCAATAAAGAATAGATGGACACTTTTCCTCAAGCCTGCTAACATCTTCTGGTGAGAGAACAGCTTGCAGTGCCTTTTCTATACTTTGCAATAAAAATGGCGGGTGTCAGGTGACTTGCTTTCAAACTGCAAAGTCATGGTCCCAAATATAGTATCAGTGTAATCTTATCAAGCAATTTGGTTCTCCCCGCCTCCAGGACTGAAACTTCTGCTCCTTAACAAAGTAGATTTGCATTCTCTCACAACAAATGTGTCAATGGAATTTTTTCAAACATTGAGTCAATATCAGGAAAGTATTTTCGTTGTTCTTGCAGTAATCCTCAATATTAACATGTGTGAAAGTCCCCAGGGTCATTTAAGTATTTTTTTTTGTAATCCACTTTGGACCTCGAGTGATTTGAAAGGCTTTAAGATGCAAGTAAGTATAACAGACCTCTTAGGGTATTCAATGACAGTTTAAAAATATTTAATATGTGAAATCAGCTGATGAACTTAATGATTAATATTTGACACAACACATTATCATAACAAGTGGAATTTCATTTCTGATTCAGTTTCTATGAGGATTTAATTCTTTCCCCTTGTGATTTTCTTATCTCTATGTGACAGTATCAAAAGATTTCTTGTAGCTTCTATCCACTGTATAATGTTGACACGCCTCCAACCATCAGTTGTGTTCAGCTCTAGTATCATTCAGTGAATATGACCTGTTATGTTTTCCTGACACTTTTACCAAAGTTGCTGACCAAAATTAACATTATTGCTTCTGTTTTACTTCTGTTATTCCCAGGGAGGTTTCACTCTCTCCACAATAGAATGCAACTTTCAATACATGATGCAATTTACCCCAATTTCATTTCTCTTCAAATCTCTTTCTCTACTCTTGCAGTTCCTCATTCAAGTGGTTACTTTTCATGGCTTAGGCACAATCTGAAGTAGCTTACCCCGTTGCTTCCCGATAATATTGTTGAAAGACGGCTTGTAAGTCATGAAGAAAAGGGATCATGGATGGACTTCTGTAACCCATACAGGAATCTGGATGTCCTGGTACACAAAGCATTATTATAGAGACATAGCAAGTGATAAAGGTCAATTGGAATGTTGGTATTTATTACAAGGGGAATATAATATAAAAATATAAATATAAAAGCAGAGAAATTTTATTGCAGCTGAACAGGGACTTGAAAAATGATAACAGTTCAGAAAAGATTCACTTGACTCATTCCCGGGATGTAGGCTTTGCCTTATGAATAAATGTTGAATTAAACCCAGTTCTTAAATGAAGAGTAGTTTTATCAAAATACAAGATCCTGCAAGGACTCGATAAGGTGGATGGCAGAAGGGTGTTACCGCTTGCGCAGGAGACTGGAACTTGGCAAAACATTTTAAAAATAAGATGACTTCATTTTAAGAAAGAGTTGTGGAAAAATGCTTTTTCTCAGACAGTTGTTAGTGTGTAAAATTTTCTTCTCCGAAAGCAATGAACATTGGCTAATTTAATTTTGTAATTATTTCTATGTAATGAAAGGAATATGTTGTGATAATGCTTTGTAATTCATGTATAATAGTTACAAATTTGCCATAGATGTATGGAACGAAATGTGAAGGTATAACTGTTAGGACTCAACTTCCAAAAGCTGAGTCATAGAGATGTACAGCATGGAAACAGACCCTTTGGTCCAACCCATCCATGTAAAAGTTTTATTGTATGCATAAATATTATAATTGAAAAACTTAAGCGAAGGGTCAAAGTTGGCAATATCAAAGTCAAATAGAATACAAATCAGTAATGAAATAAATTAAGAGTAAATGATTTCAGTGACACTAAGCTTATATTTTAAAAATCTTGAGGTTGCAGGAGAAAAGATCAAAAGAGGTATACTGTTCCACATTATTGAGATTGTTTAGGTTCCAACACTAGGACACCTACCCCCATTGACACTGGCAAATTTGAGCCACAATCAGCTTTACTTTGTGAAATACCCTCTGGAAACTGTTCTCTTCTTCACCTTTGAAAAGACATACTCAAAATGGAATGTTTACCACCTTTGGCAGAGGGGCATTTTGTTCACACATCCCTGACACAAAACCCTCATTGTGTTACATCCGCCAACTCAGTCTTGGTCTCTGAAGCACATCTGGGCATCATAAAATCATTCAAACGGGTCTGCAAATTTCTTTTGGGTGCTTTCTGCCAGGGCACAAAAGAGAAATTCAAGATTACATTTTAGGTACTGGGGAGGGGTTACAATACCACACACCATTTATAATTTGCACATGAGTCTCTGCAGTTTTGTAATACCAAACCTCAAATTTGTAATAATTTTGAAAAACAAAATGAGTGGCTCAAGCACTTAACCTGGTTGCACCAGTGGCCTCAAATGTGCTCTTCACCAGCATGATCCTGCTCAGACTGGGGACATAATCACCACTCCCTGACTTTGCACAGCAAGCCGAGATAGGATGCGTCAGCAGACTATGCTTTTCCCTTTTTGCCTTTACCTCTTTGGAGGACTCTGATTAAAATACTTGTGCGTCCCATCTCTAGACAAAGGTCTTGCAATTGACACATGTTGCTACATTGAATACTGGCTTACCTGTAAGCAACATGTTTTGTGCTTTGCAGATCATCAGGTTTCCATATATATCCCATAAAGTCATAGCCCTCCAACTTGCCACTGCTTCCTGGATCCATCAAACAATATACCCTGCCAAGAAATTGGGACTGCAATTGATTTTTCTTCTTGATGTTCTTCTGTGGATACAATCCTGGATACCCCATTTTTAACTGCAACATCATACTTGAAAGAGGTCAAAACATTAGATTATATTGATGTGTCTCACTAGCTCTTCCAATTAAAGGGATATATACCTCAGCTTTATACTATTCCCTGTCCCCCAATGGTTTCCTGATCATAGAGTAATGCAGCTACAACCTGGGTCAAAGAGAAATGACCTTAAGTTTTCAAGTGACAAGGTTTTTACATCAGCAGCAAGGGGAAAGAAAGAGACCTCCTATTCCTAGAACTCAGGGATTGTGCAGTGCTCAGACCCTGACCTCAGGCAGCTGTTGAAATTGGCCTGGTGTGTGTCCTTTTTCCATATCAGTGGGTTAAACATATCCAGAGAGATAGAGAACTCAAAAATTCACAAAAGCAGAGAGAGAAGAATACACTAAATTCCCCAATGATTCTGGAGTCTGTGTGTGGTTTTTAAAAATAATACGGAAGACAAACAAGTCTGGTTTGCAACTCTGAGCTGCATAGATTCAGGGCAAACAAAATCAGATAAGAAATTGGCTGAGGCTTACAATGGATGCTGCTACAGGGATGTGTCACTGTGAGGGTCATCTGGGGCAGGGGAAAAGGGGAGGATGTTTGAGTCAAATGGTCATTCTCTCTGGGTTCTATTCCCTTCAAGTCCCATTGTAGCACTTGAACCTTCTGGAGCAGATACAGGGGTCCTACAACTGAGCAAAATGGCCAAGGCACTGCGAGTCTATAATAGTTATGCTCTGAGAAGGGCAAAAGTCAAAGTATTTTCTCTGCAGTTCAGTTCCCCTTGAGTATTGCAGAACACCAGAAACTTTGTGAATCATGGCTGGATGGGGAGACCCCTTGGTATGTATGTTGCAGTATGTACCATGGTTGGCGTTCGTACAGGTTTGGGAATGAATTGATGTTCAGTTCAGAACCTCAAGAACTTGCCAGCCAAGAGGCATCAGAACAAAGTCAGTTCTTGCTCTGTATCTTCCTTCCAAGTCTGAAATGTTCCTGTTCTCCTCAGGAGGTTCTTAGTAGAGTCATAGAGATGTACAGCAAGGAAACAGACCCTTCAAACCAACCCAGCCATGCCGACCTGAAAAAATGTAATTACTAATTTTGTACTATTTTATCCTTAGCACACTATCACAAATCTAGCAAGGCATTTCTTGACCGGATGTGGAACCAGTGCTGAAACATAGTGTACACAGAAACAAGTTTTATTCCAAACCAGGTTTTAACTACCCAGTTTCACACTCAGCTCTCTGCAGGTGGAGAATAATGCACCTGGCCGCAGTCTGAGAACTGAATAGTCAGCAACATGATGCACCACAGCTTGAACTTGAAGTGGCTGAGAACCAGGCAGCAATGTCAGCAAGTTCAAGATGGCATCAGATGATTAAATAGGATGAATTGGTGTACATTTAAGAATCTTCACAGGAATCTTTCTGGACATTCAGGCAGTGCCTACTTAAAAAAACAATGGCAACCTGCTTAAAATTTAGCTCAGAGGTAAATGCTGCTTTGCATATTTCCCTAATTATGTTCCTCTAAACTAGGCAAGATGGTGGATTCTGAGTCAAAACATGTGGCATTGGAAAAGCACAGCAGGTCAGGCAGAATCCGAGGAGCAGGAGAGTCGACGTTTTGGGAATAAGCCCTGAAAGAGTGTGTGCGTGTGAATGTGATTGTCCTGTCCAGTCTGAATATGATTGCAACTTGTCCTTGAATGTGATGTGGAGGAGCCGGTGTTGGACTGGGGTGGACAAAGTTAGAAATCACATAATACCAGGTTATAGTCCAACATGTTTATTTGGAATCACTAGTTTCCATCTGATCAATTCTCCGAAAGCTAGTGCTTCCAAATAAAACTGTTGGGACTATAAACTAGTGTTGTGTGATTTCTAACTTTGTCCTTGAATACTTATACTTGTCACATGACAAGTGACAAGATTTAGGTCAAACGAAGAGGAACAAAATCCACATTGCATCAACACAGATTGGTAATGTGCTTTGAAAAACATTGTCGCTTTTCCCCTCGGGGTATGGGGTGTTGAAGCATGAATTTTTGCGTTAATCTCGTCAGGCTTTCGAAGGCAGAGATAAAGAAGAAAGGTGAATCCTAATAATACCCGTGTTGTTAGACAAAGGCTGTTCATGAACATGTTTTCCCTTTGAAACATCTGTATGTGAACTGCTGTGGTAAATTGTTGGGGGTTTGGCAGAAATGATGGGGGGGGGGGTTCCCTGCGGAATATCTGATATCACAGTCCGTCTGTCCAAAGTTACAGCTGAATGTGAGGCTTTTTCCCTTCCACTTTGTCATGGTACAGTTTCTCTTCACTGATGAAATAATGAGATGATAATATAAAATCATCTACGTGCCCTTCATTTTTTTTTGCAAGGAGATTTTAAGAAATCTCCCCAAATGCACTTCGCTATTTTACCATGGCCCTCATAACTGGGCGCGCCACCATCCTGCGATACGCCCAATGCACGCGCAGAAGCCCAGGTTCACGGTGTCGCGCTCCTTTAAGGGCGGGGCTGAAGGTGCCGCACGCCGCCAGATGCCGGGGCTGAGCGGGCCGCGCGCCTCAGGGGGAGGGCGTGGCTGATGGCGTCGCGCGCCGCAGGGGCTGAGGGGGTTGGGCGGGGCTCAGCGTGTCGCGCGCCACCGGGAGCTGGGCGGTGCGCGCGAACGTTTCGGGTTTTTTTTTCGGAAGCCCGTCCCCTAGCGTGCGCGGTCGCCCCTAGGTTCACGCATGCGTGCCTACCCCTGCCATAAGAAGCTGTTGAGAGTGGGAGCGGATTCAGAGTGAGGGAGAAAGGTAGTGTTCCTGCTTCAACAGTGATTGAACGGAACCTTCATCCCCAACTGCTGTCCGCGAGCTTCTCTGTTCATACCCGCCTTCGTTATCTCCTGAACCGTCCGATGCCATGAGTTCCCAGGTGCGACAGAATTATCATCCTGACTGCGAGGCCGCCATCAGCCGCCAGATCAACCTGGAGCTTTATGCCTCTTATGTTTATCTCTCCATGGTGAGTGAGTACCGTCCGCAGCCCTCAGGCAGAAAGAGGCCGATCAACACTTGTGTTTCTCCCAGGAGAGTAAGATGGAAGATGGAGCTGGGTGTGTGGTGAAGGGCAAAAGGATGTGTGTGGGCTGAGTGTGCGAGGAGAGCACACCCAGTCTGTGGTGGGGGACTAGCGAAGATGGCTCTCTCGCCGTCTCCTTGGGCCTTGGTGGCTAGTACCTGATCATGTTGTTTCCTCGGTAGTGCTAGCATAATGGGCGCGGTGTGAAGGAGCCGGTCTCCATTTATAACGCGCTTAATGCGAACTGTGTTCGTGAATTCTATAGTGAATTCACTTTCGAAGTGGGTGCCTTGGCGGAGTGCAGCAACCGTTTTGTCCTCGAAGTCTGCTTGCTTCAAACATTGAGATGAAAGGCTGGCTAATTTGTGCGGTGGCTGCTCGCTCGCGAGCTCTCCGCCTTTGTTCGAGGCGTTTCTGAACAGCAACAAGGCAGCTTTAATATCTCTCTGGATGGATACCAGATTGCCCACATGTTTGGGGGGGATGGGGGCAAGTGCATTGTTGAGACAATAAGACTGGTCTCCTTTTGAGAAGGCCTTTTGTGCGCTGCCGCCTCGAATCTCTTTTCTTTAGAAAGCGATTGTTGAGTCTAAAGTCATTTGTCTGAATGAAGGCTATAGGTGAACCAAATGAGTTTTAAACACTGCTGTAATTTTATGTTCACACTTGTGAATAAGTAGAATGTTCATAGAGATGTACAGCACGGAAACACTCTTCAGTTCAACTCGTCTATGTCGACCAGATATCCCAACCTAATCTAGTCTCACCTGCCAGCACCAGATCCCTTCAAACCCTTCCTATTCATGTACCCATCTAGATGCCTTTTAAATATTGTAATTGTACTGCCTCTGGCAGCTCATTCCATACATTTTACTCCCCTGTGAGTGAGTGTTGCCCCTTGGGTCTCTTTTATATCTTTCCCTTTTCACTCTAAACCTATGCCCTCTAGTTCTGGACTCTCCCACCTCAGAAAAGGCTTTGTCTATTTATCCTATCCACGCCATTCATGATTTTATGAACTTCTATAAGGTCACCCCTCAGCCTCTGACACTCTAGGGAAATCAGTCACAGCCTATTCAACCTCTTTCCTATAAGCTCAAATCTTCCAACTCCAGCAACATCCTTGTAAATCTTTTCTGAACCCTTTCAAGTTTTGCAACATCCTTCAATAGGAAGGAGACCAGAACTGCATGCAATATTCCAACAGTGGCCTAACCAATGTCCTGTACAGCTGCAACATTACCCCTCAACTCCGGTACTCAGTATGCTTTCCAATAAAGGAAAGCATATCAAATGCTGCCTTCACTATCCTATTCATCTGTGACTAATTTCAAGGAGCTATGAACCTGCATTCCAAGTTCCCTTTGTTCAGCAACACTCCTAGAACCTTACCATTGTGTAAGTCCTGCTAAGATTTGATTTCTCAAAATGCAGCACCTTGAGTATCTAAATTAAACTCCATCTAATCAAGATCCTGTTGTAATGAGGTAACCTTGTTCACTGTCCATTACACTTCCAATTTTGTCATCTGCAAACTTACTAACTAACATACCTTGTATATTCACATCTAAATGATTTATATAAAGGATGAAAACCCAGCACTGATCCTTGTCACTCCTCTGGTCACAGGCCTCTAGTCTGAAAACTCTCCTCCACCCTGTCTTCTACTTTTTTTTGAGCCAATTCTGTATCCAAATGGCTATTCTCCCTGTATTCCATGAGATCTGACCTTGTTAACAAGTCTCCACGGGGAGCCTTGTTGAATGCCTTACTGAAGTCCCTATAGATCACATCTACTGCTCTGTCCCCCTCAATCCTCTTTATTACTACTACAAAAATCTGTCAAGTTTGAGACATTTTCCCATGCATGTAGCCATGTTGACTATCCCTAATCAGTCCTTGCCTTTACAAATGTACATGGAAAAAATTTAAAATCCTCAGTTACTGTGGTGGACTTTAGATACTGTTGCTGGATCAGTAGTCCAGGTCTCTGAATTGTTACCCCACAGTAACAGCCACTGGACCCCTGCTGTATTCTAAGTTCTTGTAAATGTGGTAGCAAGGTCCTCCTAGCATTGGGTGTCTCATTTTTACGTTTCATTTAAATGCTGTTTGTTTTCCTTTTAAACCTGGTCTGTACATTTTGGTTCTTGCATCTGCAAGAAATCCATTCCCTCATGAGTTAACTCATGGACAAGAACAGAAATTTCTGTTCTAAAAAAAAATCTCAACAGGTCTGGCACCATCTTAAATGCTGTTTTAGCCTCTTCTGTTTTGACTCCATGTCCACAGTGTGGAGGTGTTAGGCTAAATTGGCATGTTCAAAATTCCAGTCAATCCAAAGAGCCTGTAGGTTTTTACATTCTAAGAATCTGGCATTTTCATGTGGGTTGGAGTTGAGTACCTATCTTGTCAAGCACTATACAAGGGTGAGGTGAAGAAATGATAGTTGAACCTTTTCTCAAATTTTAGCTTCTGAAAATTGTCTCATACTGTTCATTGTACACTCAGATAAATTCCTGTTCTCTGCTCTGGTTGCCTCTGCACCTTTTGTCTTTTTCCTTTGGCAGGAAAGGCTGCAGAATTTGCCAACACCATCACAAGTGCTCCATTTAAAAATGCTTGACATTACCAATGTATGTCCTTGATTATTCATTCAACTGTGGATAGTTTAAAAAAAATCTTTGTGCAATGCTTTAGGATTATGGGATCTGTTTTTAAGCAGAGGCTTAAAACCATTGGTCTATATGAATAAATACTGTGAATTGGAGCCTACTGGTTATTAACTTTTGGTTGTACATGCAACTTATTTCAATTGTCTCCTTAATCAAAGTCTAAATTTGGATTCTAGAACCAGAGGCTATATACAATAAATATGTCACTTTATAAGCTTGTACTTCACTTTCAATGTTCCCAACATAAACTTGATTCTTGTTTTTCAGTCCTTTTACTTTGATCGGGATGACATTGCATTGAAGAATTTTGCCAAATTCTTCCTGGAGCAATCTCATGAAGAGCGTGAGCATGCTGAGAAACTCATGAAACTGCAAAATCAACGAGGAGGGCGCATCTTACTTCAGGATATCAAGGTTAAGAAGCTTGCTAATTTTTGTATAGACTTATTCAACTGAAGTTTGTTTTAATTCTAGAATGTTGTCTAGGGGCTTGATTCTTACAATAACTGAGCTGTGCTAAGCAAAGTCTTGTAGTGGTAATGGTCGTGGATGTTGTGTTTGACTTGCTTAAAAAATCAGACCATTAAACCATAACTTTTTTAGACCTATTTTCTGATTAGAGTTGAAAAATGTGGTGCTGGAAAAACACAGGTGGCCAGGCAGCATCCGAGGAGCAGGAGAATCGACGTTTCGAGCATAAGCCCTTCAGGGCTCCTGAAGAAGGGCATAAGCCCGAAACGTTGATTCTCCTGCTCCTCGGATGCTGCCTGGCCACCTGTGTTTTTCCAGCACCACATTTTTCAACTCTTGTCTCCAGTATCTGCAGTCCTCACTTTCTCCTATTTTCTGATTACGCAATATAATTCACTACTAAGTCAGGCAACTGTAGGCTTAACATTAATTGCAGATTTAGATCTCATTTTCTTGGATTGGAGCAGTCTGGGTGTCTGCACACCATTCCACTTTGGGAGGGGGGCAGTTGGTGAGCTGACATTCCAACAGATCTTTCAGAAGTTTGGGGAAGGATGCATGGGTTTTCTGTGGCACTGGTCTTTGACTTACAATGGTCCTAGTATTTAAATATCTTTGCTTTCAAGAGTTAACTCTCTCACTCTCCCCTGGAGGGTTAGGCCAAGTGTAACAAATGCAACTTAACTGCTCGCTAGAATTTAAAGTTGTCAGCTTGGCAGTCTTCCTGATAGTTCAATTGCAAGCCTCAGCTCCTTATACTAAAATGTTGAGCTAAATGGGTGTTTGATGCACTTAGTGCCTTTCTTTTCCTCCCACCTTGGCAAATTAGGTGTTGTTTCTGTTTAGTGTACTTTGTCTGCACTTTATGGGATGTGAGCATCTGTAGTATTTTGTTGCTAACTAATCATGAAGGTGACTGAGCTGCCGTTTAGCCCATGGGGGTCAGTACACCCACAATGCTGTCAAAAAGGATTGCAGGATCTTCCATTGAAGGAATGGCAATGCAGCTGCTTCAAGATTGCTGACTTGAAGGGAACTTTTTGGCTAGAGGTGTTCCTTTTCCTACCAGATAGCCTGTCATTTTTAGGTGGTAGAGGTTTAGAATGTGTTTTAGAAAGCTGGAGCTGCTGTAATACATCTTAAAGGAATCATCTAGAAAGGCAGTCTCCCAGCGTTTCTGATTCTAATTGACTCCGGAACAAAATTTTGGTGTTGCTATGATTGTACTTATGAGATACTCACGTGGCTGAGTTGTCCAACCCTTTCCCAATTGGGGAAAAATGCAGAAAATTGGTAAGCGTTGAACCACTTATGGTGAGCTACAATCAGACAGATGCCTTGATCCTTCAAAGCTTGTGGTTCCAAATAGCTGGTTATCTTTAGGTTCTCAAGTCATTGGTACCTCCAGGATAACAAAGTGCTTTTGTGTTAGTATACCATTTGGTTTTAGCTTTTAAAATTGTTTCCATACCAGAAACCAATGTTCATCAACCCTCCCAGTCTTTCCTCACTACCAACCCCCTGAATTTGCATCAGTGTAGAAGATCAGATTTTCTGTTAACCAGCTAACACTGGGAGTAGTTGGGCCTCCTGGCTCAAATAGGGATATTACTACACCACGAGATCTTCCTCCCTTAATCGGTTGTTTTGTCTTGATTTAAGGCAGGTGCTTAATTGGAGGAGAAAGTGAGGACTGCAAAGGCTGGAGATCAGAGCTGAAAATGTGTTGCTGGAAAAGCACAGCAGGTCAGGCAGCATCCAAGGAGCAGGAGAATCGACGTTTTGGGCATGATTCCTGAGGAAGGGCTCTTGCCCGAAATGTCGATTCTCCTGCTCCTTGGATGCTGCCAGACCTGCTGCGCTTTTCCAGCAACACACTTGTTTAATTGTTAAGGTGCTGAACAACTGATCTTTCTCTGCATTTGCCTTGTTAAACATTATTAATTCTTCTAGAATCCAATCACTTCTGAAAGATTTCATGGAGTGTCCAGGAGAGATTCAAGTCTTATCTGCTCCAGAGGTGCATACACAATCACTGAGCAGATTGTTTAGAACACCTGCATGTAGGAGTGTTTGGGATTGTTGCATTGTTAGCATTCATGAGTGTATTAGTCACCAGGGAGATCATGTGGATTAGGTAATAGCTACACTTAGCCGGCTTGAGCTATGGCTGACCATACTGTCTATAGTCCCACATCAATCAAGTTGACCTGACTGACAGAAAATGGACAGGGCTATGATTTTGATACCACATCTGGATAATTTACTTCAGTTGTGAACTAGGAGATTTATCACCCTTTTGCAGACAATGCAGTTTTAGTAAAATAGAGAAATATTCACCTTGTGGCTCATTTTGTCATCAGTTTTTATCTCTGCCTTAATTTTGAGCTTGTCAGAACCCTGACATCTGGGAGTTGTACTTTTTAGCACAAGGTAATATTTTAAGAAGCTGATGCTGTCGCATAGTACAGTTTATTTTTGCCATTGATCTGGTGAATGTATGGTTGCATTTACTTGGCCTCTTTTAGCCTAGTTTCAAGTGGGATTAAGCAGAATTCATTGAGTCACTTCTGTTACTCCACTTAATGAAACAATTGTTTGAGCTTTGCATGATTCACTGATTCTTTAACATTTCAGTTTAGCATGGTCTCAGCATAGAAACAGACCCTTCAGTCCAACCAGTTCATGCTAACCATGATCTCAAATTAAACTAGTCCTACCTGTCTGTGCTTGAGCCATATTCTAACAAATCTTTCCGAGTCATGAACTTATCCAAATGTTGTAACTATACTTTCCACTGTTTTTCTCTGGCAGTTCATTCTATACAACTATTTTAATAAATTGCCTTTCATGTCCTTTTCTTTTAAAATCTTTCTCTTTTTTTTAGAAAAGAATGCACCTAATCTCGAAATCCCCACCCGAGGGGGTGGGTGGGAAAACCCTTATCACATGCTAGGCCATAGTCAGCTCCAACAGGAGATTCATCCACCACTATAAATACATTTGGGGTTACCACTGATGAGAAACTGAAATGGACTAGCAATGTAAATAGTGCAGCCTGAAGAGCAAGTCAGAAGTTGGAAATATTGCAGTGAATAACTCACTTCCTTAAACTGTGTTCACCACCTACAAGGAGATAGCACTCAGGATAATGCAATACTTTAGACTTGCCTGAATGCATCAGGCCTCCAATAATGAAGAAGCTTGCCATCATGCAGGGCAAAGTAGTTCACTTGAGTGGCACCATATCTATTCTCAGTACTACTGACATTCTGTGGCAGCAGAATATCATCTCCAAGAAAAACTACAAAAATGCACCAGAGTTCCTTAAGACAGCTCCTTCCAAACCATGACCACTTCCTTGAAGGATATGGCCAGCAGTTACATGGAAACACCACCTTCAAGATCCACTCCAAGCCATGCATCCTAACTTGAAAATATCTTTAGTACAGATGCTAGAACCCCTATCACTGAACACACACCAACAACCCCTTTCACCCCGTCAACACCATGGGTATGACTACATCAAATGCATTGCAGTTATTTGAGGAGGCAGCTAATCACCTGAAAGGCTACTAGGAATGTGCAATAATACTTTGACACCACTGAACCATTTTTTTTAAATGGAAAATTAAGTTATTCTACCACTGCACAAATTGTTTCCAAAATTAGTTGAAAATTACAACTAATAATGCTGCCAGCACAACACATTCTCAGACCTAAGTATTCACCCTGTATACTTTGATCTCCAGATTCCACAGTTTGCCACAGCCTGCTGTGATAGCAACACCTTTCCATCTGGGCTGAGACATAGACAACTGATGCTGTCCTTTCCTTTCACTTGCATTTTACTTTCCTAGTGAAATAACTGACTTTCTTTCTTAGAAACCAGATCGTGATGAATGGGGAAGTGGTTTGGATGCAATGATGTGCTCTCTGGAGCTGGAGAAGAGTGTAAACCAGTCACTCTTGGAATTGCATAAACTGGCTACAGACAGGAATGATCCACATGTATGTATTTCTCAATTACCATGTCTAGCAGTGGGTTGCTTATCTTAGTTCATAGCTCATGCACATCTAGGCAGAATCTTAACTAGAAAGTAGGGTGTGGTGACTGCTGGTAAAGAGTTGGAAGAATGGTGAAGGAGTTCTTAGAATTAATGCTTTAATTTCAGTTGAAGTACCTGTTTGTGGATGGGGAAAGTCAGTTTTCAGAGCTATATTTTTGTACTCTTAAAACTTGATGTTTTAGCAGGTTTAAGCTGTTTAATCTTTTGTTAATGGAATGTAGATGTCAGTGACTTGGAGGGGGGTGGGGGGAGCGGTGGCAGTTGAAACTAAACACTGTAGGTGTTAGACCTTAGTGGTTTGACCAATTACCTGATAGCCTGGTCACTTTTAATGAATGTCCTAAAACTTTAAACTCTGTTCAAATAGTAAATGCAATCTGATAATTTAGGATGACTCCTATACCAGGATGAATAGGCAGTTGGTATGGACTGTCAATCTATGAACTCAGTATCTTGCTCTCCAGCCTAAAGTGTTGGATACCCTTCCAGATTTTTGTAATAAACTACAAATGTTGGAGATTTGAAATTGCTTTGAAACTTGGCATCTGTGGGAAGAAAGCAATTAATGTTTCAAATCTCGTAACCCTTCATAAGAACCTCTTTGATCTTTCATTTTTCTATCTTCTATCTGAAGAAACAGCTCACTAATCAGCTAACTTGAATTCTCAAACCTATTTTCTTGGGCTACCTAATTTCCTTTTCTGATTTTAATAATGTCCATTCTCAATGAGTCTTAGTAGTAAAGAATTCCAAGTTCACTACCCTTAAAGAAATTCCTCAATCATGCTCTCCACAAATCCTTTAAGTCTAAATTTTGCTTTCAGGTTGTGGATTAGAGCACCCCCCCACCCAATATTTCATAGTCTAGACTTTAAGCTTTTTCAAAGGTAGGTATGAAGTGCAATGTGACTAGTCAAACTATTGTCAAGCAAAACATACCACATTTGTTTAGTGTTTTAAGTAAGGAATTTAGAATAACTTTTGGAAAATAAACATATACAGTAACTTTTTTCGTAACATCCCATAAGCATACCCTGTGGCAAACAGGCAAATTGAGACAGATTCTAATATGCAGTTCTCCAATAAAGGGTGGGGGGCAGGGGGCAGGGAGAAGAGGTTCACTGAAACTTCCAATTTGAGTTTCCCAAAGCTTCTGTTTTAAAACTAATCCTTAAAACTAGAAAGCCTGGTCTGAGTTGGCAACACCAGGCTGCTTCTCATTCTTCTTTAACTGACTAAAAGTTCAGCCACTTGGAAAACCACTGGGATCAACTTCCTCTTGATTACCTTAAAGAGGCAGAATAAACTGCTAACTGAGGCAGTGTGCTGGAAATTAAACCATACTATTTTTGTCCTCAAACTTTTATTTAGAAATTTCTAAGGCCCCATTTTTATCTATTAGACATGTTGGTCCAACAAACCAAAGATTATGCTTATCAAACTCTAGTGAATAGTTATGACTAAAAGTAAACTATGATCCATCAACTGGTCTAGTTTAAAATTTGGATCCTCTTTAAATCTCCTAGGGTACAGAACTGCATGCAGCTCAGATCTCTGTCCACAGGGTTTGCTGAAATAATCTTTAGGATTTTCGTAACTTATCTATAGGAGGCACAAATGACTTGTCTGTTTTCACTTCTTTCAAAAGCTGTCACTTTTTTTTTAAATTTTCATTTTTTGCCTGACTTAACTAAAACCAAAAGATAAACAAACAGATGTTTGGGATCGGACATGTTTAATAATCAGATGTGATCCTAACTGTTGCACACAGTTGCTGGGTTTTGTCTCTTTTTTTTAAAAACTCTAAAAGTTTTCTAATACTTAGATCCTGGAAAAGCCTAAATGATTGGAGATTACTATCAGCACACCTTGATCTCTGTAGCTACTTAGTTACCGTACTAGAATAAAAGTATTGGGTCCAGAAACTTGTCAGTTTTTTTTAGCTCCATCAGTTTGTTTTCTTGGTGCAAATTTTTAAGATGTGGGGAAATGTTGCTCATGTCTTATCTGAGAACTGATGTAAAGTATTTATTTCTCTTTTTTGTGATTCCCATTCTTTCCCTGCTCCATTCACTAAGGGGCTGATGTTGACTTTTTGGCTTCTCCCTTATTTTCAAAAAGCACTTGCTGTGTAATTTGTTACTTGCTAGCTTACCTTTTTTTAAATCCTTTTTTGGCTTTTGAAACTTTCCAAATTGTTTATCACTAATCCTTGCCATACTGGTTTTAATCACTATTTCCTTCACCTTCAGTTTATCCACCTCCCTAATATCTATCTCCTTCATGGAATATTTTGTCTACCTTGAATGAGATATTTAATCATACTTTTTTTATCACTTTCATTTGTTTTTGACTTGTAATGTCATCAGTCTCTCTATTCTAAAGTTTAAAACATGTCTATATTTGTCCAGATTTGAATCTTCTGAAGGTAGAAGATATTTGGATATCTTTGAACAGCTTGGTTTGATTTTCTTCAAAATCCAACCCAGATTTAGTCATTTAATACACTTCTAGGCATTTATAGAGCCATACCAGTGCATTCTCAACATAACAATATTTGTACTTCAGTTAATTGCCACAATTAAGGTGTTTGTGGCAGCTTGTTGGAAAGATTTGTTTCCAAACTGCAAGTTATTATACAAGTAATACCTTGGGCAATTTGTGCACTTAACTTTGTAGCAAATTAATTGCTTTCACTTCTAATTGGTTAGATCGTCAGATTATTGCATCTGATGTCCTACTTGGTCCACCACTTTTTTGACTCTAGTCAATGAGAAATTGTATTGTGAAATTCTTTCTACTTGTTGTCTTTCACAAAATGGTGACTCTCTCATGCTGGAGTCTAATTCTAAACCATTGACATTTCCAATGCTGCCCCCAACTGGCAATTCTTGAGCCTTGATGCCAACTGGCCTGGAACATAATGGAAGTTTTGCCCACAAGGTTAATGCATTGTTTGTCTGACTTTTCTCCACAGCTCTGTGACTTCCTAGAGACCCACTATTTGGATGAACAGGTCAAATCTATCAAGCTCCTAGGAGATCATGTAACCAACCTGCGGAGACTGGGTGCTCCTGAAAATGGAATGGCTGAATATTTATTTGACAAGCACACCTTGGGTGAAGACAGCAGCTAAACACCTGCATTCTTCCTTGCTGCTTGAAGCACTCAGCTCAGTGCATGTTTTAAGTTGTTTGTAGTCCAGTTTTCACACTACCCCAATTATGTAATTGTGCAACCTGAAAACTTGAATGGTTTCTAATAAGCTAATTGATTATTGAAGTCTACTTGTAGAAAACATTCTTTGGCTTATCTCCAAATAAAGCAATTTGAACAATTACTGTTTCTGGGTTTTTTGCCTGTCATCCTCTTTGCAAAAGTGCTACTTGAAAGAAGGCTTTCCTTCTGTATAGAATGCAGATTTGTATGTGGAGTCAGTCTGATCTTATCTTCATGCTTCCATGTACTCAGCTGTTCGAACAGAAAATTTAGCAGGAGTAAGCCATTAGATCAGAATTGAGTCCACTGTTTCAGATGCTATACTTAAGTCTGTCCCTCTCTTGCATTCTTCCCACATCCTCTTCCCTTAGTGCCAAAAATTAAGTAAATAAGGATTTTTGCTAACAACCTACTAACACTTTAGAATTTCTGCTTATAAACAGCTATTTAATTGGACTTGCTGGATTTCCCAGCTAGGTTCTGTGTGCAGTTCAGCTGCTGTTTCAGCAGGACAGCTTATTCTTTTCTGCATGGAGCTTGCTTTGGTCTGTCATATTATTCTGCTAATGATCCCAGAATTGCACTTCAGTGTCCCTGTTGAAACCTTGTAATAGCTTTGCCTTTCCCTGGACAAGATTGCATCTAGAATGTAGTGCAGTACAGGCCCTTCAGCCGTCTGTCAACCTGTGAAACCAATCTGAAGTCCATCTAACTACATTATTCCATTCTTGTCATTGGATAGGTACATGGACCATTTAATTGCCCTTAAAAGTTGGCAAGTCTACTACTGTTGCAGGCAGTGTTCCATGCCCCTACTACTGAGTAAAGAAACTACCTCTGATATCTGTCCTATGTATATTATCCCCTTAATTTAAAGCTATGTACCATCATGCTAGTCACTTCCATCTGAGGAAAAAGCTCACTGTCCACCCTATCTCACCCTCTGATTTTATTCAATTAAGTCACCTTTTAACCTTTTCTCTAACAAAAACAGCCTCCAGTCCCTCAGCCTTTACTTGTAAGACCTTCCCTTCATACCAGCCAACATCCTAGTAAGTTTCTGAATTCTTTCTGAAGCTTCCTCATCCTTTCTATAATAGGGTGACCAGAACTGTATGCAATACTCAAAGTCCACCACACCAGAGTCTTGTACAGCTGCAGCATGACCTTGTGGTTCTGAAACTCAATCTCTCCACCAATAAAAGGTATGCCACCTTTTTAAAAACCTATCTACCTAGGTGGTAACTTTCAAGGATCTATCTATCTGGACACATCCCTCTGTTCACCTACACTACCAAGAATCTTATCATTAACTTAGTACTCTGCATGCCTGTTACTCATTCCAAAGTGAATCCCCTCATGCTTATTTCCACATTAAACTACACTTGCCACTTCTGCAGCTTATCTATGTCCCTCTAACCTACAACATCCTTTGTCACTATCTGCAGCTCTAATGACCTTGGTATCTTCTGCAAATTTATTAATCCAACCTTCTATGCTCTTGACCAGGTAACTTATTAAAAATGACAAATAGCAGTGGACCCAAAACATCCTGGTGGTACACAACTAGTAACTGAACTCCAGGATGAATATTTCCCATCAACCACTATCCTCTGTCATCTTTCAGCTAGCCAGTTTCTGATCCAAACCACTAAATCACCCTCAATTCCACACCTCTTGTGCAATAGCCTACTGTGGGACTCCTTAATGAAATTGATGTACATCACATCAACCACTTTACCCTCATCCACCTGATGGGTCACCACCTCCAAAGAACTTGAAGGTTTGTGAGGCATGACCTACCCTTCATAAGTGTTGACTATTCCTAATCAACTTCATCCTTTCTGGATAAATCCCATCTCTTGTAATGCTTTACCCACAACTGAAGTAGGACTCACTACCCTAAAATTACTAGGATTGTCTCCACCTCCCTCCTTGGAGAAGGGAACAGTATTTGCTATCCTCCAGTTTTGCACTATTCCTGGAGACCATGATGACATAAAGATCAAAGCCAAAGGCTCAGCAATCTCCTCCCTGGCTTCCCAGAGAATCCTAGGTTAAATCCCATCCAGCCCAGGGGACACTTCTATTTTTACACTTTCCAGAATTGCTAACACCTCCTCGTGAACCTCAATCCCATCTAGCCTAGTAGCCGGTGTCTCCATGTTCTTGCCACTATTGTCTTTTTCTAGTATGAATACTGATGAAAAGTTTTCATTTAGTGCTTCCCCTATCTCCTCTGACTCCCCACAAAACTTCCTACTATCTTTGGCCCTACGCTTATTCTAGACATTCTTTTATTCCTGATATACCTATAGAAAGCCTTAGGGTTTTCCTTGATCCTATCTGCCAATGACTTTTCATGTCCCCTCCTGGTTCCTCTTAGCTCTCTCTTTAGGTCTTCCCTGGCTAATTTGGAACCCTCCAGTGCCCAAACTGAGCCATCACATCTCATCCTAACATAAACCTTCCTCTTGACAAGAGATTCAATGTCCTTCGTAAACTACGGCTCCTGCACTCTACAACTTCCTCCCTACCTGACAGGTACATACTTATCAAGGATCTGCAGTAGCTGTTCCTTGAATAAGCTTCACATTTCAATTGTGCCCATCCCCTGCAGATTCCTTCCCCATCCTGTGCATCCTAAATCTTGCCTAACTGCATTATAATTGCCTTTTCCACAGCTAAAACTCTTGCCCTACAGTATATACCTATTCCTTTCCATCAATAAAGTAAACATAACTAAATTGTGGTCACTATCACCAAAGTGCTCACCTACCTCCAAACCTAACACATGGCTGGGTTTATTACCCTGTACCAAATCTAATATGGCCTCACCCATTCTTGGCCTGTCTACATACTGTGTCAGGAAACCCTCCTGCACACATTGGACAAAAACTGACCCATCTAAAGCACTTGAACTTCAGTATTCCCAGTCAATATTTGGAAAGTTAAAATCCCCCTGTCGTGCTCATTCCTATCAAGGATCATCTTTGCTATCCTATCCTCTACATCTCTGGAACTATTTGGAGGCATATAGAAAACTCCCAACAGGGTGACCTCTCCTTTCCTGTTTCTAACCTCCGCCCATACTATCTCAGCAGATGAGTCTTCAAACATCCTTTCTGCAACCATGACACTATCCTTGACTAACAATGCCATACCCCCCCTTTTTTTTGCCATTTTCTCGGTTCTTACTGAAACATCTAAACTCCGGAATCTGCAATAACCATGTAACTGACGTTTTGGAATAGTAAAATATAACAATTGTCAGTGACAGTTGAATGTAATGACTTGATCTGTCTGGGCCCCTAAATGTTACAATATTCAAGTGCTACCTCATACTGATAGTAACACAACAGGAAGAGGAATTCATCAGTATTCTTGTGAAAGAAAGCATCTGTACATTATAATGAATTGGAAGGCTCCCATAGGTCTGTCAGTTACAGCACAACAGTTGGCTATTCAGTCCATTGTCTATAGGACCTGGAACCTTTTACCTCAGTTAAGTGTTACACACTGAGCCAAGACCATAGTACTTGAGCAACTAATTCAATTATTCCCAGATTTTTTCCCTCAAGTATGCAATAGTGCCTATTGAATACAGGAACAGTAATATTCTTAAGCTTTCCTAAATCAATGCCCTTTTGGATGTAAGGCCATAAGAAATAGAAGTGGAAGTAAGGCCATTTGGCCCGTCAAGTCCATTCCGCCATTCAATCATGGCTGCTAGGCATTTCAACGCCACTTACCCACGTTCTCCCTGTGTCCCTTAATTCCTTGCGTGATTAAAAATTTATCAATCTCTGCCCTGAAGACATTTAATGTCCTGGCCCCCATGGCAATGAATTCCACAGGCCCACCACTCTCTGGCTGAGGAAATGTCTCCTCATTTCCATTTAAATTGACCTCCTCTAATTCTGGGCTGTGCCCACGAGTCCTAGTATCACTGCCTGATGGAAACAATTTCCCAGTGTCCACCCTGCATTATCTTGTAAGTTTCTATTAGATCTCCCCTCAACCTTCTAAACTCTAATGAATACAATCCCAGGATCCTCAGTTGTTCATCGTATGTTAGGCCTACCATTCCAGGGATTGTCCATGTGAATCTCCGCCAGTATGTCCTTCCTGAGGTGTGGGGCACAAAACTGGACATAGTATTCTAAATGGGGCCTAACCAGAGCTTTATATAGTCTCAGTAGCACATCACGGCTTTTACGTTCCAATCCTCTTGAGATAAATGACAACATTACATTGTCTTTCTTAACCACGGACTCAACCTGCAAGTCAACCTTTAGAGAATCCTGTACTAGCACTCCCAGATTCCTTGATACTTTGGCTTTATGAATTTTCTCACCGTTTAGAAAATAGTCCATGTAGGGTGCATATAAGCACTGACATTTTCCCACAGCTTGCCAGTTTAGTATACATTGAAATATTGCATTTTCTTTCTGAAAGAACTGCATCTCTCAAGTTTTGCAGTTTTTTTCAAGGAGAGGTCTGATTTTAATCTGGTACCCATCACAAGGCATTTGTTGCATGTGAGCAGTGCAATCAACTGATCAGATTGAAGAATTCTTATTGATATATAGATTCTAAACAAAAAAGTAAAAGCCAGTTTTGAATCATGTACAGAAAGTGAAAGAGCGAAATAATGGGCTGAATAGCAAAATTTACCAAAAGTGCAGTGCATATTTGTAAAGTTACGTTTTCAAACCCAGAGGTTGTTTGATAGTAATCATGGCTTATCACATTGTTACTTACAAAATGCACAGCCCCAACTTTCTGGTGTGGTTAGTGGGTAATTCCCAAAACATTACATCCTTAACTGGATTTCAGCATGGAGTCTGAGGTTTGCAGTGCACCTGTGGAATGTACGAACTTCTCTATTTCCCCATTGAACTCCGTGTGCATACTGAAGAAGTTGCTTTCTGATAAGCAAATACTGTTAGCCTAATCATTACTTGATCGAATTTATATTTTTTGGTTCATGATAGTTATACACAATTGGTCTAGGGGTTATCAGCATAACTGTAGCAGGTGAATGTGGTTATATTGCCATTTTGTTTGCATTAGTAACATTGAATTCTTGAGACTATGATATTTCATGAAGTGACAGTGAAGGGTCAGACTGACTTAGCACAGAACTGTACCTGTGGGGTAACTTATGTTAGCAATTAAATGCTGTTTAAGTTTTTGCAGTTTTTGCTAATCCACCCTTAATTCATGATCAAGTGTATTAAAACGTAGATGCAACAAGGCGTTAGTTGATCATAATAGATCAATCCAGAGCCAACTTGTGTTTGAGATCATAAAGGTCTCCTGGAGTTTTTTGTGGTATTCTCTTCTTGACAATATTGTGGCTGCTTGACTGTATCACCTCTTGTTCTCTTTTTAAAAGTGACGGTCAGTGGTGGTGACTAGTTTACTTCAGTAATCAAATAGTCCATGGTGCTATATTTTGAAAAGATAGAGCAGTAGATCATTTGAGAGAGATGGTAGAAAATACAGTCTGAGTCTTGGACTTCAAAGTCATTGTATTTTATTATAGAGTCATAGAGATGTACAGCACGGAAACAGACCCTTCAGCCCAACCCGTCCATGACGGCCAGTTATCCCAACCCAATCTAGTCCCACCTGCCAGCACCCAGCCCATATCCCTTCAAACCCTTCCTATTCATATACCCATCTAAATGCCTTTTAAATGTTGCAGTTGTACTAGCCGCCACCACTTCCTCTATGTGAAAATTTTGCCCCTTAGGTCTCTTTTATATCTTACCCCCTTATCCTAAACCTATGCCCTCTAGTTCTGGACTTCCCCACCCCACAGAAAAGACTGTTTATCCTATCCATCCCCCTTATGATTTTGTAAACTTCTATACTGTCACCCCTCAGTCTCCAATGCTCTAGGGAAAACAGCCCCAGCCTATTAAACCTCTCCCTATAGCTCAAATCTTCCAACTCTGGCAACATCTTTGTAAATCTTTTCTGAACCCTTTCAAGTTTCACAACATCCTCCCGATAGAAAGGAGACCAGAATTGAATGCAATATTCCAAAAATGGTTTAACCAATGTCCTGTACAGCTGCAACATAACCTCTCAACTCCTGTACTCAGTACTCTGACCAATAAAAGAAAGCATACCAAACGCCTTCTTCACTATCTTATCTACCTGCAAATCCACATTCAAGGAGCTATGAACCTGCGCACCAAGGTCACTTTGTTCAACAACACTCCCTCAGACCTTACCATTAAGTGTATAAGTCCTGCTAAGATTTGCTTTCCCAAAATGCAGCACCTCATATTTATCTAAATTAAACTCGATCTGTCACTTCTCAGCCCATTGGCCCATCTGATCAAGATCCCATTGTAATCTGAGGTAATCGTCTTCGCTGTCCACTATACATCCAATTGCAAACTTATCAACTATATCTCTTATGCTCACATCCAAGTCATTTATATAAATGATGAAAAGTAGTGGACCCAGCACGGTCCACTGCTGCCTCACAGCGCTAGAGACCCGGGTTCAATTCCCGCCTCAGGCAACTGTCTGTGTGGAGTTTGCACATTTTACCCCTTTCTGCGTGGGTTTCCTCCGGGTGCTCCGGTTTTCTCCCACAGTCCAAAAGATATGCAGGTTAGGTGAATTGGCCATGCTAAATTGCCCGTAGTGTTAGGTGAAGGGATCTAAATGTAGGGGAATGGGTTGCTCTTCGGAGGGTCGGTGTAGACTTGTTGGGCCGAAGGGCCTGTTTCCACACTGCAAGCAATTCAATCAATCCTTGTGTCACTCCACTTGTCACAGGTCTCCAGTCTGAAAAACAACCCTCCACCACCACCCTCTGTCTTCTACCTTTGAGCCAGTCTGTATCCAAATGGCTAGTTCTCCCTGTATTTCTTGAGATCTAACCTTGCTAACCAGTCTCCCATGGGGAACCTTGTCAAACGCCTTACTGAAGTTCAAATAGATCATGTCCACTGCTCTGCCCTCATCAATCCTCTTTGTTACTTCTTCCAAAAACTCAATCATGTTTGTGAGACATGATTTCCCATGCACAAAGCCATGTTGACTATCCCTAACCAGTCCTTGCTTTTCCAAATACATGTACATCCTGTCCCTCAAGATTCTCTCCAACAACTTGCCCACCACCGACGTCAGGCTCACCAATCCATAGTTCCCTGGCCTGTCTTTATCACCTTTCTTAAACAGTGGCACCACATTAGCCAACCTCCAGTCTTCCGGTACCTCACCTGTGATACAAATATTTCAGTAAGAGGCCCAGCAATTACTTCCCTAGCTTCCCACAGAGTTCGAGGGTACACCTGATCAGGTCCTGGGGATTTATCCACTTTTTTGCATTTCAAGACATCCAGCACTTCCTCCTCTGTAATATGGACATTTTTCATGATGTCACCATCGATTTCCCTACATTCTACATCTTCCATGTCCTTTTTCATAGTAAATACTGATGCAAAAATACTCGTTTAGTATTTTCCCCATCTCCTGCGTCTCCACACAAAGGCAGCCTTGCCGATCTTTGAGGGGCCCTGTTCTCTACCTAGTTACCCTTTTGTCCTTAATATATGTGTAAAAACACTTTGGATTCTCCTTAACTCTATTTGCCAAAGCTATCTCATGCCCCCTTTTTGCCCTCCTGATTTCCGTCTTAAGTATACTCCTACTGCCTTTATATTCTTCTAAGGATTCATTCGATCTATCCTGTCTATACCTGACATATGCTTCCTTCTTTTTCTTAACCAAACCATCAATTTCTTTAGTCATCCAGCATTCCCTATACCTACCAGCCTTCCCTTTCACCCTAACAGGAATTTACTTTCTCTGGACTCTGGTTATCTCATTTCTGAAGGCTTCCCATTTTCTAGCAGTACCTTTACCTGTGAACCTTTGCCCCCAATCAACGTTTGAAAGTTCTTGCCTAATACCGTCAAAATTGGCCTTTCTCCAATTTAGAACTTCATCTTTTAGATCTGGTCTATTCTTTCCATCACTATTTCTCCCTTTGACACCTCAGTCACTTGCCCTGCCTTATTTCCCAAGAGTAGGTCAAGTTTTGCACCTTCTCTCGTAGGTACATCCACATACTGAATCAGAAAATTTTCTTGTATACACTTAACAAATTCCTCTCCATCTAAACGTTTAACACTATGGCAATCCCAGTTTATGTTTGAAAAGTTAAAATCCTCTACCATAACCACCCTATTATTCTTACAGATAATTGAGATCTCTTTACAAATTTGTTTCTCAATTTCCCTTTGACTATGAGGGGGTCTACAATACAATCCCAATAAGGTGATCATCATCCCTTTTTTATTTCTCAGTTCAACCCAAATAACTTCCCTGGATGTATTTCCGGGAATATCCTCCCTCAGTACAGCTGTAATTCTATCCCTTATCAAAAATGCCACTCCCCCTCCTCTCTTGCCTCTCTTTCTATCCTTCCTGTAGCATTTGTATCCTGGAACATTAAGCTGCCAGTCCTGTCCATCTGTGAGACATGTTTCTGTAATTGCTATGATATCGCAGTCCCATGTTTCTAACCATGCCCTGAATTCATCTGCATTCCCTATTAGGCCCCTTGCATTGAAATAAATGCAGTTTAATTTATCAGTCTTACCTTGTTCTCTGCTTTGTCCCTGCCTGCCCTGACTGTTTGACTTGCTTCTGTTCGCAACTGTACCAGTTTCAGATTAATCTCTTTCCTCACTATCTCCCTGGGTCCCAGCCCCCCACCTTACTAGTTTAAATCCTCCTGAGCAGCTCTTGCAAATCTCCCTGGCATGTATATTAGACCCCTTCCAATTTAGGTGCAATCTATCCTTCTTGTACAAGTCACTTCTACCCTAAAAGAGATTCCAATGATCCAAAAGTGTGAATCCTTCTCCCATACACCAGCTCCTCAGCCATGCATTCATCTGCTGTATCCTCCTATTCCTGCTCTCATTAGGCCTTAGCACCGGGAGTAATCCAGTACTCTTGAGGACCTCCTTTTTAAATTCCTGCCTAACTTTCTGTAAGCTCCCTTCAGAATCTCATCCTTTTCCCTTTCCATGTCATTAGTTCCAATGTGTACAATGACCTCCTGCTGATCCCTCTCCAACTTGACAACATTCTGCACTCTCTGTGAGACCCTGGCACCAGAGAAGCAACACTCCATTCTGATATTTTTCTGCTAGCCACAGAAACGTCTGTCTGTACCTTGGACTAGAGTCCCCCAACACAATTGATCTCTTGGAACCCGACGTACCCCTCATTGCATTAGAGCCAGTCTCAATATCAGAAACTTGGCTGTTTGTGCTATATTCCCCTGAGAATCCATCACCCTCTACATTTTCCAAAACAGCATACTTGTTTGAAATAGGGATAGCTAGAGAAGACTCCTGCACTACCTATCTATCTCTCTTACCTTTCCTGGAGTTAACCCATCTATGTGACTGTATCTGCGACTTTTCCCCCTTCCTATAACTGCCATCTATCACATACCGTTGCTTTTGTAAATTCCTCATTGCCTCTAACTGTCTCTCCAACTGATCCATTTGATCTGATAGGATTCGCAACCAACATCATTTACTGCAGATATAATCCTCAGTAACCCGTAAACTCTCCCTAAACTCTCACATCCAACAAGAAGAGCATATCACTCTACTAAAGGCCATTTTTGCTCCTTCACAATCTACAGACCCAGAAAATAGCACAGTCTTATTCCTCTACAAAACACTGCTCCATGCTAACATAATACTTATGGCTTATATTTTAAGTTTAATCAAGAGACATATCTCAATAAAACATATAATCAAGAAATAACCCACTCTACTCATTATTGCAGACTTACTGTAAGGCTACACTTAAATATTCACTTCTGTTTCTGTGCTGTGACATCTCCTAAACAGGTTCCTCCCCAGATTAGTTGCGAATTTCACTGTTTGTTAATTTTCCTAGATGCACTCTGATGTCCAATGATACATGAATTCAAACAGCAAAAGCAGTAACTGCACAGGTTCACTGCTGTGTAGGAGCAGTGTGGGTTTCTTTCTCTCTCTCTGTCTCTCTCTCTCCTGCACTGACCTCACCATGTGCTTCCTTTGTCTGTTTCTCTCCCTTTTAAAAGTGCTGTTGTTTTGACTTTTTTTTCTCCAAAGTTCCAAAACAATGCAACAACATATAAAACAGTAATTGCTGCTCCTGGAATTTGAGGAAACCACCTCCAACTCCTAAAATATCTCAAAAAAAGAGCATCTGTTACAGCCAGAAATTTTTCCCATCCTCCATCTTGGATTACCCAGAATTCTTTAATTCTAAATACTACTGAAAATGGTAATCATAGATGTACCTGGGTCTGACATTGGTTACTTTAGATAAAGCCTAATCTATCTTGTGTCCATGTCTATGTTGTAGTCTGGCTTGATGCAGAGATCTAGCGAGTTCTCACTGCCCACATTGTGGAATTCTGTGACATTATCACAAGGTTACTCCATGGTCCGAATGTCCTTGCATAACAAAAACACCACAAGTTTTCAAATGAAGAATGTTGGAAGGATTCTGAGTTCAAGTGCCATTCCAGGAGTTCGGCACAAAATCAAAGCTGACACACTAGTGTAGTATCATTGAAGGTACCTTATTTTTTCAAATGAGAAATTAAACTAAGCTGTATCTGCTTGCTGAGTTCCATTTAAATGATCCAAAGTCACTATTTTGAAGAAAACCAAGGAGATATCTCTGGATGTAAGTTTGCTCACTGAACTGGGGGGTTTGTTTTCAAAGGTTTCATCACCAGACTAGATAACATCATCAGTGAGCCTTCGCTTTTTAGTTAGTGTTCATGGTTTCTTGGGTTGATGATGTAATTTCCTGTTCTTTTTTTAAGGGCTGGTGAATTGGATCCAAGTCAATGTGTTTATTGATAGAGTTCTGGTTGGAATGACATGATATTAATATCACAGAAGAAAATAGATTATGTGATCACTATCTCTTTGTGGAAGTTTAACTCCAATTAGATGCCAAATTTATCATATTACAACATGAATGGACAATACTTTGAATGGTACTTTAGTTACTGCATAATCCTTAGATGTCCAGTGGTTGTGGAAAATGCTGTTTCAATGCAAGTTGTTTTTTTGTCTCTTGTCGATTCCATTTTTATTCTTACGATCCATGGTGTATTTACATGTTAATTGAACACTAAAGGCTCCTGCTGAAAGAAGCAGGTGTCTTGCAGCATTTAAACTCAAGTCTCTTTGCATACTCTTTTGGAACATTGTCTGAAAAATGTAACAGAGACTGAGATTAAAGCAGCCATTACATTACTACACCAAGTAGTTTATTGGATGAAACAATGTGTGCCAACTATATCTCAGAAATTTTTTAACTGAAAAAAAATTAAAATTGATAAAAGCAATTCTGGTATAAGGTGACCACACATTTATGAATCAAAATCTGGGAATAGAAGTGTAGGTAATCAGATGTCCAGTTTTGTAAAACCAGTTTAGACAATCTCTAGTACTGGCTTGGTTCATGTTCAGAGTTTTGACATTTGGTACACTTACTTTGGTAAAGCACCAGCTAGGACCTGAGCTATTTTCTTACCTAGTTTGTAGCAACTTTGGTGTGAAAGGGATGAAAAGTCAGTGTTGGTTTTGTACTTTTTTCTAAACCACTCCCCTTGTCACTTAAAAGCAGACATTCCCCAAAAGTAGTGACATCACCTGTGTAAAAACAATGATTGCAAATGCTGGAAATCAGATTTTGGATTGGTGGTGCTGGAAGAGCACAGCAGTTCAGGCAGCATCC
>NC_057725.1:49660188-49732800 GCF_004010195.1 Chiloscyllium plagiosum | reverse complement strand
ATTTAAGGTCCGGGTGGAATGTGTTGGTGAAGTTGATGAATTGCTCAACCTCCTTGCGGGAGCATGAGGTGGCACCAATGCAGTCACCAATGTAGCGAAGGAAGAGGTGGGGAGTGGTGCCGGTGTAATTACGGAAGATCGACTGTTCTATGTAGCCAACAAAGAGACAGGCATAGCTAGGGCCCATACGTGTACCCATGGCTACCCCTTTGGTCTGGAGGAAGTGGGAAGATTTGAAGGAGAAATTGTTAAGGGTGAGGACCGGTTCGGCCAAATGAATGAGAGTGTCGATGGAAGGGTACTGTTGGGGACGTCGGAAGAGGGACCCAGGATAGGAACATTAAACATATGGGAATACAGAGAATATCTGACTGGCAATGTTCCTGTGCGATTGAGTGAGATGGAGGGACCAAGAACTGTTTGTGAGACATATCTTTTAAGTTATGGCAGCTCAGGCAGAAAAGTGGCCACAATCAGATGAGCCATGACCTTATTGAAGAGCTGAGGAAGCTCAAAGGGCTAAATAACCTATGGTGTTTTAATGTTCTGACCAATCACAGAGGTAGATGCAGAAAAGACCTCCAATCTGCATTAATACACTCACCCCACCATACTAACATTTAGCTGGTCCAAACCAAGACCAAATTATCATCACAAACTATGATCATCAGGCCATCACTGCTACTGGGCACAGATTCTCTCCATGAACAGTAGGCCTTGTGGATGGGTGTGTCTCTGAGTGTGGGTGCAGATTTAGATGAGCTAAAAGTAATTTTCAAATAAAAGAGCAGTTGGGAAATTTTGGGATGAGTTTGTATGCCAGGGGCTGTTATGGAGACATTTGCATGAGCCACTTGGTAGCCCATCAATGTCAAAGCAAAGGAAGTAGAATGTTTCATTCTTTTATTTTAATGGAGTAATTACTCTGAATACTGAAATGGTTCATCAGGCCCTGTGTTTGTCCAGATGGGGCCAGTTGCGCAACTTGCAGTAGCAGTCACTTTGCCAGACTGTGTGGTGATGTCAGCTCCAGTGTTTGTCCAGACTGCTCCATCCATACTTCACAATAACAACCTTTTACAAGTGATGGATAATCCTTTGTGCTGCCCCTGCCACCTACTCTCACACTTCTAGCTCCCTGCACTGGTTCTATCTCGGCCAGGGTGCAGGCAGAGGAGGCACTGCTGCTCAATCCATCACACCAGTTTATTTTGTTCCCTTTTTGGAATTTGTTTCTCCTTCACACTGAAGGATTACATTAGTTATCAAACCCATTGCAGAGCATCAGTAAATAACATTTGTTGCTTTCTTGCTAAATTTTGGGGTTGTTTATCTTCCTCAAGTTTTTTATGGAATTAATCTCCAGGGTCCTGCCCAAATAACTTGGCACAAATAAATCTTAGGGGCAACACAAATAGTCAGTTTTCCATTTAAAACTTTCACTTATGACATTAATAAAAGTTTCCATGCTTCGGAATGCTGTCAGCTTCCACTTTGCGCCATCTAGTGGTGGTGTTGAACTATTTGTAGCATTTTTTTCACTCTTTCTCCCACCTTTTCTTGGAGATGCTCATTCTCATCAGTCACCCTTTGGCACTTTAGTCAACTAGTCAATTTTTATGCTTATGTCTAGGCAGTGATTATCTGCAAACCCCAAATCCTCTCAGGATTATTATAGTCATCTCTTGTTCCTCTAAACTAGAGGGCCCAGCCTGTCCAATCTTTTCTTATAAGACACCATCCCACCCCAAGAATAAACGTTGTCTTAACAACTGCTAACACATTTATATCATTTCTTAAATAAGGAGACCATAATGTACATAATGGCCTCACTCATGCCCTTACAACTATAACAAAACATCCTTACTTTTATATTCTGCTCCCCTTACAATGAATGACAATGTTTGCTGTACCTGCACACTAGCTTTAAGTGATCCCGGATACTCATTTCCCTCTGTATCTCGGAATTATGCAATCTTTCTCCATTTGCTGCTTTCCTATGCTTCCTGCCAGATTAGGCATGTTCACATTTTCCTCGTGAACCAAGAAGCCGCAAGTTAAACTCTTGTGAAACCCAAAGGAATCTGGTGTCGATTTTTTTGTTTTGGCTGCTGCCTAAAGTTTACTTCTACTAAATCTAATTCACAGATTGTGGCCTATGGTCTGGCAGAGTTATCAGTTATAAGAACAGAAGAAATAGGAGTAGGAGCAGGCCATTCAGCTCCTCAAGCTTGCCTTGATATTGTATAAGTTTAGGGCTCATCAACCCTAGCTTCAACTCCTCTTTCATGCCATCTCCCTGCCATCTCCACCTACATGCTAATTTCTGTGTTTTGCGCACAAGAACAACCAAATGTCTTACCCAACTCTTTCTTCAAACCTTTGTCATTGCCCTTATTTAGGTTGGTTTGCGTTCTGAATTGCTGTCCCTCAAATTGAATTTGAATTCTACCCTGTTTTGATCATTACCGCCTGGAGAATCCTTACCAACAAGATCTCTATCTATCTGATTACATGTTACTCCATCTAAAATAGTGTGGAAAAAATACAGCTCTAAGAAACTATTCCTGTTGCACGCTACAAATTTGCCACCCATATTACTTTTGCCCATGTATTTTGTGTCATTAGTATGCAGATAAATTGTAGTTCCATTCTTTCACACCTTCATTATCCCCCAATTTATACTTTGTCAGTGAGGCAACTCTGAAGACATATATATTTACACCACCCTGACCACTTTTCCTTGCTATTCCTTACTTTCATCCAATTACATCATGATCTATTGCACCTAGTTCACAACTCACCTTGACCTTTTGCCTTATGATTTATTCTGGCTTTAATTTCTCCAATACTGTTGTGCTTATATTTTCTGCCCCTAACTGTGATGCTTTGATTATTGTTTGTGGGGTCACCATGAAGGACCTTCCTTCTCAACCTCTTCACCAGTGGTTACCTTCAGGTTAAACCACCACCAATCTCCTCTATCTAACAAGAGAGCAGCCCTGTAGTCTGGGAGGATTATGACCACTTGACTTTTGCCTTTATCGTTTGCCTTCTCACTACAATGCACCTTTTTTCTCTTATTTATTTATGATCCTTTAATCTTCCCTTCCATTGAATCTTCCCCCTTTAGTTTAAAGCTCTATCTACAATTCTAGTTATACAATTTGCCATGATACCTGGCCCAGCATGGTTCAAATGGAGCCCCTTCCAACGGAACAGGTCTCTCTTTCCCCAACATTGGTGCTAGTGCTCCATGAATCAGAATCCACTCCTCCAAACTTTTAGTCACACATTTACCTCTTCAATCTTATTTACACAACACCAATTTGCTTGTAGCTCAAATAGTAATCCTGGGATTATCACATTTGTGGTTCTGCTTTTCAATTTAAAGCTAAGGCATTCATAAACCCTCAGCAGAACCTCTTTCCTAGTTGTACTTATTTCATTGGTAGCTACATGGACCAGGACAATTGGATCTTTCCCTTCTCACCCCCAGGTTCTTCTCCAGCCCAAAGGAGATGTTTGTAACCTTGGCACCAGGTAGACAACACAGCTTTCGGGATTCTTTGCTACAAAGAATAGTATCTATTCCATTCACTATGCTTTCCCTGTTAATCTGACAATGCAGTATTGAAGAAGACATATGACAACAGTAAAGGGGCTTTTCCACTTGGTTGAAAGAAGCACTTTGTTCCCAGATAGTGTGCATGCAAAATAACATTTTATTTCATCAGGATGAAAGTTTGTTTATAGGAGTGGCTCTTGGTATTCAGTGTGAGAACAATGTCTGGAGCAGCCTAAAGATCATAACAGGAAGTATTCTACAAACACTAAGTCATACTAGTTGTTCAGGACATTAGCTGTGATTCCCGTGGTGCCTGTTTTTAATTTC
Source organism: Chiloscyllium plagiosum (assembly GCF_004010195.1). Lineage (NCBI taxonomy): Eukaryota > Metazoa > Chordata > Chondrichthyes > Orectolobiformes > Hemiscylliidae > Chiloscyllium > Chiloscyllium plagiosum. The sequence continues at coordinate 49,728,905 of NC_057725.1, read as the reverse complement.
ATTTTGAAGGTAATAAATTAGATAACAATTGAGCATAATGAAACAATGAAAAATATATTAAAGTTTGCTTTATGTGTACTGAGAGAAATTCAGATTTAAGTCTGTTTCTTCTTACTTTGTGTCTATAGTTTTGTTGGATTGGGAAGCAGGAGCATTCTTACTACTGGAAGTCTGGTTGATTGCAGTCACATCTCTCAATAGGTCAGTAGCTTTTCCTGGCTATTTCTTCTTCTGTGTTCATCCATTATCATCCCCAGGAAAGTGGTTTATGTTTTGATGTTCTGTGTGTGGTGTGTGTGTCTATATTTATAGAAAGAGGTGCTTTATTGATATTGCAAGAACATTGTTTCTTCCATATGTGATAGTCATCGGGACTAGCATATATTCCACAGTTCTAAGTTAGTTTCTAACAGTCAGTGTTCAACTTCATTATGAAGAAGTTTCTGGGTGGGGTCCATGACACCTGGAATATTGATCTTTTAGTGATAATGTACATCTTTATATGTAGAAATGGTAAACATTCAGAAATGAGTTACAGGCTGAAGAAAGAATTAACTAGCATTTATGTGGCACCTTTCATTTTCTTAGGATGTTCCAATATACTTTGATTCAAATTATTCACTTTTGAAACACCAATGGATCTTTGACATAAGTTGGAGCAGGACTATCAAGCTGCTTTCATTGCAGATGTAACTCACGAAGAAAAGTTTGGAGAAGAGGCAAGGGGAAAGGAAAATGTATATAAAGTGTTGTATCATTCATTCAACCTCTCACCTAAAGGACAGCACCTCTGATAATGCAGCATTCCCTTACCAGTGCATTGAATGTTGGGAATTAATGGGTTTTAACAGTTTAATATGGCATAATGGATATCTCAGATTGGGTTACAGATTGACTAGTTATAAACCACTTGCCGGCAGCATAGATTTATGTAAGTGAACTGGTGTTTTATTATCAGATGAAGGTAGATTTTTCCTGGTCTATTCTTTACAAATACTGGATAATTAGCCCCTGTATCATCAACATGATTCATCTACTTGTTAAACCACCACTTCCATTAGTTTGTGACAATTTTTAAGATGTGCAGGAGTTAGTGCTTGCCTTGTTCACATTGGTTTCAGTGTGAAGGACTGGTAATGAGGCTCTGATTAGCACCACGCATGGATTTATTTTTGAGGCAAAGAATGCAGCTTGGCAATTGGTAATCCAAATCTCTGATCCAATTTGGGTGAACTGAGTACCCCTCCTTCTTTTGGGTTGCTTTGTGAGAATACATCCTTGGCTGTATCTCAGTCCACGGAGCAGCCGTCTCTCTTTATCCTGTGGTCTGGGGATATTGCTGAATAAAAATGATCATTGTAGCTAAAGTGCATCTGAACTAGCAAAAAATAATATAAATGTTAATTTACTGTTCAAACTTCTTGTCATCTCCTGGGGTGGCACGATGGCTCAGTGGTTAGCACTGCTGCCTCACAGCACCAGGGTCCCAGGTTTGATTCCAGCCTTGGGTGACTGTCTGTGTGGAGCTTGCACATTCTCCTCGTGGCTGCATGGGTTTCCTCCGGGTGCTCCGGTTTCCTCCCACAGTTCAAAGATGTGCAGCTCAGGTGAATTGGCCATGTTAAATTGCCCATAGTGTTAGGTACATTAGTCAGAGGGAAATGGGTCTGGTTGGGTTACTCTTTGGAGGGTCGGTGTGGACAGGTTGGGTCGAAGGGCCTGTTTCCACACTGTATGTAATCTAATTGCTGATTATTTTTAAGTTAGGATTCATCACACGATTTCAGCTTTCCAGTACTATTCTCTGATGGCCAGTGCTCCTATGTGAATCTAGACAGTATCAATCAATTGGTGTCAACCTGCTTTATTTTCCACTGCTCAACTCCTTGAGGAGAAAGTGAGGTCTGCAGATGCTGGAGATCAGAGTCAAAGAGTGTGGTGCTGGAAAAGCACAGCTGGTCAGGCAGCATCCAAAGAGCAGGAGAATCAACGTTTCGGGCATAAGCCCTTCGTCAGGATCATTCCAGTACCAGTGCTTTTCCAGTACCACACTCTTCGACATCCTTGATCATCAGGGTCCGTTTGAAATGGTGCTTTATCACACTTGCCTTTCTATCAATTCCTCCAGATATTTGTACACTTTGGCTGCTATATCTTCTCATTTCTCTAGTTTTTTTCCTTCTGCTAATACCATTTGCCATTTTCTCATCACAATGGACGTTTCAGCACTCTACACCAGCATCCCCCACAATGATGGTATCGTGGCACCAGCCTCAGTACTCAACACCAACAACTGCCAATCTCCGAGCATCATCCTACAACTCATCCGCTTTATCCTCAACCACAACATTTTCACCTTCGACAACCAGTTCTTCACCCAGACACACAGAACAGCCATGGGGACCAAACTTGCACCCCTATATGCTAGCATTTTCATGCACAGGTTCGAACAAGACTTCTTTTCCATGCAGGATGTCCAGCCAACATGATACACCAGATACACTGACGCCATTTTCTTCCTCTGGGCCCATGGCGAGGAGTCACTAATAAAACTACACAGTGATATCATCGTGTTTCGTCTGACCATCAAACTCACCCTGGACTACTTCCTACTATCTGTCTCATTCTTGGACATATGCATCTCCATCAAGGATGGACACCTCAGCACCACACTCTACCGCAAACCCACTGACAACCTCACAATGCTACATTTCTCCAGCTTCAACCCAAAACATATTAAAATAGCCATCCCCAAGGACAAGCCCTACACATACACTGGATCTGTTCAGATGAGGAGGAACGTGACGGGCACCTGGAAGTACTCAAAATGCCCTCATAAGAACAGGGTATGATGTCAATTCATCGACCGTCAGTTCCGACGTGCCACAGCGAAAAACCGTAATGACCTTCACAGGGGACTGACACGAGCTACAACCGACAGGGTACCCTTTGTTGTCCAGTACTTCTCAGGAGCCGAAAAGCTACGTCATGTTCTTTGCAGCCTGCAACACATTATCAATGAGGATGAACAACTTGCCAAGACCTTCCCCATGCCTCCACTTCTCACCTTTAAACAACCATCAATCCTCAAACACATCATAGATCGTAGCAAACTGCCCTGGTTTCAGGACAACACCATACAACCTTGTACCATAAACGCTGCAAGACATGTCAGAGTGTTGACATGAATACTACCATTACACATGGGGACACCACCCACTGTGTATGGGGTAGGTACTCATGCGACTGAGCCAATATCGTCTATCTCATACACTGCAGGCAAGGATGCTCTGAGCATGGTACATTGGTGAGACCAAGCAGAGACTATGGCAACGGTTGAATGGACACTGCACAACAATCACCAGGCAGGAGTACTCCTTTCAGTCGGAGAACACTTCAGTGGTCTGGGACATTCGACCTCGGATCTTTGGGTGACCGTCCTTCGGGACAGGCAACAATGCAAAGTGGCTGAGCAGAGGCTGATAGCCAAGTTCGGTACCCATGGGGATGGTCTCAAGCGGGACCTTGGGTTCATGTTACACTACAGGTGACCCCACTGCACTACACACACAGACAGACAGATGCACATACACAGACAGACGCACACTCACAGAGAGAGACACACACACGTACACACAGACACTCCTACAGATACACACTTCTACGGATACACACACACTCCTACAGACCCTCTCTCATATAAAAGCTCTCTCTCATACGCTCACACATACACTCACACACTCACACATGCACACGCACCCTCTCGCAGACTTATACCCCCTTACACACACACACATACACATACACACTTTCTCTCACTGACAATCATAACCCAAAATTCACACCCCACCACATACACACACCCACATGCACACACACACATATAAGTGTGTGGGGTGAACTTGTACTTGCAGAAGTACATTTTACTTTGTTCAAAAACTGCATGAACCCAAGTACGGTTGTGTAAATCCATTTTTAGATTAGAATCAGTCTGAACATTGGGGCACGGATAGTCTCACACAGGGCACCTCACACCTTCAATGCATTATCTGGGCAGACAGGACACCAACTGTTAAAGTTCACTTAAGAATGTAATTTTTAAAAAGTCCTGCAATTTACATGAAAGACCTGAAGAAGGGCTTGTGCCCGAAACATCGATTCTCCTGCTCCTTGGATGCTGCTTGACCTACTGCGCTTTTCCAGCAACACATTTTTCAGCTATGAAAGAACTGAAGTCACCATGTTCATTCTAAAAGATGAGAGACTTAACAAACAATCCAGATCTTTTCCAATATATAATTTCAGTTACATCACACTGTAAACGTTTGCTATAAATTCTGTGTCTTATCATCTTATACTCCAGAACCACCTGATGATGGAGCAGTGCTCCGAAAGCTAGTGCTTCCAAATAAACTTGTTGGACTATAACCTGATGTTGTGTGATTTTTAACTTTGTCATTTAACCATTTCTTGCTTTTGTTCCAAGCACTTTTGTAGTCGAAGTCTTTCATTTTCTCTGTGTTTCCCCTCCTCCAGCTTTTCCTCATTCTTCTGTTGTTTTTTAAAACTTCTGTTCACCTGTAATATCTTCTAGTCCTGAAGAAAACTGAGCTGAAACTTCAGACCCTGTTTCCCATGCTGACTGACCTACTAATTATTACCAGCTTTTCCTGTTTGATTTTCAAATTTTTAGCATCTGCAGTATTTTGCAAGTGCAGCTATTGTCTATGGAACATCACAGCTAAGTCAAAATGTCAGTCATCCCTCTGCAATAGAGTCACTCAAAAGTAATCATGAGCTGATGTACTGTCTGATTTTTCTAGCTCAAATATGCCATGTCTTGTACCACATCCACACCATCTAAAGAAAACTAATTTAGCACAAAACAGGACTAAATTATTGAGATTTCCCTGGTGTGAATGGTTCAACTAACACACTCATGTACCAGTTAAGCAGTTGTTAATATTACCTCCTCTGTTCATGCACTCAATTATCCAGTGAAGATACTATAAAAATTGTAAACTGCACTCACTCAAAATAGGTCACACATGAAAAATGACTACCAGTGTGACGGTTGGTAGTGTCATCGCATTGAACTGTAGTAAGTGTCAGAGAAACGATAAAGAGAGTGGGAATTACTTTACTGTTAGTGATATTTCTGCCAGCACCCCCAACCTGGTTCACTTGTATAGGTGCTAATCTTCAATTTTTTATTAATGATAATGATATGCCAATATAAGCCAGATATCAATTCAGAGACTCATCATTATGTATCTCATTTAGCCTTGCATTCAACCACTATCACCCTCCCATATTATATATATTACATTACCCTCTACTTTCACACAAATGCACATTCATAAATATATCTCTTCATAAACATGTATACAAACTTACACATTCAGCTAGACTGGCCATGTTCACTGACAATTGTATCCATGCCCATTCTCAGAGCCACAGAGGCACAAATCTGCTCATGCAGGTTTAGATACACTCAATTCTCCCAAGAGTCACCAACTCTCACAGATAGTTATTTTCATCCTCATTCAAACATCCTATCAGAAAAAAATCATGTAGTTCTCTCTGCAAGGATACTCATTACTGGTATGACCAGAGTAAAATGACTATGATAAAAAAAAACATAAATGCCAGAGTTTCATATCCACTATCATTATATTTTAAATCCTTTGCACTCAATAAGTAACAATCAAGCTAGTTAATATTTATAATCATAGTGGATCAAATTATGGTGACTTTAATCTTCAACCGAATAACTATTGACTGTACTTACATAATTATTCAATTGACAAAATTGTAAATGCTGAATATGATAAATTACAATAAATCAGACATTTCAAAGTTGTGCATTAAATATTATACAGCATGGAGTTTATACCATTTTATTGAAGAAATGCTGCCTCTAGCTGAAGTTTAGTAATGATCGATAACTAAGTTTTAAGTCTGTCCATGAGAGTTTCTGGAATCTGCAGAAATTGACTCATTATCATCCTGAATAAAACTTTCTTTCTTCAACTGGTGGCATTATTTGAAACTACTTGACATTACCTGCATTTATGTTTACTTTACCTGCATTTTACAGGTGGGCGTGAAATATTTCAGGCACCCAACTAACCCAGAGAACTTTGTTACATTTATAAGAGTCTAAAACTCAAAGTAATTTGTAAGGAATATCAATATATTTCTCTATCCATTTGATTCTTTACTATGTTTCCTACCTCACCCCCAGATCTTCAATATGTTTCTCCAGCTGTCTCTAACTTTGTCAACCTTCTCGTCCATCTCCCTCTATCTCCAACCCTTCAGTCTACGTCTCCCTCTGTCTCCAGTTAGAATCATTGAATCCCTACAGTGTGGAAGGAGGCTATTCGGTCCATCGAGTCTGCAGCGACCATCCGAAAAGCATCCCACTCAGAACCATCCCCTTACCTTATCCCAGTAACCTCATATTTTACCATGGTGAACCCACCTCGCCTGCACATCCCTGGAAACTACAGATGATTTGGCATGGCCAATCCACCTAACCTGCACATTCTTGGACTGTGGGAGAAAACTGGAGCACCCAGAGTAAACCCAAGCAGACGGGGGGAGACAGAGACTAAGTCACTATGCTGCCCTATTTCTTCGGTGTATTTCAATGTAGCTGTAAAGAATTATAATATTTTTCTTTACATTTTTCTCTTCTCATCTCTGGCCCTTCAGTATATTGGTTATCTCCACCTCTAACTCTTTTGTATAACTCTCTAAATCTCTAAGCCTTCACTGTATGTTGCGTTTCATTTCTAATCTTCAGTGTGTCTCAGCATCATGTCTATCAAATCTTCCACTGAATTTGATTTGTCACATTATTTGTCTGATAACAAGCACTGGATAAGCAGAAATTTCCTCCACTTAACTATTTTGAAATCTGAAACTATTGGGAATAGAGGGTTTGAAAATGGAGGAAAGGGTCTGCAAATAATGGAAAAGTTCTGCAAGGATACGAGGGCTGCAAAGAGGAGAAAACAGGTTAAAACTTTTCAATGGAAGGAATACTCACCCAGCGGAGAACAGGCAAATGGAAGTAATAAGTTCCATGCAAATTAAAGTGAAGTCTCTAGACTAAAGCTGCAGATGTTCAAGAGTTATCTATGGGGAAAATGTAGTGGACACTATTGTAATGAACACTGTGTCAATTGTATCATTTAACACTGAACAGTTTCATTTCAAAAGATTTGTATTTATGTGTTATCAAATCTCAAAATATCTTACATACTATGAATTGTTTGAAGTATGTTAGACGCAAAAGTGCAATGGTTTAGCTGTGACTTCACCAGTCTGTGGAAAGTGTGTTTAAGGTGATGGCTTTTTAGTGTGCAAGAGTGTGTGATAGTGCCATTTTGTTGCTAATTAATGTCTTTTATTGTATCTACTTACTGGGAAATTAATGTTTTCATTGTGTGTTTTGCCTTTATATTTGAAAGCCTTGTGATGCTTATTGGGAATATTGATGAACCTTTTTAATTCTGCTTCTCTGTTAGTCCACAACAATCATATATCAACACAAATACAGAAAGTGTGATTACCAAGTGTTTGCATCGCCTTATGACAGAGCTCATGAGACTTAAAACATAGTCCCTGAAAACTAAAAAGTTATCCCCCTAAAATCAAAAAGTGGCCATCGAGTTATTTCAAAGGGAACCCTCGGTTGGGAGATAGATGGAGAGACTTGAGCCCTGAGTGGCTCAGAGGGGAGCAGCTGGTAGTGTTAAGTTCCGAAAAAGGGGCACAGGACTTGAAACTCTGCTTTCTCTCCACAATGCTGTGAGACCTGCTGGGTTTCTTCGCAATTTCTGTTTTTGTTTTATATTTCCAGCATCCACAGTCATTTGTGTTGATAGTGGGGTTTTCAGCGATGATAATGCCATTGAATATGAAGGGGAGATAGTTAAATTCTTTATTTTCAGAGTTGGTCATTGCCAGGCAGGTGTGGCACAAACTATATTTGCCACTGATCCTTGATAACATGCTTAGTCAAATGCTGACTTGATTATAAGGACAATCACACTCGCCCCTGATATTCAGCACTTTTTGTCTATGTTTGGACCAAGGCTGTAATGAAGTCAAGAGCTAAGAAACCCAAACTGAGCATTAATGAGCAAGTTATTGCTGAGCAAGCACTGCTTGATAGCAGTATCGATGATCTGTTGCATCTTGGTCCAGCATAGCTACAATTTTAAAATACTCATCCTTGTTTTTAGATCCCTCCAGGGTCATGCCCTTCCCCTTTTCGTAACCTTCTTCATCACTACTGCTCTCTGAGATTTTTGTTGATTTCCAGTTTTAGCCTCTTAATTATTCTGGTATTGGTGGCTGTGCTGAGCTCCCTAGTCCCTAAGCTCTGGAAGAAACCATTTACAATTAAGACATTTAAACAACATTATGTCATAATAAAAAATTCTGTTGCTTACTGAATATAAAACTATAGCACATTCAAAAAGCCAACTAGTCTCTAAGCTCTGGTAGAAACAGTTTACAATTAAGAAATTGAAACAACATTAAGTAATAATAAAAAATTCTGTTGCTGTTTGAATATAAAATTATAGCACATTCAAAAAGCCAACCGTATGAATTTCAGCCCATTTGATCCACATTCAATTTAAAGGATTTCATGGGAGAGATTTGCAAGCAAAAGCTTAGTGGTCCAAGGTTCTTCTATTCAATAAATTACTCTGATTCCGTGTATTTTAGTTTGTTTCCACATCCATTTCCCACGTTTCAGCAGGTTTCTGCTTCCATTGCCAGTCATTCAATACCTTCCTGCCCCCATTTCCAACACCTCATTGTGGGTTGAATTTTATGCGGCAGAAACTGTTGTCAGGCTGACACCATCATGATGGAAGAGGCCCCACATGAATATCTAATTAAGTGGGATAAGTATGGGGCTGGTGTGGGCAGGATGTCAATTAAGCTCAGACATGAGTCAAATGGCATCCATTATCCGTAAGGTGTTGTGGAGATTGTGCTGGTCTCCTGGCCCTCTAAAACCCACTTAGCAAAACCTGTCAGGTTTATTATTGGCCTTCCATGAAAGGGAGGGGTGCTTGCTATCAGGCCATTCTCTACCTGATTAAGGGATCTGGCATTGAGCAGCAGTCACTGAAAGCCACCCATCTGCTCTTGCCTCTAATCCCCACATCCCCTAACATGGCCATCATTTTGCCTTCATTACATATTACCTATGGTCTCTCTGTGACCCTGGGTCTCAGCTGGGTGCTATGTCACTAGGAAGTGGCGCTGACCTCTGATTGGCTGCAGCTGTTGATGGGAAGGACTTTCACCACTGGAAACCTCAGTGACAGAAAGGGAATTTGCTTCCATTGGATCACCTTATTGGTTCACAAGCAGTGGATGATAACATCATCTTCACCTTTAATCTTTCATTGTGTCTTTCCCCCCAATTGGAGAGAAATTATAGCAAACGTACTGATGCACTCAAGAATGCAATCAATTAGCAATCTCTAACCCTAAGGTGAGCTTCCACTCTTAGGCTCTTAGTCCCGTAGTAAAAGCACTTGAAATTGTCACATATCATTGAATTGGTATAGTTAGGTTTTTAATATCTTAAAGTTTGGAATTAGGGGACTCTTGTGGTGCAGTGACAGTGTCTATCTCTGAGTTAGCAAGTTTGGATTCAAGTCCCAGAAGTGTGTCATAACATCTCTGAACAGACTGGTTAGAAGAGGATTTTTAGAAATATGTAATTACGGCTGGCTATTCTCACTGGTCCTGAAAGAATAATTTCACTTGTTGAATGTCAGATTTCTCCAATGTGATAAAAAAATTAAAATAATCTTTTCTAAAAGTTTATGATAACGTAATTTATATTTTCACTCCATGTATTTATTTGAATGATGAATTATAGCAAAAGTAGCAGGGGAGTTGGGGGGATTTAGTTTACAACAAGGTAAGCCAGCAGCAAGGAGACAGTGGCCAGGAGACTCCAATTTTGCAATGTGTTGTGATCAGCACCATCTCTATGTGCACACATGGCCAGTTGCCATCTTTGACGGCATCTTGGTGTAGTCAACACCCACAGTGAACTTTACAATCCAAAGTGAAGATATTTTCTTGCTTTCTGTCTGTAAGATTACTTCAGTGAAATTGGTGGCTTACCCTGCATAATGACATCACAGTTACTGGACAGAAATCTTCTTGACTAGGCACTAGGTCCAAATTAGCATTGGGAAAGGAATAATTCAGACCACAGAAAGCAGTAAATCTTTGTGGACAACGTTCTTTCAGGTCACCATTGGACACTGTTATGTCACCACCAACAAAATCTAGCCAATAAATTCTTAAGTTGCTGTTTTTAACTGTGGATCCAGTGACTGTCTGAAGCTTAGCTTTGGAGGGTGATAATCTTTTAAGGAAATGAGACATGAATGGTGAAGTTTATGCTTCTCATTGTGAATAATGTTAGTATTGGGGAACAGAATACTTGTTATTTTGGCAATGAGCGTAAGGATCAAATACTCCCCACTATAGACACAACTGAGGTGTAAATCCTTCCCTATATTTTCCTTTTAAAGGAAAAGTAATCTCAAACCAAAATAACACTTGTACTGCACCAGTGTGACAATTTCCATTTCCTACACAAGTCATCCAATGGCTTACAGCTGCCAATTTAGGGGCAATTTGGTGCTTTTGTGAGCTTGATAATTCGGATCTAGTTTGAGGTTGCTCAGACCTAATTTACAAAGGAACCTTGCAGCTGGCAGGCTGATATGCTCAAAGATGAAAAGCCAGTCTATAAGCTTGTGTCTTCTTTCATTCCACCAGAGCTGCTTCTTAAAGCCTCTGCAGTGAGAAATCATGTAGCAATTACGTTGTGTTGTGTATGCTTGCTTCACTATATGCCACATTGGAGCTGCATTTAAAATTTGCTATGTTCGAGATATGGTTTAAATAAAGCTATATAGGCTCAACAAAGCAAAATGATACATGGAGTCTTTAATGTTTCATCTCAGTCATTTGCTTCTGTGTGCTTATCCATTTTCCCATTCTCTGGAATGTTTTCTGCTGTTTCAATTATGATATCCATCAGGTTGACTAGGTCCCCATCGTTGAGTGAGAATCTCGAATCATTTGGAGGCACACTGTCATATTTCAGATGTGCCTTCATATTGGTATCAGTTGTGCAATCAGCAGTGGTCATGGACTGAGTGGTTATATTGAGGTACTTGGAGGACGTGCCCATTTCAGAAAATCCTGGGGAAGGTGTGCTTCCTGCCTTATAATCAGTACCAGAGATTGTTCCACTGTGACTTAGTATCCTTGACCTCCCCAGCATTGGGGAAGACACTGGTGTGAAGGAAAAGGTGGACATTGTTGAGCCACAGCCTGGTGTGTTGAGTGAAGGATTTGGAGGGTCTGGACTGTTTGCATGTCCAAAGGACTCAAGAGTCAGTCTAGGATGCTTGCGTGCTCGGAAACCAATGGTTGTATTGAGCTTTTGTTTCAATTCGATTGGCTTATCAGTGTTTGAAGAACTGTCTGTCAGGAGACAGGATAGACTTTCAGGAACCAGTAGGAGGTTATTACTGCTGTTAGGATTCATGCTGTTGGTTGTTGGTATAAGAGTCTCTTTACAGTTTTTAGAGTGGCTATTTGTAACAGCTTCATCTTCAGATGCAATTTGACTATTTTCCATTGTTGTTACCTCTGTCGATGTTTCATTCAGGGAGGCTCCTTTATTGGCAAGAATACTGTTTCCTATGTCCAGCTCACTGGGTTTGGAGGCTGACTCATTGCCATTACTGCCTTGATTTCCAGCAGAGGAGACAGAGATATTGGTCAGCATAGAGGGCTTCATTAAAGGGATCCTTTTGAGAGGAAATGTCATGGGAATGGATTGGATGGGTGTTTGAGGGGCACTATAGTAGCCAGGTCTGTCATAAAGTGAAGAAGAGATGAAGCTGTCAAAATCCCTTGACTCACTATCCAAGGCAGCACAACCTTGAGTGGACCCTAAAGGTGAATGCGAGGATGAGGAGGCTCGGTGGATTCTTGCAAAGGGTCTATTTGGAGGGAGACATCCTGGCTTATGGAAACCATTGGGGGTTGACTCTGAGCTCAAGAAGCTGTACATAGCCGCCTGCGACAAAGCACCATTCCTCTTCCTCATTAGATTAATTCGAGGAGTGGATCTGGAAATGTTTTGCAAGTTTGTTGATGGAATTCCGAGGAGTCGGCCTAAGTTACTCAGAAGTGGAGTGGCATGGTTTACTTCTTCATTCTCATTGATCTGTTCCAGGGGCTGGAACTCCATTTCCTCTTTAAGCATGCTGTAAGGGCAAATGTAAGTTTTAAGAAAGCATATATAATCAAGTATGTTGTACCTCTCAAAGCATAAAAAGAGTGTGTTTTCTAATGGTTTCACAAGTGGATCAATTGGCAAAGTTATTGTACATCTGCCCTTGATGGCCTAGAATGCACTAAGTTAGATCCTCCATATTTTCCCACCTCTGATTGGATGGAGTTAGCCCCCATGTTCCTCAATTAGGGAGAAATATATTCACCACAATATGAAAACTGATCACTCTTCAACAATTTTATATGGATATGATGTTCACTAAATTTTATGATACACACTTCTACATGGACAAGATTTTCCCGATGAGCGAACCATTAAAGGAAGATGTTTGTAGAAATAGTAATTTCTCAGTATTAGTGCTCTCTCTAGTGCTATTTCATGGAGGAAACAAAGATCTTGCCTACCACCTGGAGAGCTAGCAAGAGCTCTGTGACATCTTTTTCCAGGCATTTAAGTGGGCACTGTTGGACCCTCCCCAAGATCCTTAATCCCAGTAACAGAAGTCCACTTGATGAGAGCTTTTGGTCAATCAGAGGCTGGCAGTTCTTCATTGCTTAGATTTTAGTAGGGAGGTAATGGCTACTGCTAGTACTATATACCTACCTGAGGTATCAGATTGTTGAAGGACTCAGGTACAGCTGAATGATAGTTGGTGAAGTTCAGACATTGGGGGTTCCATTGAATGCTTCTAAATTATCAAGAACTGTAAGAATTATCTTCCGAAAGGTTCATTTTAACCTCATGTGGAATCTCTCTACCTTTATTACTTTGAACATTTAATTTATAGGCTGCTTCTGAGCAGTAATACATTGTACATGAATCTAGCAATTAGTTTTTATGTATCCTTTTTGGTCTAAAAGGTGTACAGCTTTTAGAAAAGTATGTGGAACATGTGGCATCTTACAAAATCACCAGTGGCTGATATCACAGAAAAGAAAATGATCATTGTTAATCCTATAACTCTTGAATAGCGCTGCATTTCAGTTCACTGTCTGTTCATGGAAACTGCTGGGAGGCACCTGGAGCCCTAAGGTCCTGGTGGAAACTGCATACATTCCCTAGTATCCAACTTCAAGTCACAGGGCAACAGCTGGCATTCTATTCATGGCTTAAATGCTGTGGGGTAGGGAGACGAAGATCAGACAGGATTTCTGCTTTTACTCACAGTCCTGTGACGAAACTGCTAGACAATGTGTTTGTGTTGGAACAGGTGAAGATCGTGAAGATTGTTGAATAATCTGCCACTACACAATGTCCAACACAGTAAGAATGGGCAGTTGGGCCCTGAGAGAAAGGAGGGATGGAGCAAAGTACAAAAGATGGATGTAAAAGTACAGTTGCTTCAGCCTGACCTGACTTACTTTCTTGTCGCTAAAATGTATCTGGCATACTATGTCTTATAGATAAGGGCAAAGACAAAAAGGTAATATTAAATCTATGCAAATTGTAAGTTAGGCAACAGTTAGTGTGCTCTATTTTGAGCACGTGGAGTTATACCAAAGATTATGGAAAGTATGTGAAATAGATTTCCTAAGTATTGATAGACTTTAGTTATAAGCAAAAGTCAAGAAACTGGGGCTTATTGTATTTGAACAAGGAGAGATCTATTATAAGGATTTTTACAAAGTATTCAGGCAAAAATAAAGATCCATTTCCATTGGTAAGTGAATCAGAGACTAGAATGTGTGAATTTAATACAATTGGAGAAAGTACAGAGAGAAATTTAAGGAAAAATAATGTTGTTAGGACATGGAATGCTAATTGATCTTTTTCTGTGCCAATGTTTGTAACCAGTGGTGGGACCAGTGAGGCCCAAAGCCTGGGCGTAAATTTCCTTTGTAGCTATTGTGCTGGATCAGTGTTCATCTGTGATGGCCCCATGATGAAATAGTCTGCTAATATTTACCAACCAGGTTCATAATGTGAAGAATTACTATATTGTTACCAAAGGGTTAAACATGAGTTCACATCTTTAGAAGAGGAAGAAGAGAAGGTAGTGCGGTGTATGCATTCCTTCAAGCTTGAACTGTTTTCGTGTGAAATTGAATATTCACCTTTTTGGGTTAAGCAGAAGAAACTTGTTATACAAACAATATGATGTTTACTGCATTACTGCAACTATTTACAGATTACATGAATATGGCCTTCATTATTACAGAGTCTTTAGGAGTACATCAACCTCAGACCAGTGCCTTACAAGCTCCTTCTTTATACTACCTGAGTCCCTGTGATATCACCACAGTGAGTCACACTTACTGAATTCAATTAATTATGAACACTTCCACATCTTTCTAGTCCTATAAATAATATTCCCCCCAAGCCAATTATCCCCATAATGATTGTACTGTTATGCATGTGTTTATAAATTTGCACTTGCTGCTATCCCAACTATCTCCAAGATTTTGACTTTACAAATTCAAATTTGCATGTTCCACTATTTTGCCGTAAAGTGTTCTCTTTGGACTTGTAGGAGGTAGTTGACTTGGACTGTCTTCCTGATGGTCTGAGGTCTGTGGTTTCCTCTTGAATTGAAGGGTCTTTAATCTCTTATAATTCTTTCATGAAAGACTTTGGTGATGTATGCCTATTCTTTATTATGTGAATTTAATTCCTGCTATTGTAGGTAATTCTTTTTCTTTGCATGTTTCATATCTGTTCTTAGTGGTGTCTTCCTTGGAATTGAATGGACCATATCTTTAAATTGCCTTTCCCAATCTGCACAGAGCTTTGTTCTATGGAAAGTGGTTTAAAACTTCTATCTTCTTGAATGTTCTGGACTTTGATACAAATGTTAGTTATGTCAAAGTGTTTTGTCTCAGTCACTGATTTTGCCCAGGAGAACTATGGATTTATCTTCTAGTGGAGAATATTTCACTTTATTTATCTGTTTATTTGGGTAGTTCATTGGTATTTTTTTTTTCTCTGGCTGGGTCCTGCTTTGGCACATTTTCTGAAAATGACCTACTTCCTTACAATAAGAGCATTAAGTTCTAAAATCTGAGCACTGTTCACATCTATGCTTCTTTATTCCATAGCTCTGGCAATGACTTTGTCTCTGTTTATCCAGCATGCTGCATAGGTTTATCTGTATATCTTTTGTATCTTAAGAAATGCATAAATTCTGTAGCTCTCTTGTCCCAGGTTTAACCTTCTCCTCAAAGGATTGACCTGTTTCCTTCGGGACTTCTGCTTTAATCTCCATCTGATGAATGGATTTCTCTTGGGTTAGTTATTTTTTACTGTAACTAATTTGACAAAGATTCACCAGTAATGCCTTCAGCAATCCAGCCTTGTACAAATTTTGACTTTAAATCATCATAATGACATCTCCACTAGCCTGAAGAGACCATTAATGGAATCATATATAGCTTCACCTGGATGCTGCACTCTTGTTAGCTCTTGCCCTTTCAAGAATTTTATTAGATCTTAGATTTAAATTATTATCAAAGGTCTTCGGTACCATTTTAAATTTGTGTGGTAGGTAATCCAAGATGGAGGACAAGAAAAGATTGTGGCTGTAAGAGCTGCTCCTTTCTTTGAGGTATTTTAGGTATCGGAGGTGATTCCCTTGAATTCCAGGAGCAACAATTACTGTGTTATAGGCTGTTGCATTGTTTTGGAACTTTGGGGAAAAAAGATCACGGCACTTTTAAAAGGAGGAAGATGGACAAGAGGCAGTGACCACATGGTCAATGAGGGAGAGAGAGAAAGACACCTACATTGCTAACTGACACAGCAGTGAATCTGCACAGTTACTGCCTTTGCTGTTTGAGTTCATGTATCTCTGGACATCGTAGTGCATCTAGGAAAAATGAAATTCACAGTTGACCTTGGAGGAATCTATGTGGGAGAGCCAACAGTACAGGAGCAGATTAGTGCATAGTTTTTAAGTGTAACCTTGCTATAACTCTACAATAGTGAGTAGAGTGGGTTCTTTCTTGATTACATGTTTTATTGAGACTTGTCTCTTGATTAAATTTTAAAAATATAAACCATAAGTACAAAGTTAGCCTGGAACACTTTTTTAGAGCAAAAAGACAATGCTATTTTCTGGGTTGGTAAATGTAGAGGAGCAAAGATGGCCTTTAGCAGAGTGATATGCTCTTCCTGTCAGATGTGGGAGTTTAGGGAGAGTTTCCATGTTACTGATGATTATGTCTGCAGGAATGACATCACAGGTTCTAAAAAGAGACAGTGCAAGATAGCAGACAATGACATATCCCTCCCAGATCATCTCAATGCCTTCTATGCTCGCTTTGAGCAGAATTTCAGCAGAGAGGTAACATCTATTCCGAGAAGTCCTGACAAACCTATCCCAAGAGTGACTGCATTAGAGGTCAGATCAGTTTTCCTTTGTGTGAATCCAAGGAAAGCGATGGGACCAGACGGAGTACCAGGCTGTGCACTCAGAGCATGTGCAGATCAACTGGCAGAGGTCTTCTCGGACATCTTCAACCTCTCTCTGCAACAGACCACTGACCCTGCCTGTTTCAAGAGGGCCAACATCATCCCTGTGTCTAAGAAGACCCATCAGCATGTCTCAATGACTACCGCCCAGTGACCCTAACTTCTGTGGTCATGAAGTGCTTTGAAAGGCTGGTCATGGCATTAATCAACTCCAGCCTCCCCACTATTCTTGACCCACTCCAATTTGCCCATCAGACCAACAGATCCATGTCAGATGCCATATCACTTGCCCTTCACTCCTCCTTAGAACATCTTGACACCAAGAACAGCTATGTAAGAATCCTACACATTGACTACAGTTCAGCCTTCAACACTATTATTCCCTCGAGACTGATTACTAAACTTAGTGATCTCGAACTAGGCCCCACTCTCTGCAACTAGATCCTCAGTTTCCTGGCCCACAGGCCACAATCAGTGAAGACTGGGGACAATATTTCATCCTCACTAGCACTCAATCCTGGAGCCCCCCAGGGGTGTGTACTCAGCCCTCTCCTATACTCACTGTATATCTATGACTGCGTCGCCAAATACCATAACGCCATTTACAAGTTCGTTGATGACACCATCATAGTCAGTCGAATCTCAGATGGCGACAAAACAGACTACAGAATGGAGGTGGAAGACCTGGAAAAATGGTGCACTGAGAACAACCTACTCCTGAATGCCCGCAAAACCAAGGAACTCATTATTGACTGTCGGAGGGATGTTACTTTCCCCCCCTACACATTAACAGCACGGAGGTGGAATGAGTGAAGAGTGTCAAGCTCCTGGGAGTGGTCATCCACAACAAGCTTTCTTGGACTCTTCTTGTGGACGTACTGGTTACAAAGGCCCAACTATGTTTCTTTTTCCTCAGGCAGCTGAGGAAATTTGGCATGACAGCGAATACCCTTGCCAACTTTTTTAAGTGTGCCGTCAAGAGCATTCTATCTGGATGTATCAGTAGCTGGCATGGCAACTGTACCATTCAAGATCGGAGACGGTTACAGAGAGTGGTGAACTCGGCCCCGACAATCACAAAGGTCAACCTCCCATCTATAGAATCCATCTACCAGACCCGCTGTCAAGGAAAGGCCGCCAGCTTTCTCAAAGATCCATCCCACCCTGGCAATGTTTTTCTACAACCGCTACCATCAGGGAGAAGGTACAGAAGCCTGAACACATACACCATCCGGTTTCGTAACAGTTTCTACCCTACTGTTGTTAGAATACTGAATGGATTTGCAAACTCTTAACATTCGCCTATACCTGTGTTTTTGTTTTTGCCGCTGTTTACCTATTATTTACTTATCTATGCTACTTAACTCTGTGATCTGCCTGTATTGCTCACAAGACAAAGCTTTTCACTGTGCCTCAATACACATGACAATAAATTTAATTCAATTCAATTCAATTCAGGATGTCTTTGGTTGTGAATTCTATCACATTGCATGGATTGGTCAGAGATGCAGGTAGAGGCAATTAATAATTCATTTACAAGAGCTAAGGGGTGTGAGGAATAGCAGTTAAAGGAAGGGACCAAAGCCATGGGTAGATGGGTTAACCCCAGGAAAGGTAGGAGGGGTAGACAGGTAATGCAGGAATCTTCTGTGGCTATCCCCATTTCAAACAAGTATGCTGTTTTGGAAAATATAGGGGGAATGTAGCATGAACAGCCATGTTTCTGGTATCAAGACTGGCTCTAATGTAATGAGAGGTACATTGGGTTCCAAGTGATCAATTGTGACAGGGGTCTCTCTAGACAGAGGCACAGACTGTATGGGTGGGTGGGGTGGGGGGAAGGAGGCTGGGACCCGGGGAAGTAGTGAGGAAAGAGATCAATCTGAGACCAGTGCAGTTGGAAAAGGAGCTAGACAAACAGTCAGGGCAGGCAGAACAAGGTAGGACTAATAAATTAAACTGCATTTACTTCAATGCAAGAGGCCTAACAGGAAAGGTAGATGAACTCAGGGCATGGTTAGGAAATAGGACTGGGATATCATAGTAATTACAGAAACATGGCTCAGGGATGGACAGGACTGGCAGCTTAATGTTCCAGGATAAAAATGCAATAGGAGGGATAGAAAGGGAGGCCAGAGAGGAGGAAGAGTGGTGTTTTTGAAAAGTGATAACATTACTGCTGTACTTTGGGAGGATGTTCCTGGGAATACATCCAGGAAATTTATTTGGGTGGAACTGAGAAATAAGAAAAGGATGATCACCTTATTGGGATTGTATTGTAGACTCCCTAATAGTCATTGGGAAATTGAGAAACAAATTTATAAGGAGATTTCAGTTATCTGTAATCTTGTGGTAGAGGATTTTAATTTTCCAAACATAGACTGGGACTGCCATAGTGTTAAGGGTTTAGATGGAGAGGAATGTATTAGGTGTGTCCAAGAAAATTTTCTGATTCAGTATGTGGATGTACCCGTTAGTGAAGGTGCAAAGCTTGACCTACTCTTGGGAAATAAGGCAGGGCAGGTGACTGAGGTGTCAGTAGGGGAGCACTTTGAGCCAGTGACCATAATTCTTTTAGTTTTAAAATAGTGATGGAAAAGGATAGCCTGGATCTAAAAGCTGAAGTTCTAAATTGGATGAAGGTCAATTTTGACCGTATTAGGCAAGAACTTTCAAAAGCTGATTTGGGCCAGATGTTTGCAAATAAAGGGACGGCTAGAAAATGGGAAGTCTTCAAAATTGAGATAATGAGAGTCCAGAGACTGTATATTCCTGTTAGGGTGAAAGGAAAGACTGGTAGGTGTAGATAAAGCTGGATGACTGGAGAAATTGAGGGTTTGGTTAAGAAAAAGAAGGAAGCATATGTCAGGTATAGACAGGAGAGATTGAATGAATCCTTAGAAGAGTATAAAGGCAGTTGGAGTATACTAAAGAGGGAACTTAGGAGGGCAAAAGGGGGACATGAGATAGCTTTGGCAAATAGGGTTAAGGAGAATCCAAAGGGATGTTATAAATATATTAAGGACAAAAGGGTAACTAGGGAGAGAATAGGGCCCCTTAAAGATCAGCAAGGCAGCCTATGGGTGGAGCCACAGGAGATGGCAGAGATACTAAATGAGTGTTTTGCATCAGTGTTTACTGTGGAGAAGGATATAGAAGATACAGAATGTGGGGAAATAGATGGTGACATCTTGAAAAATGTCCATATTACAGAGGAGGAGGTGCTGGATTTCTTGAAATGCAAAAAGGTTGATAAATCCCCAGGAATGGAAATGTGTTGCTGGAAAAGCGCAGCAGGTCAGGCAGCATCTAGGGAACAGGAGAATCGACGTTTCGGGCATTAGCCCTTCTTCAGGAATGCGTGCGGGATCAGTCGGTTCCGCAGGCAGGTGCTGAGGAAGGAGATGTGGCTGTGGTAGCGAGTCTGTTTGAGAATGTGGCTGAAGAGCTTCTGTGCAGAGGAGATGACCTGGGGGGTGCAGTGAGAGAGGGACTCACTGAAACCTTTGTAGAGGGAGAAAGAGAGCTTCTTCAAGGAAGGCATCCTTGTAAGAGGATTCGCAGTAGGTTGAAATCTTTGAGGAGAAAGTGAGGTCTGCAGATGCTGGAGATCAGAGATGGAAATGTGTTGCTGGAAAAGCGCAGCAGGTCAGGCAGCATCTAGGGAACAGGAGAATCGACGTTTCGGGCATTAGCCCTTCTTCAGGAATCCCCGATCAAGTGTACCCTAGAACTCTGTGGGAAGCTAGGGAAGTGATTGCTGGACCCTTTGCTGAGATATTTGTATCGTTGATAGTCACATGTGAAGTGCCGGAAGACTGAAGGTTGTCTAACGTGGTGCCACTGTTTAAGAAAGGGGGTAAGGACAAGTCAGGGAACTATAGACCAGTGAGCCTGACATTCGGTGATGGGCAAGTTGTTGGAGGGAATCCTGAATGGCAGGATTTACCTGTGTAGTGGACAGCAAATAAGGTTACCTCAGAGTGCAACAGGATTTTGATCAGATGGGCTAATGGGCTGAGGAGTGGTAGATGGAATTTAATTTACATAAATGTGAGATGCTGCATTTTGGAAAAGCAAATCAGAGCAGGACCTATACACGTAATGGTAAGGATGTTGTGAAACTTGAAAGGGTTCAGAAAATATACCCAAGGATGTTGCCAGGGTTGGAGGATTTGAGCTAAGGGTGAGGCTGAATTGGCTGGGGCTGTTTTCCCTCGAGTGCCAGAGGCTGAGGGGTGACCTTATAGAGATTTATAAAATCATGAGGGGCATGGATAGGATAAAAAGATAAGGTCTTTTCCCTGGGGTGGGGGAGTCCAGAACTAGTGAGCATAGCTTTAGGATGAGAGAGGAAAGATTTAAAAATGACCTAAGGGGCAACGTTTTCATGCAGAGGATGCTGCATGTATGGAATGAGTTGCCAGAGGAAGTGGTGGATGCTGGTACAGTTACAGCATTTAAAAGGCATCTGGATGGGTATATGATTAGGAAGGGTTTGGAGTGATATGGGCCAAGTGCTGGCAAATGGGACTAGATTAGGTTAGGATAGCTGGTCGGTGTGGACAAGTTGGACCGAAAGGCCAGTTTCCGTGCTGTACACCTCTATGACTCTATTTCAATACGGTGAAGAATGACATCATCAGCAGTACTCCCAATTGTGTGCAGAAGTATATTTTCTTGTTCTGCTCTTGACTTACATTCCTGCTGAGAAGCTGTTTTATAACTCGAGGATGTATAGTTTTGTATTCTATTTGGCCCATTTCTGAAACTAAATCTTTCTGACAAAAACATTTCTGATGCCATAACTTCCAAAAGTGTTCAACTATTTTTTATTTTTAAAGATTAGTATTCTTCAGTAATGGTGGTTCTCTGCTGCTTTTGTACTGAACAGGAGGACTTTTCTATGTTTTATGGCTATAATGGAGATTTACCCTCTCTTCCTGCCTATAGTGTAGGTTTACCTTCTCCTTGCAGCTGTAATCAAGTCTTTCCCTCTGTTAGCATCTGTAAATGGAGGCTTTCTGTGTTTCAGAACCTTACTGTTTTGTTCGACTTGCTACCCAAAAGAAAATTGTGTTAAACCGGAATCTCAAATTTCTGTAAATTATCCAGTGCTTATCTGATTAAATGGCCAAGTTAGCAATTTCCCCAGTTCTCTGCTCTTGAAGTATGAGTTTCTTTATTGACCTTTACAGCTTAATTTTTCAAGCCTTGTCTTGGAGCATCTGTGTGCTATGGCACTGACACTCTTTCAAAACTGTAACATTTTAAAGAAAAATGACAGCCTTTTCATTACTACTGCTCCGTTTGAAGTTTCTGCTTTTGTGCAAGGACCATTTAGTTTTGACTCTCACAATCTTCAACTTCTGATCAGTCACTGTACTGGCTCAGGTCAACCTGAGGAGCACTCCCACAAAGTACCACTTTATGATGCAACCTACACCTCTCCCTTGAAACCTCCCATTTCCTATCGAACTGCACATCTTCTGTCAGGTCTAAAACGCTCTCTGTATTGTTCTTTGAAGTATTCTTCTGCACTGAGCGTTGCCACAAGGTGTTTGGGGTACACCATTGTCAAGAATCAACAGTATTTATTTTGTTTGAAGTCTTCTGGGTCACCAGCATGTTTATTTTCCCCTTTTAGTCATGAGTACAAGAGTTGACACATTGGCAAAGAAAAGTAGAGGAACAAAAACATTTTGGAAGAAAGTGAAGTACAGAGATAGCCCAGAGATTCAATCTCTCTGGGAAATCTCTCATCTTTGTTTAGCACTTATTGCTGAATGCATAGGACAGGAACTCACCACAGAATAATGCTAAAGTATACTCAGCTACAAACCTAATCTCTGCCTGGTTTGAACTCTTGGGAATGCTGCACCATGTTGGAATTCAGTTTTTTACCAGAAATCCCCCACCCTTTGAACTTCTGATTTCACATGTACCCCTTCAGACTGAGCATATCTCACAAGAAAGGGATTCATAGTTTTATTAAACTTATCACAATGTACTGGAAACATATTCCTTTATCCACTCTTTAATAAAAATGTCAACAATTCAAAATAAATGGACTACAATTGATATAGTTAACTGATGGCATTAATCTCATGAAGCTATCTCCAGCTGACCTGAATTTTAAACTACTACGTTATTATTCAGCCATCTGCTTATGTTCTACTTAGACATATGAACCACGATTATTCAAATGCTGCTCTTCCGCTGAGGTGCTGGAAATTTGTGTGTGCGTGACAGCAGGAGGTCTGAGTTGCTTTTGGCAGGAACTCAAGCTCTGGATGAGCAAAATGAAGCTAAGCGATAGGATTTTGCTCCACATGCGACATGGTGGCTCAGTGACACTGTTGCCTCACAGTGCCAGGGTCGGAGGTTTGATTCCACCCGTCTGTGTGGAATGTGCACATTCTCCCTGTGTCTGTGTGGGTTTCCTCCAAGTGCTCCAGTTTCCTCTCACAGTCTAAAAATGTACAGGTTAGGTGGATTGGCCATGCTACATTGTCCAGGAACGTTCACGGGAAATACAGTGTTACAGAGACAGGGTAAGGGAGTGGGTCTGGGTAGGATGCTACTCTTCAGAGCTTCAGTGTGGACTCAATGGGCCAAGTGGCCTGCTTCCACACTGTAGAATTCTATATTTACATTGTGGTGGTTGTATTCCATAAGAAAGGCTGTCAGGCGGGTTAAGGGCCAGTTTGTAGGTGTGGATCAGGAGAGGGAAAGGGTCCTAAAACGAGTTGGAGGTTTATGCTGTGTACATTGTTAAGAACAAGTTCAAGAAAAGGAGTTGGGTTCTCCCAAGTGATCATTTTTCCCTCCTATAAGTTTACTGACATTCCTCTTTTCTTTGACCTTGCTTATTTTTCTTCCAATGAAAGATAACAATGGACAAGAAAATCAAACACACTGCACATGTACAAATGGCTAATTGCCATGGTAACATGCTGGATGTTTAGGCATCTCATCTGACAGACAGGTAACTACTGCCATTGTAATTATGTGTTTTTTTTGATTCATAAAGAATTTCACTGTGAAAATAATTAACCTGATATCAAAAGTGGAGCCCAGGAAGGAGGTTTTCCGGTGTTCTGTGGTTGCTGCTGTGTATGGAGGCTTTGGATTATTGTCATTCCAATATTTATCCTTCTCAAGAGCAGGTAAGTTCTGATGCATTTCATCCACGGCCAGGAGGGAAACCTTAAAAAAAAGTCAGAATATACAAATTATCAACTCAGCTGAAGAGTACCATTATGTAATCAGTAACTCACAATATTGAATAAGCAGGAATCTTTTGAGTCCAGCAAGCTTTTTCTACAGTGCTGCATAAACAGAAATTCTACATAGTTACAAGTTAAACTTAATTAATCCACTGACTAAGCATAAACTGTTCAGAGTTCTGAACAAGAGTATGAGTTACTGTTTATTCAGCAGCTTAAAGTTTACGAACTGTGTAAATGTTCACAGTTCTTTGTTATTCTGTCTGCGTCTTGCACTCTCTTCATTAGAAATACAGTCATCAAATTAGAAGAATCCAGACAACTATGGAAAAAATTAGTCATAATTTAATGCAATAATCACAGCTACATTTAACACTATGCTCTGTTTCATTTTATTTCAAGACTACTTCACGTCTCCATCCCCATCAATTAGAGACAGTGCTCACATGATGAGTGATGAAGGTAATTTTATATAATTTAGGAGGTTAAGAGACCAACAATTCAACTCATTTGAGAGTAAAGACACATTGGTCTGATTTAATAAAATAAGGCTAAGCTCCAATCAGCCTTGGTTCCTGGAAGTTATGAACCAACAGTCTTGCAAAAGGCAGCAAGTCTGAAAGATCTCCAGTGCTGGAGTCTCAAACTTCTTCAGTTCATTCATTGGCAGCTCAAGCTTCTCTAACAGAATGCTAGAATATGTCCAGACTAAGGTCCTATCAGCTCAGCTCAGTGGAGTTCAAGATTCCATCAGCGGGAATAGTAAGATATTATTATCCATTGCCCCACTACATCATGAACCAGGTTCAACAGTTATAATTCATCTATTTATATTTATTCCTTCATTGGAGGTAGATGCCATTGGTTAAGTCAGTCATTATTGGCCTGAAAAGTGGCCAATCAAAAGAACTTTGAAAGTGGTAGATAATAACTTCCTGGAACTGCAGCAGTCCACAGAGGATAGGTCTTCTAACTGTCTGGTTAAGAAAGCAGTTTCAGAATTTTGAACCAGCGACAGTGAGGGCATGATGATATCACTCCAGGACAGAATGATTTGTGATTTGGGAGGGAATTTGCAGGTGATGGTATTCTCAGGTAAGTGCTGTCCTTGTCCATTGAGGTGATAAAGATTATGTGTGTGGAAGGTGCGGTCAAAGGAGCCTTGGTGAGTTGTTGCAATGCAGTTTGTTGATGGTACACACTTTTGTCACTTTGCCTTGGTGATGAAGAAAGTAAATGTTGAAGATAGTGAATGGGGTGCTAGTCAAGTGGATTGCTTTACCCCAAATGGTGTCATGTTTTCATGTGCTGTTGGAGCTACATCCATCCTGGCAAGTGATGAGTATTTTATCACATTCCTGACTTTTGTCTTATAAAAGGCTTTAGGAATCTGTAAGTGAGTTGCTCATTGCAGAATCCATGGCATCTGAGCTCCTCTTGTAGCCAAATACTTATGTAGCTGATGCAGTTCAGTTTAGAGTCAGTAGTAACTCCCGGGGGTTTCAATGAATGTCAAGGTTAGATTCTGAATAGTCGTAGATGGTCATTGCCTGGCACTTGTGGCGTGAATGTTGCTGGCCACTTAGCAGTCCAAGTCTAAATGTTATCCAAGACTTGCTGCACATGGACATGGACTGCTTCATTACATGATGTGTTGAACATAGGGCAATTATCAGAGAACATCCTCACATCTGATTTCATGATGGAAGGAAAATCATTGAAGCAGTTGAGATGTTTGAGCCTCATGATAAAGTTCTAAGCTTAAACCTTTGTTGCTGTCTCTGCCATTCTAATTATATGCAAGGCTTTAATATCTATAAATGGTCTAATATCTACTACAATAGACAGTTAATACTCTGTGTTGAGAGTTTGGTGCTGAAAAAGCACAGCAGGTCAGGCAGCATTCGAGGAGCTAGGAAAATTGACGTTTTGGGCAAAAGCCTTTCATCAACTCTGATCTCCAGCATCTCCAATCCAATCAAAAGAACTTTGAAAGTGGTGGTCAATAACTCACAATTCACCTGTTTATTTGTATTCCGTCATTGCAGGTAGATGCCATTGGCTAAGCCAGTCTGTATTGGCCTTGAAAGTGGCCAATCAAAAGGACTTTGAAAGTGGTGGATAATAACTTTCTGGAAGTGCTACAGTCGACAGAGGGTCTTCTAACTGATTGGTTAAGAAAGCAGTTTCAGAATTTTGAACCAGCGACAGTGAGGGCATGATGATATCACTCCAGGACAGAATGATATGTGATTTGGGAGGGAACTTGCAGGTGGTCGTATTCTCAGTATTGCAGGCACTTTCTCCTAGTTATTACTCTTTATTATATGCTCACAAACAGAACGCTACAATCATTACAAATGGCTGACTTTTCTGAAACTTCCCCTTTACTGACAGGACTATGAAGGTTGTTTAATCTGCCAGTTTCTGAACAGTAGGTCACTATGACAGTTTATTAATTACCTGGAAATTTCTGTCAATGAGCCAATTCGCCTCAAAGTCATCATCGTCCTCACCAAAAGGGTTAATCAGTTGCTCAGCCACCTATGAAGATTCAATCATGTTAATAGTGAGTCTGGCCTTATTTTTCCTGATTTCCCTTTTACATGTACTCAATATACAGGAAAGACTGGCCATATTTTCAATTCCTCTCCTGCTTGTCTGAAGATGTGGATTATTGATCTGCCAGAAATTCACAGCTGGAGTTTAATTCTTCCTACCAAAGTGCATGACATCACACTTTTGGATACAACAAGGTTAATTTAAATAGGGTCCCTTCCCTTGTGAATACCTTTCTCCCATATCAAACTAAATTTATATTTTAAAAGGAACCAATTTAATCAGGCCTTTTAAAATTAACACATAGAAAGTTTGTTAATTACTACGCATGGGATGAAATACTGATGCAACACATCAGAATGGTTTGTTTGAAAGTACAAGCTTTTGGCGCATTGCTCCTTCATCAGATGGCTAATGGGGCAGGATACATAGGATACAGAATTTATAAGTAAAAGATCAAAGTGTCATTACAACTGATTTGATGTAATACATTGCATCAATTGTATGACACTTTATTTTTTGGACTCATCTCATTTCTAATCTGTATGTTACATCAGTATTTCTTCCCATGTGGAGTAATTAACAAACTCCCTATACGTTAATTTTAAAAGGCTTGATTTGATTAAATTGGTTCCTTTTAAAACATAAATTTAGTTTGATCTGGGAGAAAGGTATTCACAAAGGAAAGGACCCTTTTAAAATTAACCTTGTTACATCCAACCCAGGGAATGGATGAATAAAGAAGTCATCCCTCTTCAGCCAGAACTTAACAGTTTGGCATGTCCTGTCTGGAACCATAATGCACTGGGGATCCCCACTGTGTGTCTGGTTATAAAAGTACCAATGAACTGAATACAAACCAGAGATTATGGAATCTTGTGGTTCCTGGAGTTCAGGCCCATTTACATAATCAGTTATTTTTATGCAATAATGTATTTTCACTTCTGATCAATATTTACAACTCAAGTCCATTGGAGTAAATCAGAGGGGACATTTTTACACCATTATAAAGAAAGTTTGATTTAGTTTATTTCTTTCCTCATCTACTTTGCTGTACAAGTACCAATCATCTAGGGTACCTCAGCTATTCTTCATGTGTCAATCTGAAGAAAGGTTATCAATAGGAAATCAAACATAATAAGGCATAAAAATATTCTCATTTATTGGCCCGAGGCATGTACTATGGCAACTCTGGCTGAATTTTGTTTCTTCTCTTGTCTCTACTTCTACCCTTAGCACAGGAGTGTGGAGATGTTGTATTATGACTGCTATTCTGGATGAGATTCCCTAATGTAGCACAGGTTGGATTCGGAACCTCAGGCTTACCTGTATGACTCAGTCCAGCACAGTGTGGTGCATTTATCAACCATCCATCTGGGGATTTACTAACAGGGTTTCTGAGAAGGCCTCTCATTCTCTGACATCCACGAAATATTCAATCAAGATTACACACCTGTTAATTATTTCATATTGCATCCAGTTTGAGACATTACCTTAAGCCAACCAGCATAGAAGAAAAACTGCAACAAGGTGAAGACGGGGATGTAGAGGTCAAGCTCATGGCCTGCATAACCCTGACTTGGATCGAGAAACTGCCGACCAATTAGGCAGGCCAGAAAGAAGCTGTAAACAGCAATAGTCACAACCTGGGATATAATAAACACAAATAGGAAGATGAATGCAATTTAGGTCCACCATTACAGCTAGAATCAGAGCCTGTTGTCTTTTTTATTTTACAAATCAATCATATAATTACTTCATGGAAGTTTTAATTTATGATTGTTTGTGAACAAGAATCATTCACAGCTTTTCCAGCAACTAAGAATAGTCTAACAAATATACTGCTTTAGCCAAGAGCAGAATCAATCTGCCCTATACCTCTCCTTTGCTAATTTGGAGCTATCAGGTTTTGATGTTGACACTGTTAATAGTTACGATGATGTGCAGTCTACATTGCATGGAGAATTAATAAACATTCAAATTTTTAATCATGTCGGTCTTAAATATATCAGTGAGCTGTAAATCCTGTCCAGTTTGATTTAGAGCTACCTCAGGTTAAACCTGCATAAATATCTAACTTTATGATAAACTATTAAGATGCAGATGTAGATTTCCTAAAATCAAAACGACTACTTCATCTTTTGCATTACAGCTGTTTATCTTTCAAGGAAGGGTAAAGTGCTGTCAGGCTGACATTGTTTTTATTCATTCCTGAGATACAAGCTACTCTGGCCAAGCCAGCATTTATCATCAACTGCTCAAAGATTCAACCACATGGCTGTGGGTCTGGGGTCACGTGTAGACTAGACTATGTAAGCATGGCAAATTTTCTTCCCTAAAGGATGTTGGTGGCCGGGAGGGATTTTAACAATAATTGACAGTGGTTACATGTAACCAACTTTTTAAAACAAACATTGACATCTGCTGTTAAGGGATTTGAACCTGTATCTCCAGAACATAATCTACAGAGATTACCATTACATCACAACTTACCTGTGCTTGTGCTGATATCAAATCGTAGCTACAAATCCTCGGAAGCTACAGCAGGAAGTATTTTTCCTTCTTGTTAGAATTATCAAAAGTGAGACAAAACAGTAAACCTGCCCAATCTGTCAGCCTCAGTTACACTCTTTATGTGTGGAGTGGTGTATCTGCCCAAAGCAGCTCTAATTCACCCAAATCTGTGAATCTTACCTGTGTGTAAACAAGTGGGACACTGATCCAGTCGTAACTGTACAGCTTCTCACACTGGCTGCGCAAGTTATTCACCTCCTGTAGGAACAACACAGTTAGATGTACAGTGAACCTATCCCCACTTCTCAATTTCCAAAATAAGAACATTGCAACATGTATGGTTCCATTGCATTCTTCCTTCATCTGATGAGTAGTTTCAAAGTGGTCCTTAGAATACTGATCATGCTGTTCCTTTTTGCAACGCCTGCTCACCCTGCATCATCACATTCTTTTAGCTTGCTGTGAACGGAACTGAGATCTGATTTGATTTCGATGTTGCTCACTCTTTAAGATACAGAATTTCCCGATTTGATGTTAGGTGACCTACTCAATTTACTTGTTGTATCATAACTAGAGTTTACCTGTAGTTGGATTGCACCACAATCAATCACTCCTATTGTAACAAATCCCTCCTTCCATCTCTCCCTCACTGCAAACTGATGAAGCCCCTCTAAAATGTGCTCAGGTTCTGAAATCTGATTCCTATCAATGGCCACAGATGCAGGTTTGGGGTAGAGTGTTGAAACTTCAGAATTTCACTTTTGAGCTTGGGAATCTGAGGTTCATGCAAAATAAAGCTGAGGTATAACATTTGGGCTAACAGTATGGTGCCAAAGGCTTGTTCATGGCCACAAGCCCAAGTTCCCTGAGGCATATGGCAGTACTCAACTGGAGAACACATTGAGAGGTCCAAAGGGAAGCAAAAAAGCAACACCATCTTTGAATCATTGGGCAGGGAAAGACGATCACTTTAACCTAATCAACTCGGCAAGAAACTGATGGCATCAAGTGTGTTTTTCACACCCCACCAGAAGAAATTGAAAATAAAATGTAGCAGGATTTTAAAACAGGCAGCTGACCTGATTGTGTTTGGTTCCTGCTGAGTGTTAGGTTAAAATTCCATAGCTGCATTAATCAAAATGCGAGAGAGGCAGCCATCTCGGGAAAAAGTTACAGAAAGTCGAAGTACTCATCAGATTTTTACTGATGTAGATAAGGATTTTTAATGCTTGTTTTGATCAAAAATTTAAGGTGGCTCAAATTCAAGAATAAACGTAGTTGAAAAGTGCAGGATGAACTCAGAAAAAACAAAGCCAGTTTTTATTTTGAACAACATTCAATTGCAAACAAACCAATGACAGAACTTATGAGGTACAATAAATCTTCAATGGCAAATAGCAATGATTAAAAATTCATAGGCCATCACATTACGGATGTAAAAGAATTGAGGTGCCACCATTAAAGTTTCAGGATTTAAGGTGGAAGTTAAAGCACTGTACCTCAAAGTTAGTAATCTCTGAATTACAGTATTGCATATTAGTGAGTTTAAGAGCAGCAAGTTAGGAAAGAATGACATGTGATTGGGAAATAGCACAAGATAGAGATCTTAAGATTCTTGAGGCTTCGGGGCCTGTTCTGGGGCAGGAAGACCTGTACATGGCACATGTACAGAAATCAATCGGAACTTTGGATCTCTGTGGGAGATTGACTAGGATGGAGATTTAAATTTGGCAGGGGAGTACCAGGATGAAACAGAATGGAGTAGATACAGGATGTTGAGAGAACTCAGAATGAGAAACATCAGTATAAAGAGGAGTTCAGAAATGGGAGGGAAGAGACTGGGGGAAATGAGGTTAGGCTATTGTGGGTTTGAGTGCATGTGAGTGAAAGAAATTGATGAATTGCTGGGACAACTAGCCATATGGGATAGAGTGACAATTACAAAGACTTAACTTAAACAGGGCAAGAAAAGTGCAATGAATATTCCTGTGTATGAAGGAAAGATAGTAAAGGCAAAATGGAGGAGGCTAGTAGTACTTATCAAATACACTGTGACAAAAACAGCAAGGAAGGATGTATTTTGAGGTTCAGAGGAGTAATCTATTTGGCTAGAATGATGGAACAATAGATGAGCTATTATACTATGGGGTATATGCTGTGAGACACTAAATTGTGGGAAGGAGATGATGGAGTAACTATGCAGACAAATTTGAGAAAGTTGCAATAACCTTGAAGCAACAATAATAGGGGCACAGCAATTATACTAGACTAGAAAGCTAAAGATGGGGACGAATTTCTATAAGGTAAACAGGAAAACATTCTTGACTAATATTTAACTAGGCCAATAAGGAAGGAAACAGTGCTGAATATAATTTTGGTGATTGAAGTGGCAAAGTTCCAATGGGACAGCACTTGGAAAACAAGGATCACAATATCATGCAATTTAAAGTAGTTATGATGAAGGACATGGAAAGATAAAATGGGAATATATTCACCTGGTGAAGGGCTATTTTTGGTTGGTTGAAAAGGGATTTGGCCCAGATTGAATAGAATTAAAAGTTAGCAGGTAAAACATGAAATGGGAAATAGAAAGCCTTTAAAGAGAAGATGGTACAGGTTCAGAATGGATGCACGGGGGGTGAGAAGGGGAGGAAGAAATGGCATCCAAAATTGCAAATCCAAGGGTGAATAAAGCAATTGAGTTTAAACTTAAAAAGAAAACGGAGATTTAGAATAAATATTTAGAATTGCAAGTTCAGTTCTGAAAAAAAGGTCACTGGTCTCGAAACATTTTCTCAGCATGCTTTCTACAGACACTGCTAGATCTACTGAATTTCTCCAGCAATATTTGTTTATGTGAGTATTAGCAAACCAGTCAGTATGGGTTGGTCAGCCTAAGATTAGCAAGGGGAAAGGTTTGAGACACGTTAATCTTGACAAGTTAATTTGGAGTGTGGGAGGATAGAATGCCAGTCACTTTCATGCTGTCGGTGGAATGCCTTTTTACCAAATTCTTCTGAACTGTTGTTAATCTAGGAACATAAGTAGACAGGAACAAGAAAAGGCCATTCATCCCTTGAGTCTGTTCCACTATTCAATGAGATCAATGGCTAATCTATGGCCTAACTCCTTAGACAAGCCTTTGATCCATATCCCTCAATAGTTTTGTTTAACAAAAATTTATCTTAGCTCAGATTTAAAATTAACAAGTTAACTCTATTTCTCTGCACAGATATTGTCTGCCTGCTGAGATTTTTTCAGCTTTATTAACTTTTATTATTAATGCAGTGTTGTTGCTGGACCATTATTCTTTTTGATATGTATTAACGACCTGAGCTGAAGGTTTGTGGATGATGTGAAACTCAGAGACAATAGTAATAAATACTTGACAAGGCTGTATAGTGACAGACTTTCATCGGCTGATGAAATGGCAGATGATATTTAATATAGAGAAGTGTGAAATGATCACATTTGGTAGGAAGTGTGAGGAGAAGTAATGTAATCTAAATGGTGCACTGAGAGGTTGTCAGAACAAAAATCCTTGAACGTAGCAAAAGTAAGTTGCAAAGGCCGTTCATTAATTTATAAACAGAGACAAAACACAAAAACAAGGAAATTTTGGTCAATGTCACGAAAAACTGATTCGCCCACAGCAGGAGCAGTGCAGAGTAATTTTCGCCACCACACCTTACAGTCAAGGCCTTGGAATGTGTGCTGAAGAGATTTCCTAGAACCTTATGTGTGCTCTAGCTGAAGGTGACCTTGGCTCATTGTCTGCTGTTGTTCACTCTCAACTGTTTTCTCGGCAGTTTTTTTTGGCAGTGGTAATTTTCCATTGCTTTCCACATCCAGAAGAAAAGAGGCAAGTTTGAAAAGTACATTAGCTGGATCAGGTATTAAACCGAAACTGTTGACTTTATTCTGAACCACAATTAGTTATCCAGGCAACTGTGCTAACTAGTTCTATGCTGGAAGAACATCAGGAATCCAAGACTTCAGTACATATGGGGGCACTGGTGAAACTGGAGTTTGGTCTCCTTAGAGCAGAGCAAGTTAAGAGAAAACTTATAAAAGTACTCAAAGTCAGAGCAAATGAAGGTAAAGTCCTGTGGCAGTAGGGTTAGTAAGCAGAGTATACAGATTTATAATAATTGCAAAAAGACCAAGAGATGTTGGAAAAAACACAGGCAGCAATGAACTCTGATCTGGACTGCATTGCCTGAAAGATTAGTGGAAGCATATTCAACACGAACTTTACAACAGAATTGAATAAATACTTGAAATAATAAAAGGGCCAGGGGATCATTAAGGCAATGGGACTATTTGAGGACTTTTCAAAGAGCTATCACGGACACAATACACTAAATGGCTCCCTTCTGTGTTGCATCATTCCAATAATTCAATGATAGTAGAAGTAATGTTACATAAATATTCATAAAAGCAAAATACTGCCAAGATATTTAAGCAGTAAAATAAATTCATAGTATTTGTACTTGCGGTACGTGCCAAAAATGTTGTCAGAAAATCAATGTTTAATGTTGCACATTGCTGCCATCGTGATGTGTAAATATTTCCAAAGTCTGAATGTAAGTTTGAAAGTCTACTTGAACTGTGCTCATAATTTAGTGTATCCAGCTTGTTAGAGTTGCTATAGCTCTGATTGATATTGTTCAACATGCATCCTAAGTAAGCAATGTGTGTTTAACTCTGAGACCTGATTTTTGGCAATAAAAGCATTAAGGAATATGTTCAAGTTTTTTTTTCCCTGCTCAAAACTGATTAAACAAAAGATAAAACAAAATCTATGAATTATTCCTGAAAACTGGTGGAAACTGATTTTAAAGAAACCAACATATAAATGATGGGTAGATGGACAGACAGGTAAATAGATATGTTGTGCAGAGCCAGTAATGGTTACGAATATTTCTTATTGGGTACGATTCAAACCTAAAGATTTGAGTTCAACTCTAAGATACGATTGTCATTTTTTTTTGCTACAGGATAGATCAGAGAGATAAGAATAAGGATTGCAGATATGGAATCATAAGCGACAATAATTCAGAGTTGGGTAAAAATTAAACTTCTGCATTATAAATTAGATTTATGATCTGTGATTTACATTTTATAAATTTTTGTGTAACCCATTTAAGAGCAGATTAAAAAGAAAGCATGATGGTGACTCTAAGCATCTAAGAACTGTTTGCCCTTAGGAAAGAATGAGTTGGTCAATCTGGGCCATGTTTATGTACATCAGAGGAGCACTACAAAGTGCCTAGGGACATGTTACTTGAAATTCTTTGGCTGAATTTCCATTTCTTTTGGCCTAAATCGTCCACAATGGCAATTTCGCCATTGTTAAGATCATGTTCCCAAAGATCGATCACTGAAAAGTCCCCTGACTGAGAAAGTAGGCTCATAATTAAGGCCCGATGATGCAAGTAGGAACCCAATGGCTATTTTGAGTTCAGAATAGGCAAAGTAAGTGTGTAATTTGTTAGGGTCAGAATGAGCAGCCTGAGCTGCCGGTGCTGGAGCTGGTGGGCTGCCCCACTTATTCAATCTGTTGTAACCTCACTGATTGCCTCAGTAGCTGCCGATAGTGAGGCCAGGACACCAAGACGATCTCTGTTCAGGGCAAGGTCTACTCCATGATCTTCAGTGCACACTTGAGTCCATCCTCCAACCTAAGTGAGATGGTTACTTTTGTACTAATGTTATAGTAAGGGGTCCACACTCATGAGAAACTGGGTGAGATGCCAAAACCCATTTTCTCAATGAGTCTTTCAACCAGTAGTGGAAAATATTGCTAATATTTCAGCTGGTATCCATCTGAGCCCATGTGTCTGTGATAAATTTCCTGTATAACTTCCCTTCATTTTAAGCGTTCACATTTTATCTATTACTCCCTTATTCCCACTCACTTCTCTGAAAGTTAAAAATAGCGGAGTTGTAAAAAAAATCATTTGGGATATGATTTCACCCAAGGAAGGTGCTGGCAGGTGTCAGATGTGTCTGAAGGAAGGGAAAAGGTTGCAACAGGGTGAAGATACTCACTCTGAAGATATGGGCCAGAGACACATAGTCACTGATTCGGTCTTCCTGCCTTGCTTTCACCGCAAGGTTGACGAACCACACACAGGGAACCCAGAATTTATTGTGAGGAGAATTCAGGCTCTCAAACTTCTTGTGCTCATCTGGAGTCATAAAACCTGGAAACACAAAGATGACAGGCAAAGGACAGGGTGAGGAAATTGCTTTTTCATTTATTATATAGTTGGTGTACTCCATGTCTGGGATTTATGGGAAACAGTCCATTATTTCTCATGGGGTGGAAATTAAACACTGGTGAGCTCAAAAGTGCAAAGCCTGGCAAACAATTCTATCCAGTTATACTTGCTCCTTTCCCGGTGGCATAAATTCAAGCTGAAGGCTGGCTGCCTTAAAATGACTCATTCAAGTGCTAATTTTAAATTTGGGAACCGAGGTGGTGAGTATCTTTAAAATACTTCACTACTGGGACACCACAAACAAAACTCACTCCTGTTCTCATTCAACACTAACAGAAACAGTTGCAACATGGGTTGTTGAATGATTACGATTAGTGAAAATTTCAGTTGACCTGCCTCCTGTGTAACTCAGGGGTTCTGAGATCAACTATGCCCACAGCTGCTGCTCCAACGCAGACCAGAATAGGTCAGGGAATGAGCATGATACCCTCTATCTGTATGGCTTAAAGCTCAGTTGGATAGAGACTTCTTCCAGTCTTTCTGTGGCAGTGTTTCCCTTTTTTCCACTTTAACCCACCTCCTTTATCTTCCTGAGCTGACAATTTTTGCAGCTGAGACAGCAGATGTTTGGCTGACTGCTGCTAAAGTCTCCTGGACTGAGGATACACAAAGGACTGATTCTCATCTGTACAATCTGTCTTGCTCCTATCTGATACTCCCTCATCAGCCATTCCAGCTCACTGCTCTGATTTGCTTTTACCTTGTTTATTCTTTTCCAATCCTCTTCTGGTTTCTATTTTTGTGTCAGATATCTCCCCGCTCACTTCTCATTTCCCTTCGCACTTCTACTTCCACCTGCTCAACCTCCAATCCCCACAAATCCTCCATTCCCATTCTGATTCCCCAACCTCTTACTTATTTCTTCCCCTATTCCTCAGATGTATGTGGAGCTGTGCCTGGACTGGGGGCTCTAGCCCTGGGTTCTTCATGGTTAGCCACTGTGTAGTGTTTGCTCACCTGCTTCCATCATGTGCCTCATGGTTGGAAAGCGTTTGTAGACAGCAGTGCTGACTGAGCGGAAGGTGAGGATGGAGGCCAGGTTGGCATAGCGCATCAATGTTCTCCGCAGTATTCTGCCGTACTCATCCGTGCCTTGGACATGACAGGAAACAGTGCACATTAGGCGGTCCAACCATGGCATGCTCTGGTACTGGTTCCACCAGCGAGACACAACCAGACTCACGTAGAAACCTAAGGAAAGATATATATCATCACAGTGAGTAGCAAAGTAAAGTCTAGTGGTGGACTGGCTACCATCTGATATAAATCCTGTCTTGTAACATATTGCAGGTAAAAATCTCGATTGGGAACAAGGACAAAGGGGAAATACTGGTTATGCAATCAAATAGAGGGAGACAGCTCACAAGAAGGTTTGGAAAATTATTCCAAAGTGAAAAGACATAATGTTTCTGTCAAAACAAGGAGGACTGACCTGGGTTGGAATTTTCAAGCTGATCTATATGGCTTGCTTTCCAATAGACGGCCTGATTGGGAATGGAAATATTGAGCAACATAGGCAGGTCACAAACTATTTTCTTTTGTCTGCTTGTTGTATATAATGGATGTGAAAACAAAGTCCTCAGAAAGCTACAAACATACAAACTGCAAGACATTTTTTTTTACCAGCACTTAAAATCAGACAGTTGTCACATCATGATGTGGAAAGGTAGATGCACAAAGCAATGTTACTTTGGAACTGACCAGCAATGTGAATAATTATTTATTCTAATACAAGTTGAGCGGCAAATAGCCATTTGGGCTTTTCAATTTTTCAACACACAATTTAAAATTATATTCAGAAAATGAGAGATCATGAGTCTTATGAGTATCTCGACGTCTGATAACATTCTCAAAGAAATTAAAGGAAATTGTGAATGCATTGAATAATTGGAACAGAAATTCATTAAAATCAAAATAGTAGTCAGGGATAAATTAAAATTAGTGTGACAAGTACTTAGGGTTTGATAGTTTCCAGCTCTGGGTTTTAAAAGAAGTAGGTGAGAACATTAAATGTGATCAAATTATGATCTTCCAAAGTTTCTTCAGTTTGAAAACATTTCTTCAGATTGGAAACTGGTTAACCCAACATCAGATGTCAGGAAATTGGTAGACCCTATAATTAAGGACAGGGTGATGAAACACCCTAAAACTTCCAGGTGATCGGGGAGAGCTTGTGCAAACTTGTAAAGGATTGATTTTTTTGAAGAGGTGACTGGAATGATGACAGAGAAATGTGAGTTTATGCTAGTTCATCTGGACTTCCAGCGGGCATTCGAGAAAGTTTCTCTTAAGAAACTAGCAAACTTGAAACCCAGGGAATTGAATGCAAAAAAATTGACACTCTACTGAATTAGTTGAATGGTGGGACAGACAGAATGGGAATAGTAGGAAGACACTCTAATTGGCAGGATGTGACTACTGGTGTCCCATAAGAATCTGTGTTGCAGCCTCAATCATCGACCATATGTATAACTGACTTAGATGAAGGGGCAGAAAGTGGGATATCCAAATTTTCTGATCTGTCAATTGTGCAGAGATTTTGCAGACAGTGGCATAAAATTGTAAAATAATATTGATGGATTAACTGAATAGACAAAATTGTAGCAAATGAATCCCAAAGTCACCCACATTAAATCTAAAAGAGTTAGAACAGGTCATGTTCTAAATGCTGAAAAGCCGAATCAATGGAGGTTCAACACACATTTTGGGATTATGTTATTGTTTAGGTGCATTGATCAATAAAACGTCATGAGTAGGTAGAGAAAGTAATCAAAAGACTGATAGAATACTGACCTTGACATCTAGAGGATTAGAATATGAGAGGGTAGAAATCATGCTTTATCTGTACACAGTCCTGATTAGATCACACCGGGAGTACTGTGACCCATTGTGGGCACCACACCTGAGGAAGGATACCTTGGACTTGGAGGGAGTACAGAATATATTTATCAGAATTATATCTGGTTGCTAAATGTTAAATTTAAAGAAAGATTACATAAACTAAGATTTTACGTCCCCAATATTCAGAAGGTTAAGTGTGATTTGATGAAAGTCTTTAAGATTATAAATGAAATTAGATTAGAGAGAAACTGTTTCTGCTGGCTGTGCGATGTAGAATTATTGGAGTATAGTCAAAACATTAAAGCCAGATGTTTCTGGAGTGAAATTAGGAAATACTTCAACACAAAATGGATGATAAAAATTTGGAGTTCTCTTCCATAACTAGCAATTAATGTGAGATCTCTTGTTAATTTTAAACAGATTGCCAAAGTTTGTTATCCAAAGGTGTTTTCTTTGTGGAGTATGTCAATGGTGCTGGCTAGGCCAGTATTTATTGCCTTTTCCAAATTGTTCAGAAGAAGGCGGTGGTGAGCTGCATTCTTGAATCATTGTATGATAGTGTATGAGAGGTAGGCTCTGTTAGGAAGAGAGTTCCAGGATTTTGACCCAGCAACAGAGGGAATGGTAATACAGTTCCAAATCAAGATGGTGTATAGCTTGGCGGGGAATTTGCGATGCTCATATGCATCTGCAGCCCTTATCCTTCTATCTGGTAGAGGACGTGGATTTTGAAGAAAGAATTAAATGACACAGGCAAAGTGCAGCAGTTAAGTCACAGATCCACTGTGAGCTCCTTAAATGGTGGAACAGCTTTGAATGGCGAAATGCTTACTCCTATTCCTATGTTCCTATCTCAGCATTATTTCTCTACCTCAAGAGATAACATATAATATTGAAACATAGGAAGTCCTTAAAATATTGCCATTCTGTATTACCTGTCTGCTACCATCATTGATAAGGATCTCTAATCAAAATATATTTGCGTAGTAAGATGAAACCTTTGCCTGTTCTGGGGACAAGATTTGCCATAAGACACAACTGGACCAGTGAGTTGGCCAGAAGCAGCTACAGATGTTTTGTGGAGCTCGGTGTAGCGCTCCAACTTCCTTTGATTCCACGAGAGTCTATACTTCAGAAGGTTTAGGGATCTTTTTAGAGTGGCTGCTGGTTGGGCTGTTCAGGATATGGAAGCACAGACTGCAATAATGACCAAAGAATTTACCCATAGTGCTCTGAGAAAGGTGTAAGAAACTTCTTTTTATCAAAAACAGGCCGCCATTCACTTCAAATATTCCCAGGATTGTCTAAAACAGATCCCAGCCAATCTTGCAGTAGTTCAAATGCCTGTGCAGATGGAGTGTGAGTCTCTGTTTTGCTAAATAGGTTATTGTTGGTGGCTTGCTGTAAGACCACACAATGTGTCTAATGATGTTGAATTGAGGTCCCCCACATGAAAAGTGTTATACTGAGAACATATTTAGGGCAAATGATCTGAATGCATACTCTGCCAAAAAAAATTCATACCTTAATTTACAAGTGCAGGGAAGATCAAGAGAAAAGGCTGATAACGAATGGAATTCTTACCGAGCACAAATGACATTGGGATTAGGTCAGCATAATTGTTACAGTTGATGGCCATTTTCTCGAAGAAACGTTTTTGGCTTTCTTCCAGCATAAACCTGCACATATTCCAGGAATAAGTTCAAAATAACATAACTGCGAAGCAGAACTCACAACTTGCTCATTTTATATTTTTTTTTAGTGAAACCAAATGATCAGCCAAAATATACAGTCTTGAACAAGTAGACTTGGAAAGAGTAGATATATCAGTTAGTACTGGCTACTTGCCGCCTAGCTTGGATTTTAAAGGTTGTCTAGAGAGACAGAGAGAGAGGAAAGACAGGAGGTAATGAATTCCAGTTTTCATGTCATGCGAGGAAATCATAAACGGCTGAATTTTATGCTTTTTTGGATAAGTTCAAGTTGTGTTGGGTTTTTTGGAGTTTCTCGCTGCAAGGCCTACCAAACTTTCTCATCCTATTTTACTGAACTTAGCTCATCAATTATCTACCCCACTCCATGGTGTGTCTTACCACATACCTTTCCCAGTACAATTTGCCACCATGGATATCTGCCAAAAGACTGGCAGCCCTTTTGCCTGTTCTGTCTTTAAGACTCTGCAAAACACGCAGATGAGCACTAGCATTCCGATGCAGCCCCTGCACGACTAAGAATTTGTGTATAAGATGTCAGAAAAGTGGGGGGGGAGGGGGAGCCTGTGATTCTCCAACAGAAACCTGGAGGTCCTACCAGTCTGGCTTGAGATCACCACCTAGGTCAGTGTCATCTCTAGGGTGTGAGGGAACAGCCCGTCATGCAGACAGAAGAGAGTCTGATACTATTGAAGTTAACAAAACATTTAGCAAGCATTAATGAGTGTAATTTGGCATCTCAGCGTTGTGTCACTTGTGAAAAGAAGAAAAGGTGGAGCAAGATGATCTTGAGGTCAAAATTGTTCTTGTTGCACTTATGCACACATCTCATCATAGCCCATGTTGCTCACACCCCAATAAGATTCTAGTCATGGAATCTACAGGAGAGAATTATGTAACTTCTCACAAATAATTCTAGTGTTTACATTCCATAAGAGTTTTCAATTTCCTTCCTGCTCTCAAATCTCTCTGGCCCTGTGTTGCCTCTTAATTGAATTAGGCTCTCTCTGCATGCATCAATGTTATCCATCGTGTAGGAACAATGTGCTGAATGGCTTCCTCCTCCTTCATTCTGTCATTCTGCAATTTTTAACTTTTCTATGTGGCAGCAAGTTCCACATTTTCCTCACTCTGAAAGTAATTCCTCTGATAATATTCATATGTCAGTGGTTGTCATTTATTTAGGCCCAGTTCATTTACATCTTAGTCTTTTTCATATCCTCAGCCTGCTTATTATTTCCTGACAGTTACACCTCCTCAATTCTGATTCGAAATATTTCTGCACTACTGACACTAAGCGGTGATGCGATGAGTCTTGATTTCCACTGTGTCAGCAGGAATGAACAAGAAGGAGATTAAAGTTTCATAGAGAATCATTTGGCACACAAACGATTGACTCATCTTATCAAGTCTGTGCTAGCTGTCTGTGGAGCAGTCTAATCTTCCCCTTTGTATCCTCCTAGCCATACAAATTCATTTCCATCAAATCAACTTTCTTTTGAAATCATTAATTGTTTCTGACTCAAGCATTGTAACAGGCATTGAGTTTTAAATCATTACCACTGACCATGTGAAAAAGCTCTATCAGAAATTACCACCTATTTCACATACCCAAAATCTTAATTTTCTGACCTCACATTCTTGTATCATCAGCTAATGGGGGCAGATTTTCTTTGTCCGCCATTTTTAACCTGTCATTATTTTGTACATCTCCTGTGCAGCTTCAATCTAACCTTGTAGCTAAAATCCCTCAGCACTAGTCCTGCTGTGGTAAAACCCCTCTGCACCCTCTCAAAGATCTTCGCATCCTTCCAAAAGTACAGTGACCAGAACTAGGTGAAATATTCTAACTGCGACTCACTCGGGCTTTGTAAAGATTCAGCAAAACATTGATATTTATTTGTACTTAATACCTCTATATATGGAATCCAGGTTCCAATACAGAAAAAAAAAACACAGAAACTAGGAGCTGGATTTAGAGCAGGATACTTGGCCCTTTGAGGCTGCTATGCCACTCAGTATGATCATGGGTAGAGATGTGGAGGTCTACAGCACAGAGTAAAAGCCTTTTGGCTCATTGAGTCTATACCAATGAAAACATCCACCTCATTATTCTAATTTCAATTTCCAGCACTCAGCCCATAGCCTTGAATGCTTCGGCCTTGCAAATGGATATTTAAGTATGTCCTCTGAGTGTTTCTGCCTTTGCCACCCTTTTGTACAGTGAGTTCCAGGTTCCCACCACCTTCTGGTCACATCATCTCACCTCACTGATGTGCAGTTGCCCAAACCAAACCAAATGCTGACAGTTCAGGACATGGAAGTCAGAGTGGTATCCTGGTGACTCGAGCTCTCCTGGTTCTCCATCCTGGACACCAGGCAGTAACCTTTCAAGATAAGCACCAGTTACAGTGACCATACCCATCACCCTCCAGGTCCCTATCACCAAAGCATGGTGCCAATATCCTTCTGTCTGTCTTGTCCAGGGAAATTAAGAAGAACAACGTGGGGCAATAGCAGATTGCCGGCATTTGACTAGGTGAATGGCTGGGCTTTCAGGATGCTGCAGGTGCCAGGAATTCCTATGTTTCCACCAGTGATATTTGGGAGAGGAAGGTGAGCAGGGCACTATAGGGGTGTGGTGCAATGGTAATGATGAGAGTTTGGGAAGTTATCGTGAGAAAACATGTTCGAGCTCACTGAGATAAATCCCCACGAAAATTACCAAAAATGGCACTTTCTAGTAAAACAGAGGCCAATGTTTTTAATCCAAACTGACACTACCCTTCCTATTCCATAAGCCTCAATTTTATTAATTAGACTTTTGATTAGTAATTTGTTACTTTTTTCTAAAATCTATACAGACAACATTCACATATTCCCTTCATCAATCTTTCTGTTACTCCATTCAACTGGATTAGTCAAACATGGTCTGCCTTATGCAAATACCTGCTGGCTGTCCTTAATTAATTCAAGTTTCTCCAAGTGCCTGTTGATCCCCCCTCCCCCACCCCTACCCAATTACTGTTCCTAAGACCATCCAGATCAGGTGACATCCACCCTAAGTATATCCTGCAATTCCAGTACATTCTTCCAATCAATTTTTACCCAATCCATTACTTCTGCCATCTCTGATTCTAATGATATTCTATCATATCCCTTTCC
This sequence comes from Chiloscyllium plagiosum, assembly GCF_004010195.1. Taxonomy (NCBI): domain Eukaryota; kingdom Metazoa; phylum Chordata; class Chondrichthyes; order Orectolobiformes; family Hemiscylliidae; genus Chiloscyllium; species Chiloscyllium plagiosum. The sequence goes on along the minus strand of NC_057725.1, from coordinate 49,685,818 downwards.
CTAGTCAATACTGATACTAAATATTCATTATGTATTCTAACCTTGTCTTGTACTTCTAAACATGTGATATAATGTTTGTCCGAAATAGCCCACCTTTTACTTACTGCTTACTATTTATGTGCTGATCAAAGATTTCTGGTACTGTGATGTAAAGGTGCAACCTTAAAAATGCTATCTTGGATGGGTAAGGTTTTATTTAATTGGTGTATATCAGTGACATAATAAAGACCAAAGCAAATCTAACCCCAGAAAGCCTTCAGGTGTTCGCTTGGAGAAAGTAGTACATTTAATCAGTCATGATTTGTGTTTATGCATTGGATGAATCAAGATTTCAGCCTGATTTCACAGGCCATCAATGTAGGGTTTGAATGATTGCCTTGTATGGACAAAATCGTTAACTGCTCCACCTCCACCCTCCTCTTAAAGTTCTTCAGGAATGTTTGTGGCAAAGCTTAAACTTGCATTTACAACATAGAAATAACTGTATTGTGTGTGTGTGTGTTAGAGAGAGAGAGATTGTGTGTGTGGGAGAGGGCCTGATCATGGTTACGGTCCTCCACATGATGTGATAAACAATGGATGTGGCAGTCTCCACTCATTAAAGATTCTGCAATGTCATTTGTACAAGAGCAGAGAGGTGACTTGGACACTAGTCCTCCTCAACCAATACCAACAAAGCACATTTAAAAGAGTCATTCACTTCACTGCTATTTTGAGGCCTTGAAGGACAGTAACTGTGCTTGTAAGTAACTATTTGTCACGTGAAGCATTAAGACAGGTGGTAAGATGTCAGGAAAATGGATGTCTTTCTTTTTGTTTTGTCACTCCAGTTTGTACCAGTGATTGAAGCAAACAGGAAGATGAGGAGGAAAGAAGAGGAACAAGTAACAAGAAAAGGGAGGGCAGAGGAAAATTGTATAGAATGATCTACACAAACTACAGAATATCATTGACATAATCTGCCATCACTGTACCCCACACTCTCTAACCCAGTTCTTCTTTTTAGTGAGAGACTGTTCTTACCTGTAGATGCAGCTGAGAGTGAGATAAAGCAGCATAAAGATAAGGAACTCTTTGTACAGTAGTTTGTATATGCTCCCCTTCCATTGTAGCAGCAATTTGGAAAAGCCGCACAGACGGGCATTAGCCACGCGGCTTGTGTAGGTTACGGTCATAGCACAGCCTAGAAGGAGAAACATGACTTCAAATGTTGTAGCACACTTTTCAACATTTTCTTTGTCACCACTTTTTCTCGCCTCTTAATCAATGGACTGACGAGTGGCAGATGGAGTTTAATTTGGGATAAATATGAGGTATTGCATTTTGAAAAAGCAAATTGTATAAGCATGAAGTAGAACTCAAGAGAGACCTCGGGTTTCAGATACATAATTCTTTGAAATTTGCGTCACAGGTAGACAGGGTAGTTAAGGAGGCATTTAGCATGCTTGCCTTCATTGCTCAGAATTTTGAGTAGAGGAGTTGGGACATCATGCTGAGGACATTGGTGAGGCCTCTTCTGGAATACTGCATACAGTTCTAGTCGCCCTGTTATAGGAAGGATATCATTAAGCTGGAGAGATTCAGAAAAGATTTACCAGGATGTTGTCAGGAATGTAAGGTTTGACTGATAAGGAGAGGTTACAAAAGATAGGACTTCTTTCACTAGAGCGTAAAAGGTTGAGGGGTGTCCTTTTAGAAGTTTATAAAATCATGAGGGATATAGATAAGGTGAATGACACCCTAGGTATTTTCCCTGGGATTGGGGATTTTAAGACAGGGGGCATACTTTTTTAAGGTGAGAGGAGCAAGGATTAACAAAGAGATGAGGGGCAATTTGTTCACACAGAGAGTTGTTTGTTTGTAGAATGAACTTCCAGAGGAAGTGGTGGATGCAGGTACAATGTTTAAAAGATATTTGGATAAGTATACTAATCAGAAATGTTTGGAGGGATATGGGCCAAATGCAGGCAGGTAGAGTCATAGAGATGTACAGCATGGAAACAGATCCTTCGGTCCAATTTGTTTCATGCCAACCAGATATCCTAACCAAATCTAGTCCCATTCGCCAGCACTTGCCCCATATCCTTCTAAACCCATCCTATTCATATATCATCCAGATGCCTTTTAAATGCTGTAATTATACCAGCCTCCACTACTTCCTCTGACAGCTCATTCCATACAGTCACCACCCTCTGTGTGAAAAAGTTGCCCCTTAGGTCTCTTTTACATCTAACGTTCTCACCATAAACCTATGCCCTCTACTTCTGGACTCCACGTCCCCAGGGAAAAGACCTTGTCCATTTACACTATTCATGTCCCACATGATTTTATATACCTCTTTAAGGTCACCTCTCAGCCTCCAATGCTCAGGGAAGACAACCCCAGCCTATAGCTAAACTCCTCCACCCTGGCAACATCCTCATAAATCTTTTCTGAACCCTTTCAAGTTTCACAACATCCTTCTGATAGGAAGAAGACAAGAATTGCACACAATATTCCAATAGTGGCCTAACCTGTACAGCCACAACATGACCTCCTAACTCCTATACTCAATGCACTGACCAATAAAGGATAACATACCAATAGCTTCCTTCACTATCCTATCTATCCTGCGACTCTAATTTCAAGGAACTATGAACCTGCACTCCAAGGTCTCTTTGTTCAGCAACACTCCCCAGGACCATGTCATTAAGTGAATACATCCTGCTCTGATTTGCTTTTCCAAAATGCAGCACCTCACATTTATCTAAATTAAACTCCATCTGCCACTCCTCAGCCCATTGGCCTATCTGTTCAAGATCCCGTTGTACTCTAAGGTAACCTTCTTCGCTGTCCACTACACCTAATTTTAGTGTCAGCTGCGTACTTACTAACTATACCTCATATGTTCACATCCAAATCATTTATATAAATGACAAAATGTAGTGGACCCAGCACCGATCCTTGCGGCACACCACTGGTCACAGGCCTCCAGTTTGAAAAGTAACCCTCCACAACCACCCTCTGTCTTCTACCTTCGAGCCAGTTCTCTACCCAAGTGGCTAGTTCTCCCTGTATTCCACGAGGTCTAACCTTGCTAGCCAGTCTCCCATGAGGAACCTTGTTGAAAGCCTTACTGAAATCCATATAGATCACGTCCACCACTCTGCCCTAATCAATCCTCTTTGTTACCTCTTCAAAAAACTCAATCAAGTTTGGTAAGACTAGTTTAGTTTGGGGATAATTGTCACAATGGATTAGATGGACCAAAGGGTCTGTTTCCATGCTGTATGACTCTATGACACTATGGTCTGAAGCTATTAATTCATTTTGGGATGCATTTGGCCATGATTAAGAATTGACTGCATAATTTTTTGTAAGTATAATTCAGCCATGAGGCGCGCCTAATTAACACTAATTCAGCAGAAGGTATTGACCAGTGCACTTGTGAGCACCCAATCTGATATCAGCTAACTCTAAACTGACTGAGCATTCAGCCTGGCATGTTTTAAAATTACAATATTTACCATCCACATTAGTGACAAGCGTGGCGAAACAACAATTTTGAGAGATTAAACCAAAGCCCCATCTAACCTGTGGACGGTTAAACAACCCAGTTTCTTGTGGCAGAGCCTGAGAGATCTCAGTGTCACCGGGCATCAGTCATCCTCAAACTGATACTTAAAGTCCGTATATTGCTGTTGGAAGGACCTGCAGTGCAGAGGCTGGCTGCCACTGTTTCTACATTACAACACTGATTACACTTCACACAATGTTTCTTGGGCTATGACGTTCTTCAGGACATCTTGAGTTCATAAAGGCCTGCTATGAATGAAAGTTTTCTTTTCAACATGAATGTATGTTTCTATGGATAGATGGATTTAGATTGTGGATAGTGGAGCTCTGGTAGCTTAGTTTGAAAAGTGTCATGTATGTGTTTGAATTCTAGGGGACTATTAAATTTTAGTGTTGCCTAAGCAATTATAAAATTGTGTGGCGTGGTAAAAGTATCAAGTGCAATTCTGTGACAAATCAGAACATCATATAGTAACAGACTGTTAGTAGTATGAGGAATATCAAACTGTAACACATCAGAAATGTAACAGTATTAGACTAATAGAATAAGAGTATATCAATAGTGATAGTAAATGAAGTCAGGTTGTAACATAATAAGTCTATAAGAATGTAACACAGTGTTACATGGGTACATATTTAGACAAGTTTGAAACAGATTCTGATCCACATGATCCTTGAATGTTTTGTTTGGGAATTAATTTTTGCCTTTTTGGGATAATTTGCTTCTTGTAAAGTGGTTCTTCTCTCTTCTGGTTTGGATTTCTGAAAGCAGAGTTACTATTCCAGCTGACACAAATCATTGACAGTTCAAAACTGAGATAAACCATTGCAATTTTAGGATAAACAACAGATATAGAACACCTTTCTTTAGATATACTGTACTTAGTCAGATTTGCTATCTGGACAGACCATTAGCGAAGATGCTGCTAATATTAATTAGTTTTAACACAATTAGATGTCATTTTACAAATGGTACTTACTGTAGGTTAGGGCTATGGGCTCTCCGTTTTCTTTCTGTTCATGTTCTGACTGTCGGAAGGTTCCAGAAGGCTCATTTTTTTGTGTGTGCGCGTAGTAATATGGCAAAAGAAAAGTGCGTGGAATTTGAAAACCCTTTCAAGTAGTGGTGGTCACTTGATCAGCTAATCTGCAGATTTACAGCACTGCTTTGTTTATGTATTAATCTCTTCCTCTAACATTCTGTTAGGTTTTTACTGCTATTTCACAACATTCGGTGGTTAAGCGTATAAACTGTAAAAGACCAAACTGATATTTGACCGTTAAGGTATAAGACCTTAAAAACATAATTCTTTGCATATTTTGCACTATTAAAATCCCAAATATCTAACCTTTAGCCCTCTATTTGTCATAACAGTTTTGCAGCCTCTCCCCCACCTTTGATGCCCCAATTCCCATTAAAAGGGCTTCCCTTATACCTAGTATGGACACAATGTTCACTCCCTTAAGCTCAGCAGCACAGACTTAAGTGGAAGATAATAGCAACAAATGGCTTATCCATTTGCTGCTAGGTCTCGCTTCTGCTCCTTCCCTCCTTATCATGAACCAACTGAGCTAAACTTCCTGGAAAGCTCCCCTGTCATAGCCCCAAACACACGTTGTTCTTTACTTTTCTTAAAATCTCTCATTGTTTTGCCTTTGGATCATTGTGTCATTCTGAGAAAGAAGGAGGCTATTTTCTCTTTTCTCTCTTTAGTCTCACTGGGTAGGATTCCAACCCAGTCCAACAGTTCATTAAGAGGCAGGTTCAGTATTCATCACTTTCTCAGACTATTTTTCCAAACAAAAATATGATTTTTCTTTCAAATTGTCATGCTGTGTTTTAAACATGGAGCTGGGCAAATGGAATAAACTCTCATACATCAAAGAAACCAACTGCACACATCAGCTGTTATTGTATCCATGGAGATTAGAAATCTTAGCTTGGATTATTTCTTTAAGCAGACCTTTGTTTGGCAGTTCAAAAATTGCTAATAACTTTATTTGTTATTACTCAGAGAGCAAAGGAAGACATTGGACGTACACAGCAGGCTACTCAGCATGTTAAAGGGAAAATAAAATGGGTTAGCAGTTTGGGCTTTGCCTTTGACAGAACTGCAGTTTAATAATGTTAGCCCAATATTTTAGATGTTGACAGATATGCTGTGTATATGCAGCATTTTCAGTATTATAGCTTCTTCACAAAAACATGTTGTTGATAAAAACCACTTGAGCTCCCTTGACCCTACACCCAAGTTATCCGTCTGACACCCATGTTGTTCTTCCTTTTAGGTTTTGTCCCTCTCTCCATTAAATCTGCCACCATCACGCCTCTCATTTAGAGAGAGAGAGAGAGATTCACTTCTCATTTCTAATCTGTGTATAGGTGTGCTGCATTATTAGTTCTTCTTGTGTTTTGTAAATAATATTTTTTTTTAACTCAAGAAAGTCTGTTAAATTGGCTCCTTTTAGAATGAATTCAGTTGATCAGATGGAGAGTATCCACTAAGGAGGCAATCCTTTGTAATTTAAGTAGTGACTAATGAGAAAGTTGCTGAATAAAAAATGGGTGTCACTTCATCCACCCTCACCTGAGAACATGACAATTTGGGATACCCTGTCTGGAACTTGGAGAATCTTATCTGAGGCCTAGTTGTTAACAGAGCTGGATGAGCTTAAATTTATTCCAACCAAATATTGGGAGGACTGAAGCCATTGAACACAATAGTGGATGATGACAATAAATCAGGGAGAATTACATGAGATATCCAGTGAGTTCTTTCTTGATGTCACAAGTAACTAGTTGTATTTTCCAACAGCGTTGTGAATCGTCTATTATGGCTTGTTGTCAGCTTCATTAATGACAGATCTCACCTCATTAACATACAGCTTCCCATCCTACCACCTGCCTTGAGGAAACTAGGTGCCACAAATTCCCAATTTGAAAGTGGGGACCTGGTGACTCTGGCTCCATTTCTGGACTTCCATCTTGAATACATGGCACCAGCATCTCAGCATATGCTCCATGCATAGTGACCGTGTATATCCCTTGTCCACGGTCATTGGCATCAGATATTTGACAGTCTTTCCACATCTTTGTAGCACATCTCCAATCCACTTGAACCATGCTGCTTCACTGGGAGTTATCATTGTAATGCTCTGCAAGGACACTGTGTACAAGGATTGCTTACAGATTGGAGTTGGCTGCTAACTTGCTTCCTTCCTACTCACTCACTCACTCACACACGTACTCACCTTGTGTCTACCAGGATGCTCATAACATCGCTGCCATACCTTGCTTTGCCATTTTGCGTTTGCCACATTTGCCGGAATTAGCAGACTCACAGTATACCTGTCTTGCCTTGTGATTTGCCATGCTATTCAGCACAGTCACAAGGCCTGGAAGCTTGCAGTGGCTATCAGCTGTCCTCAGTTAGGTCCAAGGGAGACACCTTTCAGTCACAGGGTCTCCACACAATAAATCAAGGGCAGCTTCCAATACCAATCCAACGTTTTGGAAATGGTCAGTCAGCTGCTTGGGGCAGTCAGGGTCAGGACCCCCTTGTAAAGTGGTGAGCAGCAGGATGTCAGGCACCCCCACCCCCTGTCTTACCTCTTCCTGCTGTATCATGGACTTTCTCTTTCCTTAAATGAGTGAAGGGGCGATGTTAAGAGAGATATGAATGAGAACTTTGAGGAGCTGGGATACAGGATTGACCAGATCAAGATTGATGAAGTTGATGTGCTGGAAATTTTGGAAAACATTAAGATTGATAAGTCCTCAGGACCAGACCAGATTTATCCTAGGGTGCTCCAGGAAGCAAGAAAGGAGGTTGCTGAACCGCTGGCGAAGATCTTTGCCTTCTCACTCTCCATGAGAGTCATACTGGAAAATTGGAAGGAGGCAAATATTGTTCCTCTTTTCAAGAAGGGTAATAGGGAAATCCCTGGCAATTACAGGCCAGTCAGTCTTACGTCTGTGGTCAGCAAAGTTTTGGAAAGAATTCTGAGGGATAGGATTTATTGCTATTTAGCAAAACATAGCGTGATTAAATGCAGTCAGCATGGCTTTGTGAGGGCCAAGTCATGCCTCACAAATCTTATTGAGTTCTTTGAGGAGGTGCCAAGACAGGTCGACGAAGATCGAGCAGTGGATGTGGTGTACATGGACTTCAGCAAGGCATTTGATAAGGTTCCCCGTGGGTGGCTCATTCATAAAGTCAGGAAGTATGGCATGCAGGGAGAACTGGCTATCTGGATTCAGAATTGGCTGGCTGACTGAAGGCAGAGAGTGGTTGTAGATGGCAAGTATTCTACCTGGAGGTCAGTGTCGAGTGGGGTCCTGCAGGGCTCTGTTCTTTGGCCTCTGCTCTTTGTAGTTTTTATAAATGACTTGGATGAGGAGGTTGATAGGTGGGTTAGTAAATTTGCAGATGACACAAATGTTGGTGGTGCCATCGATAGTATCGAAGGCTATTGCAGGCTGCAGCGAGACATAGACAGGATGCAGAGCTGGGCTGAGAAGTGGCAGATGGAGATCAACCTGGATAAATGCGAAGTGATGCATTTTGGAAGTTTGAACTCGAATGCTGAATATAGGATTAAAGACAGAATTCTTGGCAGTGTGAAGGAACAGAGGGATCTTGGTGTGCAGGTACATAGAACCCTCAAAATTGCCACCCAAGTGGATGACATTGTAAAGAAAGCATATGGTATTTTGGCTTTCATTAACGGGGAATTGAGTTTAAGAACCACGAGGTTTTGCTACAGCTCTACAAGTCCCTGGTGAGACCACACTTGGAATATTGCATCCAGTTCTGGTCGCCCTACTGTAGGAAAGATACAGAGGCTTTGGAGAGGGTGCAAAGAAGGTTTACCAGGATGCTGCCTGGACTACAGGGCTAGCCTTATGAAGAGAGGTTGAATAAGCTCGGACTTTTCTCTCTGGAGAGAAGGAGGAAGAGAGGAGACCTGATCGAGGTATACAAGATAATGAGAGGAATGGATAGAGTCAATAGCCAGAGACTTTTCTCCAGGGCAGAATGACAGAGGTCATAGTTTGAAGATATTAGGAGAAAGGTGTAGAGGGGACATCAGAGGAAGGTTCTTTACGCAGAGAGTTGTGAATGTATGGAACGCGTTGCCAGCAGTGGTGGTGGAAGCAGAGTTATTAGGGACATTTAAGCGACTGCTGGACATGCACATGGATAGCTTTGAGCTGAGGGGTGCATAAGTTAAGTTATTTTATTTTACATTAGGATTAACCCTCCGCACAATATTGTAGGCCAAAGGGCCTGTTCTTTGCTGTACTTTTCTATGTTCTTTATGTTCTATGTTCTATGATAGTGAGTTGTACAGCTGTTAGCCCTGGAGCAGATGAGAGAAATGTGGTGAGGTGTCCAGAGTGAGTGAGTAGGCAATGCAGGGTTAGCAGTGTTGAGATTGTGTGGGTGAGAACAAGTGAAGGAAGATATTGTATGTGATAGTGAAAGGGGTAGAGCATGAGACTTGGCAGAAAGTGGATGCAGAAGCAGAGATGGAGTGAGTGTGAGGTGGTAGAAAGAAGAGTGTGGCACTTACCCCAATGGGAGAGAAAAGGTCATTAACCTTCTACTTACTCTGCTGGATGTTCCTCCAGATGGAACAAACTGCTGGTAACCTCAGACTAGACTGTCAGAGCCTGGTGTTGTGGCCTCATCTGCCAGGCCTGGGGATTGGCCTTTCACTGCACCACATCATCTGGCAGGATCTCCAGGTGCCAGTCCACAAAGCATGCTGCCAAATAACCCTTCTCTGCCATTCCTGGGGCAAACGTCCTGAACCATGCAGGGTAGCTCTGGACTTACATTACTTGTCTGGGTGTACAGCAGCCTTTTAAAGATGGCACTGGACCAGGTATGCTGGTCTATTCTCCAATATCCAAGCATTGGCTATGGCCAATGGGAGAATTAAGCTTGTGTTAGATGATAGGGGCAGGATGGATAGTTTATGTGATGAGTTTGGACAATTGGAGTGAAAAAACCCATGAAAGCCGATGTGAAGAAACCCTCCACGAAACCTGATGAAATTGAGACTTACTCAAAGAAATGTAAGATTCAGCTCATTGTTTGTGGACCCGGTTCCAAATTCAATTCTCTAGTGTTAAAACTTGCTGGAGTAGCACGCCATATATCAAACCCTGCTATTCCCAGAGCCATACAAATGTTAATTTATTTTTAAAGGTATGCACATCACCCCAATTTGCCTACCTTTAAGATTGAGGTTGATGAAAGCATGGACCAGGTTTCTGTAACAAACAAGAATTATTATTTGTTATAAGTTATTGGACTATAGCTACAAGTAAACAGATATAAACCATTAGAGACAAACCCAAAACATTGACTTTTCCACGACCTGATGATGTCTGGCTTGCTGTGTTCTTCCAGCCTCCAGCCTGTCTATTTGGATATAAACCATTGGCATATAACCTGACTAACTAAAACCGTAATCCCCTTATAAGCTCCCCATTTTGTACACACACACACATATATACATATACAGTATATGTATACACACAAATAGATAGGAAAAATAGATTATTGGTGGAGGGACAGAAGAACTTGAAAGTCACTTAAGTTTTCATTGTTTCCTGATTTTAGTAATGAGGTGACCCTACTTCAACTGTGAGGTGCTGCAGCAAATCTTAGCAGGACTTATACTCATAATGGTAAGGTCCTAGGGAGTATTGCTGAACAAACAGAACTTGGAGTGCAGGTTCATAGCTCCTTGAAAGTGGAGTCGCAGGTAGATAGGATAGTGAAGTAGGCGTTGGTATGCTTTCCTTTCTTGGTCAGAGTATTGAGTACAGGAGTTGGGAGCTTAAAAATGTGTTGCTGGAAAAGCGCAGCAGGTCAGGCAACATCAAAGGAACAGGAGAATCGACGTTTCGGGCATAAGCCCTTCTTCAGGGCTTATGCCCGAAACATCGATTCTCCTGTTCCTTTGATGCTGCCTGACCTGCTGCGCTTTTCCAGCAAAACATTTTTAAGCTCTGATCTCCAGCATCTGCAGTCCTCACTTTCTCCTACAGGAGTTGGGAGGTCATATTGTGGCTGTGTGGGACATTGGTTAGGCCACTGTTGGAATATTGCATGCAATTCTAGTCTCCTTCCTATTGGAAAGATGTCATGAAACTTGAAAGAGTTCAGAAAAGATTTGCAAAGATATTGCCAGGGTTGGAGGATTTGAGCTATAGGGAGAGGTTTAATAGGCTCGGGCTGTTTTCCCTGGAGCGTCGGAGGCTGAGGAGTGACCTTGTAGAGGTTTACAAAATTATAAAGGGCATGGTTAGGGTAAATAGACAAAGTCTTTTCCCTGGGGTTGGGGACTCCAGAATTAGAGGGCATAGGTTGAGAGGGGAAAGATCTAAAAGAGACCTAAGGGGCAACTTTTTCACGCAGAGGGTGGTACGTGTATGAAATGAACTGCCAGAAGAAGTGGTAGAGGTTGGTACAATTGCAACTTTTAAAAGGCATCTGGATGGGTGTATGAGTAGAAAGGGTTTGGAGGGATATGGGCCGGGTGCTGGCAAGTGGGACTAGATTGGGTTGGGATATCTCGTCAGCATGGACGAGTTGGACCAAAAGGTCTGTTTCCATGATGTACATCTCTCTGACTCTATAACTCGCCAGACCCCTTGCTGTTTGGATGTCTTTCTCTGGAAGCTTCATAAGATGTATAGAGCAACTGATTCATTTGGAATATATCTCTGATTTATCAGTTAAAAAGTTACAGCTCACAGCAACTGCTGGAGGAAAAATAATTGGTTTTCTTCAAGTTAGACTAAATTCTTAACTGCAGAGAACAGGCAGCTTCTGCTGGGAAGAAAAACAACAATTCTTTGCATTTCCCTTTCTCTCTGTATCTGCATCTCTGTAACTTGTTTTCAGTTCAAACTTGCTCAGTTAGCTGAGAACTAAGCAGCTTCACTTGTAAACAACTCCTCAGCTTCTTAATCATCCACACATTGAAAGAACCCATAGCCACACAAAACAGAGTTCTCAAGCAGGATCGGATTCCTTACAGTGAAATTACGTAGCCATTTTGGTAAATCCTTGTTTTTAAAAACAGTTCTTTCTCCTTGCAGTCCACAGTTCTTACAGACACAAAAACAAAAAAATGTCATGATTCTTACGCTAGCTACTGACTCTATCCCTCTCTCTGGAAACAGTCTCAGAATAATCTAGTTTGCTCACAATCTTGCTTTCATATTTAACCCTGAGCTGAGCTTCTGACTACATATCTGTGCCATCACTAAGACTGTTTATCTCCATCTCCTTAACCTCACCTAATCTTCTTTTCTCAGATTATCTCTGTTGAGACTCTCATTCATGTCTGTTCCAATGACCTCCTACATTATACATGCCTTGATTTTGAGTTCATCCAAAACTCTGTTGCCCTTATCTTAATGCATTATACACTGGCTCATAGTTAAGCAATGTCTAAGTTTTAAAATTTTCATCCTTGTTTTTAAATCCATGGCATCCCCTTTCACTTTCTTTGTAATCTTCTTCAACACTGCAACTCTCTCACATATCTAATTCTGGCCTCTGGGCCTCTGGAGCATTTTCCTTATAATCATTCCATCATTTATGGTCATGCTCTCAGCTGCCTAGGTCCTAAACTCTGGAAGCCCTCCATACACTGCTCCACCTCTCTATGTCACTGTCTTTGTGATGGAAGGTGGATTTCAAAACAGGGGCAGACGGATGTGGGTCAGTTATGTGAAGACAGTTCTTTTTAAACAGGTCAGAAAATCATTTTGGGCAGTGACTGCAATCAGTTCCAAGAAAGAATGTGATTTTGCTCAAATGTCTGGGAGATCCCTTGTGGTGCTGATGGGTAAAATATTTATACTATTGGGTTTATGACAGAAAACACGTCTAGACAAATTGTTTTGTTTTGATTTTAGAATAGAAGGTTCGGAGTTTTAGTTCAGAAGAACCCAGAGTTGGGTTAAGAAGGTAGAACAATCTCTCCTATCAAGGAAGTCAAGTCAGTGCAGGGGAACTATCAACAGCAGAAGCATACTCTGGTTTGTGATGCTTCCAAGTAAGGAGAGTTTGGGTAGACGTCTTCAAATTGCTGGAACTGAGAAAATTTAAGGCCATCAGAATTGTGAAATATTCTTATTCACAGACTAGGAAAGAGATTGTAAGATTGCCACTACAGTTTAAACAAAGGAAATGGTGCGGGAAAGTCAGCTCCGTCAAACCATGTTTTGCTAAGAGAGAGACGTTCAGTGAGGTGACAGTGCAGAAGAAATGTTCTTGTAATCTAACTGTTCTGAAGAATGAATTTAGTGGTCCCAACAAATATCAATTAACTCAGCACAAACTTTGTATGTCCCAGTGGTAATTTTAACTCTGCTCTCATTGAGGAATGGATCACTTCCGAGGGAGAAGTTTAAATTATGGTCTTGTGCACTGCATTTCTTTAGCATTTTCACTTCTGGGCTTTTGAGAGTATTGAGATCATCTTCATAGTTAGGGATCTTAATTATCAAAGGTTTAAGTTCCAATGATATGATTCAATCCCTGATACCACATTAACAGTGAGATGCATGAACCTGCAGACTACCAGGGGCTTACAGCTGTGGGACCTTGGAGAGCAGGAGTGGAAATCTCTTCTGCTTTTCTGTCTTAGGCTTCTCTCTCTCCCCAGCTATGATTGATTTACTCATTCAGCTTTCCTGGACTAGTCTTCTTGAGCAGTGTTTTGTGATTGCATGATTTATCTTAGTAACTGGCAATTAGAAACGTTCCTTTGTAACCTTGTGATCTCTGACATTTTGCTGGGGCATGAGCTTAATATCAATTTTCAAAATTCATTAATTCACAAGATAAGGGCATCATTGCCCATCCCTAATTGCCCACAGGGCAATTGAGAGTTAGCCACATGTGACCAAGTGCTCATCCAAGCTCGAACTATGGTCTCAGCTCCTCTGACCTAACTGTATTCTCCTTTATTCCTATTCTGTTCCTGCTCCAGTCCTAGCCACAATCCTACCAGATTTTAATGACTCCATATAAAAGCCATGACTTCAGACACATGTAGGCCAGACCAGGTGAGGATGGCAGTTTCCTTCCCAGCAGACTTTGTGAGCCAGATAAGTTCTTCCAACAATCAACAATTATTTATTGGTCATCTATAGATTCGTAATTCCAGATATTTTTATTGAATTCAAATTCCACCATCTGCAATGTCAGGATTCAAATCTGGGTCCTCAGAACATTAGCTGAGTTTTTGGATTAATAGTTTGATGATAATATTACAAAGCCATAGTCTTCCTGAATTAATAAACCTGTTTCTGAAATCTTTGGATTTAAGCTTGATTGTTGTCTTCAAACTTATTTACCTCTTTTCTTTTGGTCTTTCCCGAGAGTGTTTCATTGCTTAGCCATTGCAGTCTGGAGTTAATTATTATAGGGCAATAACTGAACGAAGCTGGTTTCTTATTACGGTCTGTGTCTGACTGGCCAAGGGTCAGAGTGTCTTTCAGCGTGTCCTTACGTCAGTAAAAAGCTGCAGCTGAGAATATGAGGAGCTTGTGTCTGTTATCACTTTCAACCAACCAACTAACTCCCAAAAAAGCTTCCAAGTTCGTTTTGGCTGTGCGAGGTCTCCATTGCTTTATTATGTAGGAAAAGGAGACAAAGAAACAGAGTTAGGGATTGCAAAATGGAGCCGGGATCAAGAGGAGTTCACACTCTGGGAGGTCTCATAAACAGGATTGTGAAGTAAATGCAGCTGCTTCCAACTCCCTGAGAATGAATCTGGACTTGATGATGACAGGAAAAACTGTTTTGGGGCATTGCACCACCTCTGCCCTTCTCAGCAGGTTTGCAGAGCCCTGTCCGGAAGGTACAAAGTGTCTCGAATCTTGCGCAGTGCTAAACGGTGAAGAGCAGCCAACCAATGACAGGTAGGAAATATTGTAAAATAAACACAGAGGTGTGTGTGTGTGTGTCAGAGTGTTTTCGGGGATGGGATGGGATTGGGGGGGGGGGAGAGGGGGTGAAGGGGAACAGTGTAAGTGCTTCTTGCATATTCCAATGTTTTCAGACCAGAGTCTGATCAATACTTTCAGTCAAAGTACTGCAAGGACATTTCATGGTCCTAAGTCACCAAGCTATGTCACAGAAAAAGTTATGTAGAGTGGCTTCCGAAATATAAACAGAACAGTAATCAGTTTGAAGCCCACCTTAATCATCTGGAGTTGTATTTCATGAGCTGTAATTTGGAGATACTAATTTAAGATTCCTGATGAATTTTTATATGAGACCAAATGCTCATCCAAGCTCGAACCACGATCTCAGCTCCTCTGACCTAACTGCATTCTCCTTTACTCCTATTCTGTTCCTGCTCCAGTCCTAGCCACAACCCTACCAGATTTTAATAACTCCATATAGAGGCCATCACCTCAGATGCCCATAACCCTTAAGTTCTAGATTCCTCCCACCAGGCACTGCTCTATCTCACTTTCCTTCTTTAAGACACTTCTTAAAATCTACCCCTTTGACCTAGCTTTTGGTCATCTAACCTAATACGTCCTTATGTGGCTGGATCTCACATTTTGTTTCATATTTCCTATGAAGTACTTTTGCAGGATAAAGGGTTCATAGCTGTTATCTTAATGGCTGGAGTGTAGCATCAGTGATGTCTGATGTTTTCAGATTATAGGAACTGGGATGTGTGGGAAGAAGGTTCTAGTGGAGTCCTGCTTCTCTATGTCTCTGTTCAGAAATGTTCATTCATTTGCACGCCTTTATTTTTCAGTCCTCATCTATCAACAGCATCCAGAATGTAGGTGTGATATTAAAAAATAGTGGCAGTGGTATGTGAACTATTTATTGAGGACCTGGGCTTATTCTGTTATATGTGTAAAGCTGGTGGCATAGCAGAACACACAGCAATAATCAAAGCAAGTAATCATTACTGAATTCCCAAGGCAGTTGACTAGAGTGGACAGAGCAATAGAAAAAGCTTTACTCCTTTCCTAATACCTGGACCATGAGGAGGACCTTGACCAACCACTTCAGCAGGTACCTCCTGATGATCTCATAAGCCTAGCATGTGTTAGGTTAGGGCACTGCTAAGTGCAATGAGTTGAAGTGTTTATGCCATCCTAATTAGGCAGGATATTGAAGAAGAAACTGTTAAATATGAAGATGTCATTAAGTCCTTTGGTTTTTTTTATTTTCATGTAAGTTCCAACCTTATAATGGACTTGGTGAAGTCTGGTCAATGCAGCCAGGAGCTGGGCAGACTATTGATCCCTTTAATAAAATAGCTCGCACTACCTCACATAATAATAGAGGTGTCATTTGAAGATGGCTTGTCAGAGCAACCGTAAACTTCCATTTGTAGGACAAACTTAAAACCAGACCAATTTGCAGCAGTCCAAGAAGTAATGAGACTTGTAAAAACTATGTCTTTTTGTTTTGCACTTTTTAAAAATTACAGACTGAAATAGGAAGAACTGTCTTGAAACCAGTCTGTTTTAGAAGATTCCTGTATATTTTGAAAAGCAATTAACCTGGCACTATGGCAAACATTGTGCAAATGGCTGATGGAACAAGCAGTAATTGAAGTGATTGCAGATGAATTGCAATCGAGTAGGTTTGAGTACAGTTGCATCTGGGTGGTGCCAAGAAGTTGACTGGTCTAAGGCCTAGAGACCACTTATCAATAACAAAAACCTTTTGCCTGTCAAAACCACGTGATTAGTTCTTAGATAACTGAACATCTTCGGACTGGAAACAAGACAAAGAGTGAAGTGTTTTGATCTTCACCAGCTCAGGAGCTGTTTCTTTGTTCTCTAGTTAACCTTGTCAAGTTAACCTTGAAGAAAACAAGTTCATCTTTCCTTCAACAGTTGTTGTAAGTTGTGACTTTTAACTGATAATTCAGAGACCTTTTCTAAGTGAACCAGCCACATTGTATTTCTTGCAAACCGGTGTAAGCATCTGGAGAAAGATAACTGAAAACGATGTTATAACTATCAGATAAATCATAAGGATCACTTCAGCAACTTGTGAATAGGAACCACTGAAATGCCTTCCAGTTTCGCTCTGCTCTATTCTTCCATGTCTGTTGCCTGCAAGTTTGTGTTTGTGTGTGTGTATGTAAAGAGATGGGTATAAGGAGATTATAATTTTAATTTGTAGTTTATATGCTGATAATTTATAACTGTTTACCTGTAGCTGAATTCTAAGTACTTGTATTAAATAATAATTATTGTAAGTACAGAAACTTGCTTCATGCCCTCTTTCGACCTGGGCCTGAAAAACAGGTAAATTGCGGTGTTTCTAATTTTTAAACTGACTTCAAGAATAGTGGGGTTTCATCTCTGGTAAGCCACTGCAGTGAGCTGTGACATACTGAAGAACAAGATGTATTCTCCTGATGGATGTGATGGATCCACAAGAGCATTTCTGATATGTAGATATCATTGTTGATAGTAGGAATACAAATTTCAAACTAGACACAGGTGCAGGAATGTCCATTCCTTTTGAGAGAACACTATGGGTGATGCCTGCATTTCTTCAATACCATCAGTTCTGAGGAAGGGTCACCAGAGCTGAAATGTTAACTCAGATTTCCCTTCACAGATACTGCCAGACCTGCTGATCTTTCCAGCAACTTCTGTTTTTATTTCTGATTTATAGCATCTGCAGTTCTTTCAGTTTTTAAAAACATATTACATTTTGTTATAGTGTAGGAAAGATCACTAATATTTTGCATATGATTTCTGATCAGCATTATTCCTATTGAATACGGCTTTCAATCTTCTTTATTTATCTGATGCAGAAGAAAATCAAGTTGCTCATATTCATTGTGTATCACTCTTCATTGAAGATACTCCATCCTAGGCCCATTGGAGGAAATTGTAATCATTTAATTCTCTGTGAGGAAAGGCCAGAAGAAGCAAAGGAGAGGAGCACAAGGGTGAAGTTCACCAGCTGCAAGATGACATGCCAGAGCTTCATTTGTTCTTTTATAAAAGAGTGAAATGAAATGACCATGGCTGTGATGTGGATGTTTTATTGGAGGAGACCCTGAAGTTTGCTTTGCTTTTTGAAGACAATGTAGTTGATGTTCATTATCTGTCCATGATGTCTGTTTTTAGAGGATCGGTATATTGCTGAAGAAAGCCCGAGCACTGAAAGATTATTTCAACAATTAGCAACTTTGCGAAGGAAAACTCACAGAACCACATTTGTTTTGCAAACGGTTGAGGAAGAGAAATATATAAATAAGTAAAACACCCAAGCTACACAGGAGTCTGTGAATTTCACTGTGGGAAATGTTGCAGAACGAGTCACTGAATCAAAAGGCAGGGTTGAAGGAAGGACTAAATAGATTTTATTCTGATTTTACATGTGAAGATATGGAATAGCTTGTTATCTGTGTAAAATTGCCACAGCTCCAATACAAACTGCAATACACTCACTGCAGCTAGAAATAATAGAGATTCAGCAGGAGACAGACATTGCTGTAAGTAATTTATTTACACCAATGTGTGGCATGGCACCACACAATGCCTCAACCCAGAAAATCAAAGACATTCCATATTATATATATTGTAAACTAAATGGGGTGGATTTTCAGACAATTATTGAGGAGTTGCTTATGCAGCAAGAGGTTGAAAAGGAGGCAACAGGATTTCTGCAGAAAATCAGTGCTTTATTTCACAACAGAATAGTCTGGAACATTTACAAGAGGAACCTGACTCCATAGAAGATGGCAGCCACAGAGCATGATCAAGCAACATTAGAAATAGTGCAACAGAAGAAAATGACATACAGCAGAAGCAGAGTACTCCACATAAAGAATATCAATAGATTATGTTGGTAACAGAGTAAGTACCTAAAACGTATTAAGCTGCGGTGTCCTTCCTAATGCAAGTAAAGCTGTTGTGGAGGAAATACCTGGTGCTAATGTTTCTCAATGTATCTTTTAATCAAGTCTGGGACTCAGAATACCACCTGGGATTTCCTTCTTGATCTCAATTGTGACAAAGTTGGAGTTCTCACGATATCATTGTCAGCAGAGAGGCAGCCTCATGTGGAAGTAATGCCACTATCTACAGAAAGAGATAGTTCATAGTCCCTGAGGGAGTTCATACTTCCTTCATCTTTGGAATAATATTTTAAATAAATACTCGTTCTTCTTGTTGTCTACCCAAGTCGATCCTGGAGGAGGTGTTGCAGTAGCAGTGGATGATACAGTTGTGATCCTCTCATATCAGGGGCAGTGCTCAGTCTATTATGAGTCCTGATGAGTAAAGCCTCCATCACTTCCTCTGGCAGCTCATTCCATATATACACCACCTTCTGTGTGAAAAAGTTGCCCCTTAGGTCCCTTTTAAATTTTTTCACTCTCACCCTAAACCTATGCTCTCTAATTCTGGACTCCCCCAAATTAGGGAAAAGAGCTTGTCTATTTACCCTATTCATGCTCCTCATGATTTTATAAAACTCTATAAGGTCACCCTCAGCCTTCGATGCTCCAGGGAAAACAGCCCTCCAACCCTGGCAACATCCTTGTAAATCTTTTCTGAACTTTTTCAAGTTTCACATCATCCTTCCTATAGGAGGGAGTCCAAGCTTGCACACAATATTCCAAAAGCGGCCTAACCAATGTCCTGTACATGACTGCCCAACTCCTCTACTCAGTGCTGTGACCAATAAAGGAGAGCATACCAAACGCCTTCTTCACTATACAATCTACCTGTGACTCCACTTTCAAGGAACTATTAATCTGCACTCCAAGGTCTCCTTGTTCAGCAACACTCCCCAGGACCTTAGCATTAAGTGTATAAGTCCTGCTCTGATTTGCCTTTCCAAAATGCAGCACCTCACATTTGTCTAAATTAAATTCCATCTGCCACTCCTCAGCTCACTAGCCCATCTGATCAAGATCCCATTGTAATCTGAGGTAACCTTCTTCCCTGGCCACTACACCTCCAACTTTGGTGTCATTGAAAACTTACTAACTATACCTTCTATGTTCACATCCAAATCATTTATATAAATGATGTAAAAGCAGTGGACCTAGCACCGATCCTTGTGAACACCACTGGTCACAGGCCCCAGTCTGAAAAGCAACCATCCGACATCACTCTCTGTCTTCTAATTTTGAGCCAGTTCTGTATCCAAATGGCTAGTTCTTCCTGTATGCCATGAGACCTAACCTTGCTAATCAGTCTCCCATGAGGAACCTTGTTGAGTGCCTTACTGAAATCCATATAGATCACATCCACCACTCTGCCCTAATCAATTCTCTTTGTTACTGCTTCGAAAAATTCAATTAAGTTCGTGAGACATGATTTCCCACGCACAAAGCAATATTAACTATCCCTAATCAATCGTTGCCTTTCCAAAAGCACGTAAGTCCTGTCTTTCAGGATTCCTTCCAAAGATTTGCTCACCACCGATATCAAGCTCACCAATCTATAGTTCCCTGGCTTTTCCTGACCACCTTTCTTAAATGGTGGCACCACATTAGCCAACCTGCAGCATTCTGGCACCTCACCTGTCACTATCGATGATACAAATATCTAAACAAGGGACCCAGCAATCACTTCCCTAGCTTCCCACAGAGTTCTAGGGTACACCTGATCAGGTCCTGGGCATTTACCCTCTTTTATACATTTCAAGACATCCAGCACCTCCTCCTCTGTAATATGAACATTTTTCAAGATGTTACCATGTATTTCCCCACATTCTATATCTTCCATGCCCTTCTCCACAGTAAACACTGATGCAAAGTATGTGTTTAGTATCTCCCCCATCTCCTGTGGTTCTACCCAGAGGCTGCCTTGCTGATCTTTAAGGCGCCTATTCTCCCCCTAGTTACCCTTTTTCTTTATTTACAAAATCCCTTTGGATTTTCCTTAACCCTATTTGCCAAAGCTATCTCATGTCCCTTTTTTGCCTCCTGGTTTCCCTCTTAAGTATACTCCTACTGCCTTTACACTCTTGTAATTCACTTGATCACTGCTATCCACACCTGACATATGCTTCCTTCTTTTACTTAACCAAAACCTCAATTTCTCTAGTCATCCAGCTTTCCCTATACCTACCAGCTTGCCTTTCACTATGACAGGAATATGCTTCCCATTTTCCAGCTCTCCATTTACCTGCCATCATCTGCCCCAAAAAACTTTTGCAAGTTCTTGCCTAATACCGTTAAATTTTTGTTTGTTTATTATACAAATTGTGGAACCAACAGTAGTTTTAGACCTGACTCTAACTCACAAAGATATGAGGCCTTTTTCTCATTCACTGCACCACTAAGTGATAGTTTTAACATAGTTTGTTATAATTAGAACATAGAACATTACAGCGCAGTACAGGCCCTTCGGCCCTCGATGTTGCGCCGACCTGTCATACCAATCTGAAGCCCATCTAACCTATACTATTCCATGTATGTCCATATGCTAGTCCAATGACGACTTAAATGTACTTAAAATTGGCGAATCTACTACCGTTGCAGGCAAAGCATTTCATACCCTTACTACTCTCTGAGTAAAGAAAGTACCTCTGACATCTGTCCTGTATCTATCACCCCTCAATTTAAAGCAATGCCCCCTCATGCTCGCCGTCACCATTCTTGGAAAAAGGCTCTCCCTGTCTACCCTATCTAACCCTCTGATTATCTTATATGTCTCTATTAAGTCACCTTTCAACCTTATCACCACCTGAGGAAAAAGGCTCTCACTGTCCACCCGATCTAACCCTCTGATTATATGTCTCAATTAAAGTCACCTCTCAACCTTCTAACAAAAACAGCCTCAAGTCACTCAACCTCTCCTCGCAAGACCTTCTCTCCATACCAGGCAACATCCTAGTAAATTACCTCTGAACCCTTTCCAAAGCTTCCACATCCTTCCTATAATACGGTGACCAGAACTGCACGCAATACTCCAAATGTGGCTGCACCAGAGTTTTGCACAGTTGCAGCATGATCTCATGGTGCCAAAACTCAATCCCTCTACCAATAAAAGCTAACACATTGTGTGCCTTCTTAACAGTCCTATCAACCTGGGAGGCAACTTTGAGGGATCTATGTACATGGATCTCTGTACTCATCTACACTACCAAGAATCTTACCATTTGCCCAGTACTTTGCATTCCTGTTACTCCTTCCTCACGCTTTTCTGCATTAAACTCCATTTGCCACCTCTCAGCCCAGGTTTGCAGCTTATCTATTTTACTCTCACCTATAACATCTTTCGGCACTATTCACAACTCTACCGACTTTCATGTCATCTGCAAATGTACTAACGCATCCTTCTATGCTCTCATCCAGATAGTTTCTAAATGCAACAAACAGCAGTGGACCCAAAACAGATCCTTGCGGTACACCACTAGTTACTGAACTCCAGGATGAACGTTACCCATCAACCACCACCCTCTGTCTTCTTTTAGGTAGCCAATTTCTGATCTAAACCTCCAAATCACCCTCAATCCAATGTCTCCGTATTTTGTGCAGTAACCTACCATGAAGAACTTTATCAAACACCTTACTGAAATCCATATAACCTTATTGGCTTTACCCTCATCTATCTGTTTGGTCACCTTCGCAAAGAACTCAATGAGGTTTGAGAGGCACAACCTACCCCTCACAAAACCATGCTGACTATCCCTAATCAAGATTTGGAGATGCCGGTGTTGGACTGGTGTGTACAAAGTTAAAAATCACACAACACCAGGTTATAGTCCAACAGGCTTAATTGGAAGCACACTAGCTTTCGGAGCGACGCTCCTTCATCAGGTGATTGTGGAGGGCTCGATTGGAAAGGCTTAACAGACAATCAATTTTTCAATATATAATTTCAGTTACATCAGACTGCAAATTTTTGCTATAGATTCTGTGGTACGATCGAGCCCTCCACAATCACCTGATGAAGGAGCGTCGCTCCGAAAGCTAGTGTGCTTCCAATTAAACCTGTTGGACTATAACCTGGTGTTGTGTGATTTTTAACTTTGTACCCCTTATCAAGTTATTCTTTTCTAGATGATTATAAATCCTATCTCTTATAACCTTTTCCAACACTTTACCAACAACTGTAGTAAGGCTCACTGGTCTATAATTACCAGGATTGTCTCTACTCCCCTTCTTGAACAGGGGAACCACATTTGCTATCCTCCAGTCTTCTGGCACTATTCCTGTAGACAATGACGATTTAAAGATCAATGCCAAAGGCTCGGCAATCTCCTCCCTGGCTTCCCAGAGGATCCTAGGATAAATCCCATCCGGCCCAGGGGACTTATCTATTTTCACAATTTCTAATACCTCTTCCTTGTGAACCTCAATCCCACCTAGTCTAGTAGCCTGTATCTCTGTAATCTCCTCGACAACATTGTCATTTTCTAGAGTGATTAATATTCATTTAGTACTTCCCCTATCTCCTCTGACTCCACATACAACTTCCCACTACTATCCTTGATTGGCCCTAATCTTACTCTCGTCATTCTTTTATACTTTAAATACCTATAGAAAGCCTTAGGGTTTACCCTGATCCTATCCGCCAACAACTTCCCATGTCTCCTCTTGGCTCTTCTGAGCTCTCTCTTTAGGTCTTTCCTGGCTACCTTGTAACCCTCAAACTCCCTGAGCCTTCATATTTCATCCTAACATAAGCCCTCTTCTTCCTCTTGACCAGAGATACCACTTCCTTTGTAAACCATGGGTCCCGCGCTCTACAGCTTCCTCCCTGCCCATCAGGTACATACTTATCTAGGACACACAGTAGCTTTTCCTTGAATAAGCTCCACATTTCTAATGTGCCTATCCCCTGCAGTTTCCTTCCCCATCCTATGCTTCCTAAATCTTGCCTAATCGCATCGTAATTGCCTTTCCCCCAGCTGTAACTCTTGCCCAGTGGTATACACCCATCCCTTTCTATCACTAAACATAACAGAATTGTGATCGCTATCACCAAAGTGCTCACCTACTTCCAAGTCTAACACCTGCCCGGGCTCATTACCCAGCACCAAATCTAATGTGGCTTCGCCCCTTGTTGGCCTGTCTACATACTGTGTCAGGAAGCCCTCCTGCACACACTGGACAAAAACTGACCCATCTATAGAACTAGTATTATAGTGTTTCCAGTCAATATTTGGAAAGTTGAAGTCCCCCATGACAACTACCCTGTCTCCCTCACTCCTATGGAGAATCATCTTTGCTATCCTTTCCTCTACATCTCTGGAACTATTCGAAGGCCTATAGAAAACTCCCAACAGGGTGACCTCTCCTTTTCTGTTTCTAACTTCAGCCCATACTACCTCAGTTGACGAGTCCCCAAACATCCTTTCCGCAACTGTAATACTGTCCTTGACCAACAATGCCACACCTCCCCCTCTTTTACCATCTTCTCTGTTCTTACTGAAACATCTAAATCCTGGAACCTGCAACAACTATTCCTGTCCCTGCTCTAACCATGTCTCCGAAAGGCCACAACATCGAAGTCCCAGATACAAATCCATGCTGCAAGTTCAATAGATATTGGTACAAACTTGCACAGTTTGGGAAGAATTAGGGTCACTGAGCAAAGATTCACTAAGTGTTACTTCTTGTGAGGAAGGGTGAGGTAAGTTTGAATTGTAGGTTTAGGAAATGCAATGCATCTTGAGTTTTGATTTGAGGAATTTGCAATATGTGATGAACCCTGATCAGTTTAGGAGACTTGAAAAATTAGCCCCTTCTAAGTTATAGTTTTTTTGTGCTTATTGTGTCATATTTGCTCTTAACAGATTTCAGTAATTTTGATAATTTCTTAACAGAAAAGGTTTTGGGACTATTTTATGAAAACAATGTTAAGTTGCATTTCCATATGTTTAATGCAGTAAAACATCTCAAGCAAAAATTGCTTCTGAGCCCCACAAGGAGGCATTAGGGGTAGTAATCAAAACCTTCGGTAATTTTTCCAGGAATAGGGGATTCCAGACCTCATGAGCTCGGCATGACATGTTTTAAGTGCTGTGTTTTAAAATTCACATGGTTGTCAACAAAATTGCTGTGGGCACTGAATATTATATGTGCGTTAAATCGAAATAGCTAATTGGTGGAGTATCACAACTCATTGTCTATTCCAAAATACTTATTAAACCTGAACCCAAACCTCTGGCTGGCTTTACCTAGGCAGCTGGCATTACTAATAAGACTACTGACAAATAACTGAGAAGGGAAAAGGCCTGGATTTTAATGCTCTCCTGCTAGGAACAGACAAGAAAGGGACCTGGAATCAATTTTTATCAAGGGACTGTTAGGTGTATGTCTAGAGGCTAGACTTTTGGATAAAAATAGAGGCAGCTTTTGCCATTTGAATGGCTTGGGAAGAATTGTAATACAAAATATGAATTAGTCAGCTCACAATAAGGACAGAATGTGAGGCTTATTGTTTTCTTCCTCATTTTTGAGGAATGAGATGAGATTAAGTAAGAGAAATTTTTGTGGGTATTATTGTGTTCACCTGCTTTCTAATATAAAGGAACTTCATGATTTATATCTGGCTATGTTTTCACAAATTGTTTCAGACCACATATTGGAGAAAAACATGCAGACAAAGTATTGTTTGGAACACAAAGAGATATTATCATAACAGCCTGAATTTTTTTTAATGATTATGTTTAAGCAGTATTAGTACACTACTGACTGAAAGACAGCTCGGCTGCTTAATATATAGAATTACATAAAATCTTTCAATTCAGAAACAGGCCATTCAGCAGCACAATTCTTTGCCAGTGTTTATATTCTACACGAGCCTCTTTCCCAACCTATTTTATCTGTTCCCAGGTATATCCTTCTCTTCATTTTTCTCTCCTCTTATACTAATCTAGCTTTCCTTTAAATGTTCCTACGCTGATCACCTCATCATTCCATGTGGGAGCACATTTCATACTGTAAAAGAATGTCAAAAGCTTATTATACTTGCAATAAACTGCAGATTGAGGGTGTTGCTGGCTGAATTATACATTAGACAGAATGTATCGTGTGCTCTAAGTGGCCGGAGCAGTGGAATGTAATG